>NC_065527.1:28154276-28201151 GCF_006386435.1 Epinephelus moara | reverse complement strand
GGATCGTGAGGAGATATTTGCTGTATGTGACATATGACTTGACTTGTGACTTGCTTGACCTGAGCAATGACTCAACTTGACTTGCTTGACTTATAGCAGGGACTTGACTTGACTTGCTTGATTCTCACCACAACTAACTTGGGACTTGCTTGAGACTTGAAGGTAAAGACTTGAGACTTGCTTGTGACTTGCACACGTGTGACTTTCCGCCATGACTGCCTCACCACTCTGTATAAAAGGTACAGTCATGGAATGAGGGGACAGGGTTGTCTCACCTCTTAAGCGGGCAGCAGAAGTGTTAAAAGGGACAGCCGGCACAACAGGACCATGGACTAGACGGATGTGATGTTTTGAGGATGTGTTATGTGTTATCCCACTGCCGGGAGATTTAAAAAGGAGTCAGCAGCAGTTAGCAACTAACTCAAAGAAGAAGAACAGCAGCCAAAAATGTCCGCCAATGTCCCCCATTGGTAGACAATGAGGTGAGGGAGCTTGTCAACCTCTGAATAGAGGATGATAGAGCAGCAATATAAGAGGGATGGTAAATGGTTGTTACTGTCATGTTTTGACATTGTTTAGAATGAGCTGCTGACGCATACATTATATGCAGCACTGGAGGCCAGCAACCCATCAAAAACCACACACATGGTGCTGCCGCTATGTTCTGTGTAAAAATGCATTGTTAAGAACGGAAAGGACTTCCTAGCTGCCCTAGCGCGTGATATCTGTGTAAAATGGGATACTATAAACTGCATCACTCTATAGGTGCAGTGGTTCACAATATTTTTTTAATGCTGAAAATGACATAACTGGGATCTTTCTTCCATGAGTCTAATTATTCAGATTGATTAAAATACAATTAACCTTACCTTGCTGTGTGGTTTCAAGTTTTCATTATGGTTTTTAATAAACAGCTGTAACAAAATCATGCCTTGCTCTTAATTGCATGCTTTCAGGTGGTACCATATGACTTTTAATGTATCTTTAACTGCTGTGAGGAAACTTAATTTCCTCCCTGGGATAATTAAGTTATTTGGTGATGTTTTAATCTATTGATCCCAGAAGGAAAGTCTGTCTTTAAGCCTATTCCTCCCTGCACACCAGCACCTGGAGATGGTAAAGATTTACTGTCTTGTTCATGGATGCTTGACCAGACATTTCAATTTCACAAAGGATCAGAGCCTGGACCCTTCTGGTTTCTGGATGGTCTCTATCTAACCACTTTTTGGAACTTCTTTGCTACTTTCCACTAAGGTTTATAGGCTGATAAGGGTTTAGACAAGTAATCACTAGGAGACGTCAAGGTTAGAAATCTCTTGTTATACACTTAACCGACTCCTGTATAAAACTTTTTCAGTCCATTCTCAGATAGAAAAATGTGACATCTATATTGTCCTGCTGCTGACCTACCACTTTATTTGGAGAGTTAGAAAAAGATATTTCAACCCAATTCACATTTACATTTACTGTAATATTATTTTTGTTTTTCTATCATGCTTGCTTTTGTAATGCTGAATCATTTCAAACCTCTCATCCTCTGTCAAAGAGTCAAATTAAAACAAACAGAAAATGGACTCTACACCACTGTGGTGATGAAGGAAGCGTGCAGGTGACATTTTGATTTAATGACTATAATGGGCAGTTTGGCTGTGATTAAAGGGGACCTATTATGTTCATTTTCAGGTTCATAATCAACAACATGTTTATATGTTTTAATGAAAAAAAAAAAAAAAGCTTTATTTCCTCACACTGTGTTAGTACACATGTATTCACCATCTGTCAAAAGACATTTCCAACACAAATATCCTGCCATGTAGTAGTGTACTTGCAGCTAGGAAATGACTGTAATGGCATACAGCGGCACTTTCTACTATAAAGAAAACTCATGAATATGATCTGAAATTGGGTAACATTGGCAACCAAGATCACATATTTCCCTGACATGAGCATGAAGCTACATGTAGCAGTGTACTTGCAGCCAGGGAATGACTGCAATGGAGAAGAGTGGAACTCTGCCAAAAAAAACCCACAAAAAGCTTTGTAAACACAACTGTACATTTTCCTGCACAAATCTGATCTGAAATTAGAGAGAAATTAACAACATTAGGGAGTATAGACCCTTTTACTGTTAGTAAACAGTATGACAGTTTTTTTTTTTTTGTTGGGCCGGGACTTAGCTGGAAGCACACAATTCTCCACAGGCATTAGGTAGCGCTAGCTAGCAAGTTCTGTGGGCTTGTTTTAGACAATGGAGGAAGATGATACGAGTGGTGCATTCAGAAAAACTCATTCTGAGTGATGGAGAGCACAAACCGCACTCTCGGAGTGGCAGAACGCTTTCTGGGCACTCTGTACTGGAAGGTAGAGCAGTAGAGCGCAGAGCGGAGTGAATGTGTAAGTAATTTAACCACACGTTAATTCATGTAGAAATATAACACTCCGTTTCTTCTACCAATAGAGGTCTCATTTTAGTGTCAGACTGAATTTATGAATGCACCATGTCAGGTCACTCACTCCCAGGACCGCAAGTGTTACTTGAAAAGGTAAACACTGACCAACAGGACCAGGCTGGCTGACCTGTATGCTCTCACTCAGTGGATGGATGAGGATCTTACAAAGGAAGATGACACTTGAACGGTGTCCTCTAGTTTGTTTTGCTGTCAAAGCTAACGTTAGCTAATGTGCTAAAGAGTTAGCATTATGCAGAAATCCAATATTCCTCTTAATACCTCCCCAGTTTCTGATGAGGTGATAACCCTTAATACACATAATGTTATTTATCCCTACAACAGTAAATACTTTTTCCATAACCTGATAGCAAGTAGCCTATGCACTGCACATGCAAACATTTTTGATGATCGCCTTCATCCAGTCTTTTCGTCCTTATTGCATTTAACCATAGGTGTCTTTGTTTTTGTTGACTGGCTGTGGTGGCCGGTATGCCATACAATTTAAGTTTTAAGCCATGACTCCTTCTATTCTGTCTCCCAATAACACAACAAGAAGACATTTTAAGACTCCTATGTAGCCTACAGCCCTGTGGTGGTGAGTTGTGTTTTGCCTCCAGCTAACAAATTGATGTCATTGTGAGTGGTGGCATCAGTGGTCTGCATGGAGCAGATGACCACCTTAAAGAAGCAACAGACAACATTTTTGCCTATATATATCATTATGAAAATAATGTGGGTTGCACAGGGTAGTATACACAGTAAAATCAGACTATCAGTGTTTACATAGGTTACTTAATGGCTTTGCAATCTTTGCAATAAGCTTCTGCCATCGGGGACAAATTTTCGCGGAAAAAAACTGCTTTACGGCAGGAAACGCGTCATGTATTGCCAAACTGGTCCGTCAGCCAATCAGGGACTGGAGCTGGTCCTTATGAGGAACTGGCCAGGGCATGACATAGTTGAGTCAGGAGCACAATGGCAGATGGACAAAGTTTGGAGATAAGTGAAAAACGGCCTCCCAAAAGAAAACAAGCTAATCTGTCTGAGGAGGCAAGGATGCACAAAAAGGAGAGTGATAAAAGAAGAGGAAAAACAAGAGTAAACCTCAGCCAAGCGTCCAAGAGATGGAGGGAGCTCCATGACCAAAGAGGCTTCAAAACCAATGTCCAGCTAGCTTTCTTTCTGATGGATCAGTAAGTAACACGGCTAAATGTTAGCTAGCCGAGAGAGGACTGTACTGTACTGGCTGCTAGTTCATTCCTAGCTGGCCAGCATCACAAATCGCCGCAACCAGGGGCCGGGTAGCGAGTGTTGGTTGGCTGACATCCTCGTTGCCATTCTACGGCAGCCCTCGGACAGTGATTACCCCCACCCCCCCACCGCCGCCGCAGCTACTGGGCACCCAGCATCTCCGACTGGGAGAAGTGGAGTAAAATCCTCTCCTCCGCTCCCGTTTGTCTGGTGAACGCCTGTCCTCTGTCAATATACTCTGCCTGCAGTTTAATAATATTGATGCCAGTTGTAAGATTTGAATGTTTTAGTAGTAAGCCATGTTCTAAGCGGGATAATGTATAGTGAGCCGGTGACTGTTGAAAAATAACTCCGCTGTGTGTAGGGGTTCCATTCCCCTGTCGGGAGTTATTTTTCAACAGTCACCGGCTCACTATACGTTATCCCTTACGTGTCTACTGTTGTTTCTACTGATACTATGCATATTGGTATAATTTACTGTGAGTTGTTTGTACTGATACTGTACATATTGGTATAATTTACTATGAGTTGTTTGTACTGGTACTGTGCATTCTGGTATAATTATTTGCATTACTATTTTTATTAAGTATTAATTTAAGAATGGTCTTAAGTTTAAGGTTTGTGCTCATAGGGATTTCTTTTACAAACATTCACATCCTTATTTGAAACTTTGAGGACCAATCATTCAGAGCTAAACCTTACAGAGTTTGGATGCAATGAAAAGCAAACACAATGCAGCAGTGAGAAATCTTGATTCCCTTATTAAGACTTGATGACTTGTTTAATATCCCATGGCTGTAGTTAATTACCTTGTGTTAACTGGCATTCGACAGGGCACAGAGTCCCGGATGCAGGAACTGGTGCCTGGGTCGGCCGGCTCCACAATGACAAAGGGCCTCTCCTCCAAGGTAACCACTCGGAGGTGCTGGGAGTCATCCAGAGGCTTCAGGAAGGAGCCGTAACGTGACCAGGGATGGTAACGCAGACGTAGGTGGCCGTTCTCCCACCAGCCCACCTGGATGTGAATTAACACACAAACACAGATGCTCAGATCTTCAACTCTGGAGTGACAATAGCTTAGACTAAAATGCTAATCACATTTTTTACCTGTCACCAGAGCATTTGAGTCATTTCATCCATGAGACATCTGATTAGATTTGTGTTTCAGCCTAGATAATGTCATTGTCATTTAGTAAGTTAACCATATTACCTTAATGGCAGCAAATTATCTTTATCTTGATGTTAACACATTTGATTTGCACACAACCCATGGTTCCTGCATAGTCATGGATTTTGAGGGAGATGTAACGCAACCTTGCAGTGTGTTTTTCGTTGTGTTGAATAATGAGCAGTTTGTTCATGTTAACTGAGCTGAGTGTTTTTATGCTGCAACGTGATATTTTGGAGCAGAGACTGAGACGAACGACTAGACAGTTTACAGTGTCACAGTGACCTACATGTGTACACAAATCTGTTCACATCCACTGAGGATGTTACCGGATGGATGTGCAGCCACAACACAGCAAATCTGTCTTTTTTTAGTATGCCATTTTCTAGCTGTAGTGTCATATATTTAGATGTTATTTGCATAAAGCCAGTTCTCCTGTGGATCTCCCTCATGGTGCCAGACATGGCTGCTGGGATTTGTGAAAAAAATATGCAAAGCCTCTTTAAACACACAGATAGGCCTACACAGGCTTTGTTGCTTATGAGGACATTGTTTATAGATTCACCTAAATGTTAACATTTGTTGCTATATGCCTATGCCAAATCCTCAGTCTTGATATTATTCTAATCGTGCTAAACCAGGTGTTAAACCCAAAACAAATGTTTAACCTTGAGGGGACAAGCTTTTTGTTAAGAAGTGAGTTCCCACAATTTGACTGTGTGAAAAGATGTGTCTTCACAAACAACATGTATGCACTTGTGGGGACTCTTGATGACATGTACATCCCCTGGAAGCCAACCCTTTACATGCACTTAACCAATTATTCTATTTAGTCTGAAATATACAGTTAACCTTGTGGGGTCCGTAGCTTGGTTGCACCAACTTTTGTAACTTAATTTAGATACATTTATTACTAAATGTATGCATGAAATTCTGCCTGAAGTCCTTCCCAATTATTATCCAAATCTCCCTTATTTACAGCATTAAATTGAGTTGCACCATTACAACTTAAGCAATGTCTTAACCAGTGAAGACCTGATTGTGTAAATTGTTTACAAGAAAATCTGGCACCTTCACATTGAAAGAAATCAACCAAACTGGAAATCCCTGGAGCATTACAAGCTGAATCATCCGAATGTAACAGGGTCAGCAGGCAACTTAAACTTAACGGACAATATTTTGAAAATAAAGGTGTGACTTTGTTTTATTAATTAATTATTAATTTGTGAATGATTTTGTAATATTAATTTTGTGGTCTCATTCTAATCAAATGTAATTTAAAATCTTAATGTACATTATTATTAACCAGTATTTGATGAAGGGTCTGGTTATATATGTTGACCATGTGACCTACTACATTTGTTATGCAAATATCATCAATAAAAAGTGTACCAAACATTGCAATTTTTACGCTTAGAAAGACTAACCATAGAAAAACATGACTGGTTATATTTTTCAACACAATTGCTTTCCTTTTATATTACTTTATTTATTCATGTATTTATTGCTTGAAAACTTCAAGAGGTGATTAGGAATAAGGGACATTTTATGATATTATTACTTAAAATGCACACACACACACACAGATATATATATATATATATATACATATATATATATATATATATATAGAGAGAGAGAGAGAGAGATATTTAACTATATATATATGATTATTGTATACTCTGAAATAAAATGATGAGGAAGAATATAAATAAATGTGATTATATAACAACAAATCTCTACTCTTGAACTACTTTTTTTTATGTAACCTACCTTTATTTATGTGTAAATCTTTACTTATTAAATTCCTATGTTATGTCTAAGTTTGAACTTAGTTTGTCCCCAGATGGGAAGACAGTCCCGGTAATGTACAGTGGAGACTGATGTCCCCACACTGCAATGAAAACAAATACTTACACACAGAAGAACAGGTGCAGGCATTACACTTAACCAGCAGAAATGCATACACAAAGAGACATATACAAACAATTCACAAGGACACATAATCCTACACAAAACTAACTGTCACAACAAGGCACACACATACCAATACATGCACTGACACACATTTACATTGCTATCCATAATTATTCAGTTTGACCACGTAAATACATGAACACAAAGACTAGAGATATAAACAAGAGAGTGAAATTTGCAGCACCCAGTACTTTTGACCAACCTCACTCACTGTATCTTAAATGCAGTTGATGTCCTTCTATTTTTTACTGTGTTTCTGATCATCTCTCTCACTCTCTCTGCTGCATAGATAATTATTGCCAGATCCAACAGTTCATTATGGAAGAAAATGAGAAGTTGCTCTTCTATGATAATTTGTCCTCCAGTTCACCCATCAAGCATACCCCTGCATTGACCGAAGTAAATGCTTTCTGCTGCTCTTTAAACACAACAACAACACACACACACACACACCCACACAGCTCAGACAGGGGCTGGATCCCTGGATTGCCAGGCCAGCAGAAGGCAGGGTTAGAGCATGATTTGGTATTTTGTGGTTCTCTGTTACCATGGAGCTCAGACAGACCTTGTGATTTTTATCAAAATGTTATGAGCCTCAATGACAACAGCAATATTAAATGTAAAAGGTAAAAATAAAGTTAAGCTCCTATTCACATATTGCAAACAGCAGAGATTACATTAAATGATTATTGACTGCTTTGGGAAAATGTTGCATTAGGACAAACAAACAAACAAAGAAGGGGAAAAACTGAGCTGGACAAATAATCTCAGGTTCACCGCTTTGAGGACTCAATAGTTTGGGGTGCACTACCTACAGGAATCAATAATTCAATGATTCAAAATCAACACCCCGTTATGTAAGAATTATTACTTTTGCAGCCACTGCTTTTTAAAATGCTCTGTAGGATCAATAATCTGATCTGCTGTCCCCCTCCTTACAATGATGTATTATAAATTATCCCAAACCAGCCAATAGCTGCTTTACAGAATCCACAACTTGGAATGAAATATTTGATTTTTACCATATATTTCTTTGTCTGTACAGGCAGTGGCTGTGGCGGTTCATTGTAACGCAGCACCTCCTCTGTTCATAACAAACAAATCACTGCTGCTGCTGCTGCAAAGGTAAAACTCATCACTATCTGAGCACCAGAGGACCTTTTCATGCAAAGACCAAACACTCTCAGTGATGAGAATAGCAATTGTGAAAAATGTTCAATCCTAGGAATAGGCTGAATCACTGTCAATGTGGTGTGCTTCTAGAACGTACCAAATCATGTTACTTACAAGAAAGTGCTGATGTATACAACAATTTAATAAAAAAGTAAGGATCTGGTGTAATTTTCAATCAGTATTAATAAGTCTGGCAGTGGTAAGGCCTTTTCACAGGAAATTAAAAAACTAAATGAAAATGCACAATATTTGTTAACAATATTTCACATTCAAACCCTTCACACCAAAGTCAACATGGATATTTGCATCCTGTGCATTCCACCATGAATTTATGTTTTTCACCATCACACAATGGTTCTTGTTTCTACTATAATAACCCCAAACACAACTCTGCACACTGGAGATAGGCTATTCCAAGAGTGCAATACTCACTCAAGACTCACATCTCCTATGAGTGGCCCCATGTTATTGTAACAATTGTAATTGCCAAGCTTCATTGCACTGGTTTCCTTCATTTATGGCTAGACTGCATAGAGTCCAAATCTGTTCGTGATACATGGCATTGGATATACAGTAAGACTCAATGGGAAGTTTTTAATGGTCAGCTCATAATGTGGATTTTGTAAGGAAAGACATTGAGTTCATACGCTTCCATTGCTGGTAATGACAATAATATAAAAAATAACTGATGTAATGCTATCACTTTGGCCAGGTATTATAATATACGTCTCAAACAATTATATGTAATTTGGAAATTACAAGTTATGTGTTACCGTGTTACCCCTCTTTTGTCAGCTATTCACCATCACAAGCAAGTTCAGCTGTTATGCTTCCCCAGATGTTCTGCTTGTAATTGTAGTCTTTACAATACTTTGTTTGTCAAAGAGTATGGATGTTGATCTCAAAAATAGTATCCTCTTTGACAAACATAGTATGCTCTTTAACAATACTTTGTTTGTCAAAGAGGATACTATTTTTGAGATCAACATCCATACTGTTGTGTGCCAATATAAGCAGAGTTAAGACATTGACATCCGATAATCTATTGGTCACATGAGCAAAACTTACTATTTTATTGGTTGGCTTTAAAAAAAAAAAAAAAAAAAAAGACATCCAGCACTGCGGAAAACAAAAGTTTTGAATTCTGTGTGGATAATTCGGTTTAGTGTGAAAAGACCTTTAGAGACCCCACTTTTTGTATTGCAAAGTATATATTTTTACAGGATATCTTGGCCTTTGCTGCTTTGTTTTTGCGTATTTTTCCTCTTTGTGTCTATTGAAAATCCTTCCATCCATCCATTTTGATCTGCTTATCAGGGGCCAGTCACAGGGCAAAGTAGTCCAGATGTTACTTTCCCCAGCAACGCTTTCCAGCTCCTCCCGGGGGATACCAAGTTGTTCCCTGGCCAGATGAGATATATAATCCCTCCAGCATGTTCTCGGTCTGCCCTGGGGTCTCCTACCAGTTGGACATGCCCGGAACACCCCTAACACCTCCTACAGACTGTGAGATTTTGGCAGTCTTATGAGTTTAGTGCAAGCTACACTGTGTGACATAGGTCTGATAAACTTGGGCAGGACTTCAAGTTTGATGTATGCAGACTGTACAATGACAATGCCTACTGAATCGCAGACTACGACGTACGTCTATCAGCGCCAATAGGACAAAACGTCATCAGCGTGCGGCATCTATCTTGTTGGCAAGACAAAAATAATAACAAACATGAATTGAGTCCCTGTAAAAGGGGCATATATGTGTCTCAAAAAAGTCTGAAGAAGAGGAGAAGGAGAATGCAGACACTGTTGTGGCTGGGGAAAAGAGGCCAACTCAGTATGTCTGTTTTGCTATGAGAGCTTGAAGTATATTTATTAGCATCTACTAGCATTAGCATTGTTGTGCTGATCAGTGCATCATTTGATGCTGCATTTCTATTGGTTGGTTACTAGACGTAGGTCGTAACAACAATCACACTGTGAGATGGACATTCCAAATTTCTGACACTGTCAGAATTTTATCCCGGGCTGTCTTTGATCGCAAGACCGTGACAATTGCCATCCTTGAACCTCTCTCACTGTGAGATGTAGGACTATTGTTTCAGAGCCACAACCAAGGATATCGCCACGTTTCTTTCACATTGGTTATCTTTCATCTGGGACAGGTCGGGACATAGACGGACGAGTAAATCAAAAGCTTTGCCTTGCTCAGCTCCCTCTTCGATGGTCCAGTGCATCACCTGCATCACTGCTGACGCAGAACAAGAACCAGCGATACTTGAACTCCTTCACTTTTGGCAGCAACTCTTATCAAAATGCAATACTAATTTGCTGAAGTAGGCCTTTAAATAAATTATGATAATTTCAGGATGTTGAGAGACTTTACTTGATCTTAAAGGTAGAAAACTTTAGGAGAAAGCCGAACAATCTTTGCTTTGAAGTTAGGCTATATTTCAGGCTTTTTTTTTTTTGTTTGTTTGTTTGAATGTTGAAAGTTAAATGAATTGTGATGCACTGTGAAAATGCATTGTGTGAGTGATTTACATGCACCACCACCATCATATTATTGTGTATTTGTGTATTTGATTCATTGTACGCATTTTTGGCCTTCTTATCTTGAACCTTCCATAACAAGTATGAAGTTTCATTGATTTTGTGAATTGTGTTCTTGAAATTGTTATTATTGTTGAGGTCTTTGCTGTCTGGACTTTGTCTGCTTCTGTGCCTTTCAGTGGTGTCATTATTTATTTTGCTCAGACTTGCACTGTCCCAGCTTCTGTTCTGTTTCCCAATAATGTGGACCATCCAGAGGGGAGTCAAGGCTCTTTAAGCATCAACACAACTAATATTTGACCTTGTTGCTTCCCTGAATGCTAAAAAGTTACTGCACTCAACTCCAGTATTGAAATTTCAGGGGGAGAGGGACTGAGCATTGCAGCCCAGTAATCTCTCCAACAGAAAGAATGAAAACACACGGTTCTCACTTGTGATAATTATTGTAGGACTGGCAGCCATTTTATGGACAGCGAAGCGTCGATGGGCATGCACTCATCCATGCGACTTCTGCCAGCAGTGGATTCATTACTACTTTTAAGTGATTTCTGCCTCTATTTTCGCTCTGCCAGTGTGTTCTGAGTACAAAACAGACGTAAATTGTAGTAAACAACTGAAGTGCAAAATTGGTCCCCCAGAAAAATAGCTCCAACGAGTTGCAGAAATGGAATACTTCTGAAACATGACCAATAATGGTGTCAACCAAAACGGAACAAATAAAGCTTGATTAAAAGTTTGGTTTAATTCAATATAGTCTGATACACACTGACTTCAGAAGGTTTTAACCGTGCATGATGATCCAAGCCTCAACCCAGGTCTGGCTTAACTAACAGCTACTATATTTTTAATATTGATCAAATATAAAAACATGACTTCAGTGAGCACTGAACATGGATGTGAGAAGACATACACAGTTTAAGAACTCAAGATTCGTGCACTAGATGTGGTTTGTTACAGTGTAAGGTTTTGTTTTTCAGGGTGAAAATTAGGATTTAAATGCCTGATTGGCTAAGATTTCCCTACTAACCATTCATTCTGGTCCTGTTCAAATTGAAAAATTGCCTGGCATAAAATATTAAACACAGTTGTTGGCATGTAACTTGACCCTGAATCTCTCATGATGCTCATCAGGCTGTTCTCATGCACTGCTTGTACATTTTCCTGCAAGAAAAAAAAATGCACCAAAATTCGTCCATAGCCTACAGAGTTATGAGCTAGTAATTTGTGTATAATTCAGGTATTTCAAAAGGCTGGGAACACATGACCAATGTGCTGATGGGGGTAAAAAACAAATAAGTCAGCGGTCCTGTATGTCATAGCAGACTACAGTAGTTCAGGCAGGGAGGAACCAAATGCAGGCAGAAAAAGATACTTTAATTGTAGAAAACAGGCTTAAAAGCAGATGAGATTAATTTCAGGCAATCATTAAGCAGGTGGGCAGGAACAACTAGCAGGCTAAACCAAAAGCACAGGGAAACCACAAGGGAACATGAGCAGCTGATCTGACAAAGAACAAGAGGAACATTTTGAGTAACAAAATAAAACAGAAAACAGTACGCATGATTGAGTAAGAAAATCAAACAAAGAAAAAACATGACCTCAAGAGGAGATCAGGGCAGATCATCTTACTAGAGTCCTTGTTTCTGTCCCAACAGTGGTTTGTGCAGCCAGCTCGCTGCACTGCTGTGTCTGGAACCAGCGAGTTAAGCCAGGTTTCAGTTATTACTATGACACAGCACTTGCAAATGTAGTGATTACCAATGATTTGTAGTTCCAGTTTGTCTGTAATGGGAGCCATGGATCTTGCATTGGTGAGTATTATACTCAGTGGAGGAGGCTTGTGTGGTTGTTTCCTGAGCCTTGCCAGGAGGCCGGACTGACATCCCTGCTTCTGCTTCCTCTCCCTCTGCCATCTACACTGTCTGCCAAACACGATAACAATCCACAGAGATTGCTAGGTCATCTGGTATAAATGCAATGAAAGGTAACTTGCACTGGAAATAAGTGTCCAGTAAGTCCTGGTGACTATAACAGCAATTTGCACATGTATCCATGAACAAACTGAACAAAACTGACAGTAAAAAGCACCAAAAGGGAAAGCCGTGAGTCACTGCGACTGTGCCCCGCCAAACCATTGTGTGAACATTTTCATAGGATAATCTATGAGCCGTTGCATGAGAATACGTTGCCTAATTTGGAATCTCACCACTTACAAAACCGAACTTCCCATTGACAGAATGGCATGTTGTGGCCTTTACAACTAGATGCCTCATTTATTTAAGTGGAAGTACACTCTTCCCCACTTCACACAATGGCTGGCTTAAGGAGATCCTAAATCAAATAAAACATGAAAAGATTAGACTTACAGAACCTGGTAAATCCTTTGACAAGACCTGGAAGCCCTTTATTAAGTACCTGAATGAGGCCACCATCCATCCGTATGACAACTAGATGCTGCACCCCCAGTTAACTGATTTTTTTAACCAGTGGGAAATATTTTGAATATGGGTGGGAGGGGTTAATGAACACGGGGAGGTCACGTAGAGGTTAATAGAAATGGTTTGGTTCGTGTTCTTGTTAATGTTATTATTCCTTGTATGTCATATCAGAGACCAGCTCAAGCTATGTCACTTTGTTATCCACAATACCGGAGTAAAATCAATTAAAAGATTTGAGAGGGAAAAAAAGATATATTATGAAAGAGGAACAATGGCAGAGATTTTGATAAGTACCATACTTAATAGATACACTACATACATTATGTGTTGTGTGGGTTCAATTTGATCATATACCAATTTAATTCATCTTCTAACCGCTTCATCCTCTTGAGGGTCGCGGGGGGGCTGGAGCCTATCCCAGCTGACATTGGGCGAGAGGCAGGGTACACCCTGGACAGGTCGCCAGACTATCGCAGGGCTGACACATAGAGACAAACAACCATTCCCGCTCACATTCACACCTACGGTCAATTTAGAGTTATCAATTAACCTAGTCCCCAGTCAGCATGTCTTTGGACTGTGGGAGGAAGCCGGAGTGCCCGGAGAGAACCCACGCTGACACGGGGATACCAACTTAATAATCCTGTTAATTATATCAAATTTAATAATGTGATGCAATGAGAAGATAAGCTGCTCAATTCAATATATGTCTTAGATAATGTCTGATCTCTGCTAATCATATGTGTGATGATTATTAATCATTGTTATCTTTATCAGGCTTTCTCATCAGTCGTTGAGTCTTATTGCCACCTTACCTGGTCTTCATAATATTTTACAAATTGGAGGTTAAAATATAGACATTTTTAGTCAAAACTATTGATTAAACCTACAGACATGCTCAACCAAAGCAACAATCCAACAAGCTGGGTAACCTTACTTAACCTTATAAGACAAAAACGTATGAAGAAAGAGGTAGAACATTTGTATGCAAAATACTGGAGAAACAGTACTGCTCAAACATAATTTTTAACTTGAGAATGAAGCAGATTTATTTGTTTTTGTTGAACACAGTAGGAGAAGAGAGAATTCTAGTTGGTTGGGAGCATAGGCCAGGAAGTCAGTTTTAAAGCCTGCTCCATTGTTAAGTACCAGCTGAATTACAATAATCGATAAACCTATCTAAATCTATCAAACTCTTCCTGAAGATATATCGGTTTTATTCTGTGGTGTGAGGTTGTAAAAATGTGATCTCTTTAAACTGATCTGAAATGGGATTCAGCTTTGTGTGCTTTAGGATTCCAGCTCTCCTGTCATGTTGATTACAAAGACACTGTGGCTGTCTTGTCTCATCTGTTCATTTATCCACTGTATACTTTCCTGTTTATGTTTCAGCTCAAAGAACAAACAAAATTTAAGATGACTTGCTCTGTCGTTGCATCACATAACACCTATCTTCATAAAACTCATAGAATGAGAAGCTCAAAAGGTATGAAAAAAGGCTCAGCTGGCAGAAAAACAACAAAAATCAAACAACAAAAGAATACTTTCCTTTCCAATATGATCTGCACAGAAGTGCACAAACAGATAATAACAATAGTGTAATCTTAGGCAGAAAAATGTCATAAAATAGTGAAAACAACATTACTTGAAAGTGTTTAACAAGCTACTTCCATGAAGGTTAAGACTAACAATGTGAAGTTGGAAATGTATGTAACAAAATGTACATTTTGTTGTCTTTTTTTCTAATGGTTTGGCAACATTAGTTTGATTTTTTTTTTTATATTCAGGAAGATTAAATGTGAATAAGGCTGAGTTAGTCAATCCTCATGCATTCCATGCATGGAGCATTTAGCCCCAACAGCACTAATTATACATCGATATGCACATGTGGACATTTGTGGATACTTTGGTATGGATTCCTTTAGAGACATTAGACACAAATTATTTAGTGTGTGTGCTAACTGAAATCTGAGGTGTGACATTAGAAAAAGGATAATTGCCAAACCTACTTGGCCATTACAGAAGTTCACAAAATATGTTTTTTCCCAAAAGCAAAACCAAATGTTCATCTCTTTGTGAATGTTCTGACACAGAGAAACTTGATAAATACAGTTCCTGATCTCACTTTGAGTTCTACAGCCAGCTCTTGTTCAGCTGCCCTAAGGTTGCTGTGCTTGGTAAATATACTCCATGATTCAGTTCAGGAGAGGTTAATTCAGCAAATATACGCCTGGGAAACTGGGATGTTCAGATAAATAAGGTTGAAGAGCGCTACTGGGCAGTTAGGGTCAAGTGCTGGCCTCTGAGGGAGTTGTATTAAAACTGTTTGTCCTTTACTTGGCCATTATCTCTCAGGTCAAGGCCCTTATACAACAGTCACTTCAAAAGACCTTCAAGTTCCTGCCTGGAAATGACTGAGAAAAAAATAAATAACATAATGGACTGAAATTTATGTGCAATTTGCAGTGCATCACAATTCAATCTGAATCCATCTAAAGGCTAAAAAAACAGATAAATACTATTTTTTATGAAGTGACTTTAATATGTTTGTCATACTTGTTTGTTCTGCATACTAAACAACTTTATGTTTCACCAAGCCACTTGTAATTTAGAATAGGATGACTTTCCTTGAATAGGTTTCCTTGGACCGCTAGTTGCCATAAGATGCTTTCTCATTGTCCATCATTTTGGGTCAGGGTCGTAAAAATTCCATCATAATCTATTCTTACCATAGGCTGTATAAGAATAATGGACAAATGGACGGGTAAATCTGACACTTAGACTGTGATGTTGACTCGCAGACAACCTCTCAGTCAAAGCAAAATGAGCAAAACCATTTTTTGTGCCAGGCTGTAAACATTTCTTCTGTAACCTTGGGTATTATGACATGCATGGGGAGCTGTGAGGATTGACTCGCTTTTGGAGTCAGCCACAAGTGGCCATTAAAGGAATTGCAGTTTTTGGCATTTCCGAATTAGATTCATTTTTCCGGAGGTTGCCGCCTGATTAATACCTGTCATTTTAATTTTATTTTTAAACAATAATAAGACATTTAATAGCAATAGATTTTCATTTATACTTTTCATTTTCTTAATAATTAACATACAGAATATTTTACAGATTTTGTAAGCAGGGTTGTAGTGCTTTCTGTTTATGTTCTGCAGTGCACCTACGTTTTTGCAAAATGGCGGCACACACGGGTGCAGCGGCTCTTGGCTCCCTGATTTGGTACGTTTTGTGTGCTATTGGGTGTGTGTTTTAGTGCGAATGTGGTTGTGTGAATGGAACAGAACTCTCCTAAATTTTCACTGAACTGCGGGCCATAGGATTTACGAGTCGAATCGACGTTACGTCCGAATTCCGGCGTTCACCCAACATCCCGCCGGCCATAGCCAGACCACCAGGCTCTCCCTGGCATGTTTTCGGTCCAGGGCGCCGTTGACGCCGGCGGAGTCAGTGCAAGCAGAAACGAGGCCTGCTAGTGAGGCTAAAGAGACAACCACATGAGCCTCCGCTGCCAAGCCTCTTCCTAACCAACGCCAGGTCTGTTGTCAACAAAACTGATGAACTGGTGCTATTGATGGCAGGGAAGAGCCATATCCATTATTATTCCTTTATTATTATGGAAACCTGGCTACACCCACTCGTACCGGACGCTACTGTTCAGCTAACAGGCCGTAGCTTGCACCGCTATGACAGGACTGCAGACTTGGGTAAGAGCAAAGGAGGAGGACTCTGCATTTACACTCATGACGAATGGTCAACAAACAGCAGGATTATTTACACCCACTGCTGCCCTCATTTGGAGGCATTAACTGTCTTGTGTAGACCCTTTTATCTGCCCAGAGAGCTCTCTGCAGTGATCATCACCGCAGCCTATAGTCCACTTGATGCTAACACTAGCATAGCTCTCTCCCTCCTGTATGATAACATCAACAGGCAGATGCAGGCTTATGCAGATGCAGTTTTAATCGTTGCTGGGGACTTGTTGCTGTCTCAAGAGTGTGTTCCCTAAATTTGTACAGTATGTACAGTGTCCCACGAGAGGTGGAAACACTCTTGATCATGTTTACTTAAACCTAAAGCAGGCATACAGAACAGCCCCCCTCCCCCATTTGGGTATGTATGACCATCTTTCACTGCTGCTTGTTCCTGCACATACCCCCCCTCAGAAGGAGAACTAAGCCAACATTAAAGACTGTAAAAACTTGGCCTGAGGAGGCACTCACCCAGCTACAGGAGGGCTTCGAGAGCACTGAGTGGAGCATTTTTGAACATTTGGAGCTGCAGGAGCGCACAGAGACAATTCTAGCCTTCATAAAGCACTGTACAGACACTGTCACCGTGGACAAACGGATCTGGGTCTTCCCAAACCAGAAGCCCTGGATGACCTCGGCGGTGAAAGCGCTCCTGAGGACCCGGAACACTGCCTTCAAGACAGGTGACAGAGCTCAGTACAGTGCTGCAAGAGCAGACTTGAGGAGGGGGATCAAAGCAGCAAAAGAGGCCTACAGGAGGAGAATAGAGTCACACCTCCCCAACAGTGACCCTCGGCAGGTCTGGCAGGGCATTCAACACCTCACAAACTATAAAGGCAATGCACCTGGGGTGGTCAATACGGAAGCGTCACTAGCAGAAGAACTCAACCACTTCTTTGCCCACTTTGAGGCATCCAGACCTACCACAGTGGTGCCGTCCCGCCAGACGTCCAGTCCTTCCACGCTCACCATTCAGGACCACCAAGTGAGGCATGCACTAAAGGCTGTGAACCCAAGGAAGGCTGCAGGATCGGATGGTGTACTCTATAAAGTACTACGTGCTTGTGCAGACCAATTAGCTGGAGTGCTGACCAGCATCTTCAATACATCACTGACACAAGCATCAGTACCATCCTGCCTGAAAACAGCCACAATCATCCAAAACACACAGCCATCAAGAGCCTCAGTGACTACAGATCAGTGGCACTGGCGTCTGTAGTCACAAAAGGCTTTGAGAGACTCATCCTCCAGCACATCAAGGCCTGCCTCCCTCAGAACTTTGACCCACACCAGTTTGCCTATAGAGCAAACCGGTCCATGGAGGACGCTATCTCCACTGCCCTCCACACTGCCCTGAGCCACCTGGAGCTACCGAGGAGTTATGTCAGGATGTTGTTCATGGATTAAAAGCTCAGCTTTTAACACAATCATCCCTGACATCCTGACCGAGAAGCTGACTGTCCTGGACTATCTATCTCGACACCACTGTTGGTAGGTCTGATTATGGGTAGAGATGAGGCAGCGTACAGGGAGGAAGTACAGCTAGCAGAGTGGTGCACTGTGAACAACCTGAGGCTCAACACCACCAATACCAAAGAGATGGTCATTGATTTCAGGAAGCAGAGAGAGGACCATGCTCGTCTGGACATTAACGGGGCACATGTGGAGAGGGTGGCCTCCTTTAAGTTTCTGGGGACCTGTATCACAGAGAACCTCACCTGGACAGCCAACACATTAGCACTCCTCAAGAAGGCCCAGCAGAGACTCCACTTCCTGCAAGTGCTGCGGAGAAACTGCTAATGTACTGTGTCACAGTGTGGTTTGCTGGCTGTTCGGTGGCAAGCAGGAAAGCTCTGCAGAGGGTGACCAGAACTGCAGAAAAGATCATTGGTTGCCCTCTGCCTCCTCTGGAGGTCATTGCCAGCTCTCGGTGCCTCAGCAAAGCAAAGAAAATATCAGAGGACCCCTACCACCCTGGACAACACCTGTTTAGCCTGCTGCCCTCAGGCAGGAGGTACAGGGCCTTAAAATGCAGGACAAACAGACAGTTTTGACCCATGGGCCATTTGGTCGCTGAACACTGCAGACATGGGATCACAGGTCAACAACAACACATAAATGACAGCTATATCCCACTCAACAATGTGCCTTATCTCTGTGCAATATCCATTCACTGTGCAATGATGTTAACTATTACCATTCTTGTCGCCTAGTGCAATAACTTCCCCATTCTATCATTCCCACTGCAAATAATGTAACTATTCATGGAAGCTTTACGCAAGTACTGGTCAGTATTGTTGTCACTGTGGTCATATTTTGGATTTAATTTATTATTTATTGTTTGTTTTACAGTATTGTTTTTAGTGTAGATTGTTTTATACAGTTTACTTGTACTTTTATTCTTCCTTGCACCATCAGAGGCAGCTGTTTTAATTTCATTATACACATGTTGAATGATGACAATAAAGGTCTTTCTATTCTATTCTATTCTAAGTTGCAGCTCATCTCAAAGGTTAGGTAACCACTGTTCCTATGATCACAAGTTTACATACACACGTAAAATGACAAGGTGTTTTGCTGCCTTTTCATCTTGACTAGTTAACAGCTAGCTCTAGATTGACAAAAAAATAAAAATAAAAACTTCACCTGTGCCACTAGAGAGCTTCCAGCAGCTACAGTAAACATTTAAGGTGAAATGTTGTCTTGCATGTTACTTACTGCATCAGCTGAAGTTGTGAATCAGACGGGTCCATGTCATTGGTTCGACAGCCCATTGGTTCAACATCCCATTAGTCCGACTGTCCGCGGTGCTGAATGGCCCGCGGCGGGCGTATGGTGTGCCGCGACCGGCTTGAGGCGGAGCAGGCTCACGGCTTTTTGTTTGTCACTTTCTTTTTCATTTTAACCCATACCATGATCTTTTCCTGACCCTAACCAAGTGGTTTTTGTGCCTAAACCTAACCAGACCTTAACCACAGGGCATCATAATGATTTCGGAATGGACTTCGGAACAATGAGTTTAATATGGTCGGAACAATGGGATGTCGAACCAATGGGCTGTCGAACCAATGGGCAGTTCCCAATCAGACAACATACATTAATATGACAAATTTGACCTTTGCATGTGTTTTTACTGTCTCTTTTGTATGGCATACACTTAAGTGATGATTGGATCTAAAATGTATACGAATTTCAATTAGAGTATGCTAAAAGTTAATATCCAATTTCCTCACTTGGAGAAAATAAAAGTTGCAGTGCACCCATTGGTTTGTGGTCTCCTGTTTTGAAGCCTCAGGTCTGCCATTTTGGTTGTGGTCATCTTAAATTATTGGAGCCAAAAGTGACAATATTTAGATGATGGCTGCTAGCTTAGTTCACATTGTGCATTTACAGCTATGGTTGCAGTCATGCAAATGATAATGATAAGTTTTGCTATGCAATAATCAGGCTTAAAACAATCAAAACAAAATGTTCATACTGCAAAAACTGAAAAGGCTTATGCAACTTCTTGGTGGGTCTTTTAGTATAACTAAATGGTAAATCAGACTTTTGTAGGTGACTTAAATGTTACAATTAACTTATATGAACTGTAAACATGCTGAAATAGTGACAGCTACGCCTTTACTCTGTAAATCTGGGGTTACACCATGGTTTCATCGTCTAACCAGCGTTGTGCCATGGTACCGACTAGTCAAGAGACAGCACCCACCTGTCACTCAAAGTGAACAAGTCCTTTATTATGCAAAAATTTGAGCTTTTATTAAATGTAAACAGGTGAGTTATATTCAATTCACCCCCAGTGCAGTTGTTATGAACAGGAAAATTAGCTATAAAGAAAAAAAAAATTGTGCCAGGCTGTAAACATGTTTATTTCCGCTGTACATTTGGGCATTCTAAAGTGGGGGTTTATGGGGTTAACTCACTTTTGGTGCCAGCCTCAAGTGGTTATTAGAGGAACTGCAGTTTTTGGCACCTAGGCATTGGCTTAATTTTTCAGCCCAAGAGGATGCCAAATGGCTAATACGATCAATAGAGCAGAGTGGAACTGCAGAGTTGAGTGATAATTCTCAGTATGTTTCTCACTATAGGCAACTCCTTTCAACATTACAAAGTCATTTCATCCATTGTTAATATAAAAATATTGATTATAGCAGCTAAAGTGTGCCTATCTTTTGTCCTTGTCCTTGAGCGTTCTAAGAACCACATCACAAGCGTACTTTAGCTCCAGTGCTTTCTAGACAGGGATCATAACAACTGTAAAATGACTAAATATTGTAAAATCCTAAGAGGGGGGTTTGTGTTTTAAACTTGACATGGCCATCCAGATGATTTCCTCCTCGACTCACCTGACAATCTGATATGAAAGAGCAGCACAGGAGTCGTCTTTTGAGAGCAGCAGTGCAAACTGAACCCTTATCTGTCAGTTTCTCCGCCAGCTGTAGCCAGTTTTTATTTCTCTATCTCTTCCAAACCCGTGGAGTACAAGACAGTAACCTGTCTCCTCCGTCAGTATCTAAGCCTTCATTCAGTAAAAATTCAATATAGTAATGGCAAGCTACATTGGGAAAGGGCAGAAAACAGTACGATTCCCACAGATGGAGTAGTGCTTCTTGCAGCAGGCACTACTGTAATGTTCTGCTCCTCTGTCAGGTTAACTACTGCCAGAAGAAATACAGGCTGGATGTGCTGAACTCAAACACTGAAGGAAGACAGAGTGAGGAAGACTTAAAAAACATGAATAAAATAGCTGACATTCTCCAAAAATAAATGCCCCCTGTTCAGCAATCAAATGATAAGAGGCAGCACTTTTATTTTTTCATGAGTGCTGCCTATTTGTCAGGTTTTGAGATTTTAAGTATTGTCAGTAACTTTAATATTCCCCCGATCTGAATCTTGCTCTAGGACTTGTTATCTTCTGCAAAACAAGACTGGGGTCAATTTGAGATCATAGCATAGACAATGTATAACATTCAGCAAACCCTTGCTCAAACACCACCATTCAGTCCAAGGTTTTTTTAGATCGCAAATTTCCCAGTGAGTCAGACATTTGTTTGAAAGTCCAAAGGGAAAGCCATTATGCAGGATTGTCAAGTTAATGTGTTTTATCAAAAATCTTGACAACTGAAAAAGGGGATTTAGAGGCCAGTTCAAATCACAAATTCACCATGTGACATGGAGAAGGACAGATACTGCTGGCAAAATGAGATTCTAGAATTGACTGTTTTGACATCAAAAGGGTTGAGCAAAGGATACCATTTAATGTTGCTATGACAATACTCCCTCAAATGTCCACAGTAACTCACTTGTTGACTGTTCACATAATACAATTTAAGAAAGTGCAACAGATGAGATCATGTAATAAGGCTGATAGAAAATGTTTGCTGTAACTGAAGACAGTCACCAAAAGAAAACTGTGGAAATGTATGTTTCTGCAAACCATGGATATGTTACATCTGTAAGTTTCATACATACAATATTGTTTCTAAAGTGACATAGTATATGAGCTAAGTATGTCATTTAAAGCTGGAGGGTGGATAGCGGCTCACGGTGAGATGTCTGCCAAGCTGCAGACCACTGTTTGAGACCAATTAACAACAAAACTAATTGTTTTTTGGCGAGTCATTGCTGCATTTTGGCCTGCTCTTTGGCCATTAAACCTGGGTGTTTTTTAATGCCCTGTCACTATGTTTCCAGCACCTTTTCAACCAACAGACATGGGTGTTCTTTTATCAACCCATCCACGTGTTTTCAATAGGAATAGTGCCCCAAAAAGCAATTGTTTACTACAGAGACTTGCTACGTTCCCTGCTGGTATAATGTCACGAAAAAGCATTTGTGTCTAGAGTAAAATTGCTGTTTCCATCAGCAACTGAGCCATCAAAATTGTGCATTTTCAACATGTTCTAATCTGAAATCATCACATATTGCTACTCTGTCAGTGGACTTTTATATCTACATTTATTACACGGCTCTATTAAATGCTGTATTCTGATTGGTCAGTCGCGGCATTCAGCGGTCTGATATTACTGTGTAATGACCGTTGCTAGTAGCAACGGTCATTACACAGTTGCTATGTAGCCCAGCGTTGCTAGGGACGCTGCGCTGCAATACTGCAGCTGTCAAACAACTTACGAGGCAAAAAACAAACAGAAATGGCTGATTTTAACATTTCTTTTAACTTATCTGGAGAGTAGCTACAAGGATTTTGAGGAATGGGGTGCCGCTGAAGAGAAAGAAATGGAGAAGGAAAGAAAAAAATCAAGTGAAAAACGGCACAAGGAACTGACATCTGAAGAGCTTCAAGTGATAGAGGAGGAGAAAGATGAGATAAATACAAAAAAGACAACAAAATGGGCTACTGTACTATACTGTACTGTACTACTACTACTATACTGACGGACTTTCTCTGCCAAAAACAAAAGAACATGGATTTGAATACACACTCGGCAGTCATGCTTAATGACATTTTACGCGAGTTTTATGCCTCAGTTCAGTCCACTAAGCCTGGATGAGTACAAAACTTTCACCAAAAGTCGTCGAATCCGGTTGGTTTTAATGCACTTCGCGGAGGCATACAACATTATTTATTTAACTGATAATTAGCCGTGTAATAAGCGGGATAATGTATAATGAGCCGGTGAATACTGGGAAAATAACTCCCTGAAGGGAGTTGTTTTCCCAGTATTCACTCATTCTCATTATACATTATCCCTTACATAATGCACTAGGTATCCTCTTGTGTCTGCTGTTGACGTTCCGGGATGCCGTAACCAATGCAGAGACGTGTGGTTATGTTTAGGCAACAAAAGCATGTCGGGTAGATTTAGAAGAAAAACATTATGGTTTGGCTCTACATTCATAAGGGAAGTGAACACCAGGCTCCTGGGTGAAAGTCCAGGGTTTACTGGACCCATCCACCACCCCTCCCACCTGCCTTACAGAGACCTTCCAGCTCCTTATAATACATTGTCACCAGCAGCCTTTCAGGTGACAGGTGAGGTTCAGCTGTGGTATGAACTGACGTTGCCTGTGCACATATTATACTGCCACGTCAGGTCCCGTACGGCCAACCAGCAGCATAACATAATACCGTGAAAGGTTGTGTCTGGCCACGTTACAAACAGATGCCGCCCACTGCCGTGCATTGGCATTTGATGACTTTGGAATGGAAACAGGCTGGTATTTTGAGACCAAACATGATCTGTCTTAATCATAACTAAGTGTTTTTTGTGCCTTAACCTGACCACAAGTTAACCGCAGTATTGCTGAAACTTAAAGTGTCAATGTACGTGCTACAAAATAATGTACAAATGTAAAGTATCCATGGTTTGCAAAAATGTACAATGCCAACATTTATTCTAGTTACTAGGTTGCATAGTTACAATATAGAGTGATGCCTGTGACCTAGTTCAGGCAGTCAGCTCAAGCTGCACTGATTCATACACATGTCCTAATGTGGTGGTCTATTTAAGCTGCAAAATCTTCCTAGCTCTCCCTTTGCATTGTCTATTGTCTCAGCCCCACCTCCACCCCAGCATCCACCTGCAGGCTCCGGCTAGGGGGTGGGGATATTTAATCATCACTCCCCAATATCTCATTTAAACATATCTGCCTGGAGCGATGAGCCTGGAGTCAGACGCCAAACGCTATCTATGTTCTGCTGTTGAAATAAACATTTAAAACATGACTTGTCTGACTGAAATGTTATTATGTCAGAGTCAGCATCATTATGTTAGAGGTTAGCTTCAGAGGATCTGTTCCAGCCATTCAACTTCTTCCACAACACACTGGGACATACATTTCTTTATTAAGCTGTACACTGGAGCAATGTTATGAAACAGGAAATGGTCTTCCCCAGACTGATGCAACAATGTTGGAAGAAAACTATTGTCGTTATGATCATTATATGATGTAGCAATACAACTGACCTCAAATGGAACTATCCAAAGTCATGAAAAACAGCCCAGGAACGATGGTGTCCATATACTTTTGGACAAATTGCATATCAGGTCACTATGGCAGGTATATACTGCACAGAAATCCTGCTTAGAGAAACTTCAAGTTTATTCATTCCTTAAGTCCTACTTAGTGCACTCTTACCTGAATCCATTCATCCTTCTCTTACAGAGCCAAGCCAAAGTATTGTATATAACTGCACATTAAGGAGGAAGTTAAGCTTTGACAGGAAGGTGAAGAACTACAAACACTTTAAAATCCAAGGACTCATACTGATTCTGTGCTGTTAGAGCAATGTGTTTTTCCTTCTTTCAAAGGTCGATTTCTCCTTTTTTGGTTATCATCCTTTACCTGCGAGTGCAAACTCGAGACCCCCCTCATTTAAACATATTGAGTCGTAAAAGGTCAAGAGCAAATGGAACGCAGCAGGAAAGAACAAAAAGGGTTCACTTGTTTTTCTCATGTCTTGAGGAATTGAAAGTGCCATGTGAGGGTAGACCTTGGATTTGGTGCTATTACTGTACAACTGCTACGCATGGCCCCTGATGGAGAGGATATTGGACTGCAAGTTAGCGCTGACTAACAAGGCTGACAAACCAAGACGAAAGAGTAGAGGGAGAGCAGGAGAGGGGGAGGAGGAGGCTTAGGGGAGCTCTAATGAGATCGGGGAGAGAGAGAGACGGGGAGAGACAGTGAGAGAGCAGAAAGGTGAAAATGAGCAGTGATGAGTTAGCATGTCTGATGGGCTGTGAAATTGCGGTTAGCTTGTCTAGCTGCGGCACTATGATAATTAGTGCCGACTTGTACAGCTGCGTACTGACCTCCTCCCAGCCTCTTCCATTGGTGTAGGAAATGACATCAAGCAGCGGGTTGGACAGGTAGCCATCACTGTTGAAGGAATAGTCCCGCCCACCGATGGATATGTTGGTGAAGTACCTGCAAGAGGAGACAGGAGAACAGAGAGGTGAAATAAGAGATGGGATCTCACTGCTCTACAAGACGGAATCCATGTAAGTGGAAAAGGAAATAGGTGCGCCACTATCTCAATGTGTTATCAAGACACCATGTCCCATAAAGGTGTAGACCCCCACCCCCACAGAAAAGCTGAGTCTGCTCTGATCAGTCAGCGTTTCCAGGTCCTCCATTTCTGCGCATATCATTATCATTGTAGCAGTGAGATGACTGTAATGGAGATCAACTGTACAGTGTTACAGTGTTTTCAATGTTTAAATCAATTGAGGATGTTGTCATAAAATCTAAACCTACACCAGACAAAAGACATAAGGAAATTTGTGCCTCTATGAAAAATTTTAGAAAACAGGGAATTCGAATAAGAAATGAGAAAGGGAATCAAGTAAAGTAATCAAAGCTGTGAAGGACAAGCCAAGACCTTCACTGCAGGGAACAAACATCAGGGATCTGTTCTAAAGGCAAAACACAGTTCTGTTGATATGAGAGGAAATCACAAATAACACTGTTGAAGTGTAGAGACCGTGATGGGGGAGAAACAAAGAGCAGAGGGGAGATGAAACAGGGAGAGACGACATGAAGCGCAGGATTGGCCAAATGTTTCCCTGTCTTCAGCTGCACTCTTTGCATAGAGGAGAAATACGGGGGAGAAAACCTGAAAGAGAGTAAACATTAGAGGACAAATACTTAAGAATACTTTTAATACCAGGAAAGACAAAAGCAAAGAGCGTTAGTGTGAAGCAGAGATAGTGGGAGAGAGAAAGAGAGAGCTTTACCTTTGATGTTTTTTAATGAAATATCTACCTTAAAAGCATCTGGAAAAAAGCACATCAAAGCTTCCTAATGAAACCAGCCCGCACACTCTCGAACACACAGGCAAGCTCGCTGAAAGAAAACCTCAACAACATCTCAATAATACTTAATCAACTGCAATCGGACTTCAAAACAGACTAAAATATGCAAAGCGGAAATCAGTTTGAAAAAAGTAATTCCTGTAGTACCGATACCGTGACTGAGCAGTACAGACCATACCTCATTCAGAATATTTTCAAAGTACTAATTTTCTCTTCTGAAAAACAACCATCTTGGTAAGTATCGTCTTTCAGTCTTTGTTCAGTCATCCAGCTTCATTTGATCACTGAGGACTCTGAGACGTGGGTTAAAAGCTCCAACATAAGTAGAATTTTGAGCTTTGAACATTATTTTAGTGCATATAGTGCTCCTAAAGATCAAAAGTTGATTCAGTAATTAAACGTTAGCTCTGTAAATGATCTAAAAATAGTGAAAAATGTCTAAATTTTCCATAGCTCAATGTGCCATCTTCATATTGTCTTATACTGTACAAAAGCTACAATTATTTGGTATACAATACAAAGAAAAACAGCAAATCCTTAGATTTCAGAAGCTAAAATGACTGCTGATGATGTTTTTGTCAAGATACTAATCAATTGTTACTGCATCATTACCATTTATCATAATTTAGTAATACTTTACAATCTTCAGTCAGTCACAATGATACTTTGAAAATGGCAATACAAGCTTACAAAAAATCCTTTCACAGATATAACACATAATATATTGATGAATAGATGACAGTGAAGTGGATGATAGAAACAGTAGTGGTCTCTAGCTTATTTGTAGATGACTTTAGATGGATAAGACTAGGGCTGGGCAATAAACAATCTCGAAATGGGACCGCAACAAAATGTATGTCCGTGACAATGATAAACTATGGTCATTTTTACTGGATATGGATAGACCAAGATAGCTCCAAACAGCGTGTCATGCAGCAGATGCTAACAGAGTGTGTTGGGGACGTCATTGTACACACCCATTTTTCACTGCAAAGTTGTAGGTGAGTGTGCCGAGGTGAGGAGGAATTGAAAGTAGCGTGGACATAACAAAAAGAAGGAAGTGTAGAGTAGGGGTGAGTTTGTGTACAAAAATCCCTAAACGTTTAGAGTGGGTATTTTTTTTCGTGTAAACGTGTACATGGGTTTCACCACTGGGTGGTGCTATTGCATTATACCAGTAAAGCCCCAGTTACGGGCCATTTAACCAATGCACCGTTTTAATAGAATGGAGCACATAGGCTACTGACCTGTTGCCAAACCCGGTCTCACACCATTTCTTGTCATATTCACAGTTGTTACCGGCCAGCCCTTCACTTTAAGACGGTGGCCATGTGGGTGTGAGGTAGTAGATGTTGTGGGAAGTAAAGCGGTGTATAGAGTGTACGGACGGGAATGCACCGTGAAAATAGTACTGTTGATGTTACGGATGGTTGCAGTCTGTTTACAGTGTTTAGACAGGCTCCGGTTACAGCATAGTCTCTGTAAGAAGGCCCTGCGTTATGTTATGTTATGTTTTCCTGCTGTAAAGGAGAAATAAATGTGCTTCTGCACAGACGTCAATTCTGCATCCTCATTCTTCAAGTAGAGTTGGTCCGGACTCCTGGAGCTAGTTACCAGCAAAGAGCCAAGTTGTAAACATAATCTACAGAAAACCAGTGTGTCCCAACTACGGTTCGGAGCGCCAGACTAGAGAAGGTAACACAGTCTATCACAGTTAGTCAACAATTAGTATTTATTTCATGTCATAATTTCACTTATAGCACCAAATGACCTCCTTAGAGTAAATTATAATTACATTATTAAAATGGTTATGGTGTAT
Organism: Epinephelus moara; assembly: GCF_006386435.1. Classification (NCBI taxonomy): domain Eukaryota; kingdom Metazoa; phylum Chordata; class Actinopteri; order Perciformes; family Serranidae; genus Epinephelus; species Epinephelus moara. The sequence goes on along the minus strand of NC_065527.1, from coordinate 28,172,791 downwards.
TACAACTATTAAAAAACAATATGGTCCTTGCAAAACAGATGTCAGTGAGTGACCAGCATTTGTGAAGCATTAAGATAATTGACTTTAGAAGTCATTATAAAATTTTGTTATTATTGTTATAAAGCATTATTAGTATTTATGAGAGCTTATAACTTTATACAGTGTTATTAGCAGATTATAATGTATTGTAAGTATGTTTATAATGCTTTATAGACAATGGCTTCATAGAAAGTGTTGCAAAAAAGGACAAATGTTTTCAGATGCCAGTCGAAGCTGTAAGATACCAACGTTTTGTCAGTGGATCCGACGTCAGACACCGACCCAAAAAGTCACCGTTCGTGGGGGTATGATGCGCCGCTGGGCAGCTTCAGTTTGTTATGCATTTGGACTGAACCTCTCATGGTATTATGATACGCTGCTGATCAGTTGGTCAGCCGGTCAGCCAGTGGGCCAGACAGCACTTGTCGCAGCAGTATGATACATGGACGGGCGGCATCAGTTCACGACGCAACCATAGGGCACCTGTCATGGCAGTATGATATGACCCTAAACGGCAACAGTTTGAAAAGCTGGCAGTAAAAATGTAATTCACAAAGCTGGAAAGTCCCTATAGGATGGGCAGGAGGGGTGCTGGATGGGTCCAACAAACCCCAGACTTTCACCCAGGATCCCGGCATTCACTTCCTGTATGAATGTTGAGCCACAATGGTCTTTTCTAAACCTAACCATGTGCTTCTGTTGATTTCCTGGCATTGTTTGTAGCTTCCTGAAACGTCAACATCTGACACAAGAGGATATCTATTGTGTAATATGTAGACAGTCTACTGACATAGGGGCGATATGTGACGGCTTTGGATCAGAACATATTGCAGATGCAGTCCCCTCTAAATCTGCAGTAGGAACGCCTTCAGATGCTGCTGCATAATCTAACAAACCCTGAGGCCTTTACAGTTAAAATACCAGTGACCAGATTTGACTGTCTCATTTCTGTCAAACAAAGTCAGTGTCAACTCTGAAGAATATTGAAGCAGTATTTACCATTGTGAGTCCAGCCCATAATCCTTAGTGGTCTACTATAGGATTTCTTTGGTCGAAGTGCAAAATATCCCTCCGTTCATATGTTGACTTTAAGTTATGTATCAAAAGCAGCAGGGAGCAGAAATAATGAAAAGGAGCATTAGAAAGCAGCTTACAGAAGCTTGAAATCAGAATATTATATGCATATCCCAGATATCATATTCTGCTTTCTAATAATAAGAGTATGAGCTTATCCCAGCTATTGTAAATGAAATATGGTGTTTAGTATTTTTTTTTTAAACCTCAGCATTCTGAATATTTCCATTTCCATTTCAGGCATTAAGCAGAAGCTTTTCTTCAGAAGGACTTACAGCCAAAGAGTTAAATGAGATGCAGCTCCTATAGGTGCAGCTGGCTGTAAGTCTTTACTGCATAGTTGGGTCTCTTTGGCTTCATTTCCCAAAGGGGAACTGTTAGGAGAACTTTGAATTTAAAATAAACGGTCAGTTCACTAATTGGTTGAGAGAAACTTGGGTTTCCTCATGGTAATGTGGTCCTGGAGTATATGTGTGGCAGATAATTCACCGCATTGTTGATGTGGAAGTGATTCAGGAAAAATACATGAAGGTAGACTTGAATAGCTACTGCTGCTTGTCATTACAGACAAACAATATTATCCAGCTGAAATTCAGAGTCTGAATAGATGCTGAAATTGCAGCTTACACTCTGGAAAATACAGAGAGAGCATCAATAGGAAAGTTGAACCTGATTCGCTTCCAGGTGGCATTAATATACAATTCTACCCAACCTAATCATACTGTGGTGCTGTTCAGCAACCTCCTTTAACCCAGCATCCATCAAGTGTTTGATAGCCAGGCAATAATAAACACCACAGCAGCCATTATATCAGAGTAATATCGGAATATCAATGAGCATGTAATCATGTTTGCATGCAGCAGCTGAAATAAAAAACCAGCCAGAACACATTCAACACGTCGGCTACAGATGTAACTTCACACACTCTGCAATCTCTGAGGGCACTTTGGCAAAAAGGCACTCGCGCCTACACCTCTGAATTCATGTCTACCTTATCCGTGACTGGAAAGTGTTTTGCCTCCCTGACTGGAGTTTTGCAAGAGGAGACCTCTAACCTGCTGCTGTACCCACGAGCCCCTGATGTTAACTGACATCTGGGATGTCCCAGAGGACTTGAGTGTTTCTCTTTCACCTAGTTTTACCTCAGCAAACAGGGAAGAAAAACATCAGCCTTCAGGCTCAGAGTGGCAGAAGTCAGAAGTGCCTCCATCCCGTCGGCCGGGCAGTGCCACTCTGCAGCTGAACGTGGGCTACAATCCTCTCACCTCCTCCATCCCTTATACTTCACCCTCCGTCTCCGCCTCTGCTTTCTCCTTTCACCCTACCATCTCAAATTCTCTTGATTCTCTCAGGTGGTGGGTACAGTACAGTGCAGAGGAGCAGCGAACCAGAGGTGACAGCAGCGAGGAAGTGGAAAGAAACAGCAGGGGGGGAGGGGGGTGCAGGGAGCAAAAGAGCAAAAAAAAGTAGGTGGTAGAGAGAGGGAGAGATGGAGAGAGAAAGAGCCAGGTACAGAGACAGAATAAGAGACAGAGAGGGATACGGAAAGGAAAAAAATACAACAAAAGGGGGAGACGGACGCAGACAGGGAGAGAGCGTGCGATACAGAGAATGAGAGAGGCAGAGTATGCTGCATGGCACAGAAACATGAGCTGTTTCACTGCGAGGGGAAGCATCAAACAGGTTTGCTACAGGCACAATTCAACAGCTGCTTCATGCACATGAAGGAAAAATCCAACGAATATAATGTCAGAGAGTGTTAGTGCTTGGTAAATCATTCAAACTACAACCAATATTATCACATTCACATTAAATCATTGGTGTAGTTGTTAAAAAAATAAAACGGGTTCATTAGCCCCAATTCATGACTTTAATTTTGAGAGACTTAGGGGGGAAATGAACTGAATTGCTTTACAGCACAATACACTCTATGGCTGCAATCTGTGATCTCAGCACCTTATTTATTAAGGCAGCACCTCATTACTCAGTCACTTCCTGAACTGATCCTGGTACTGTTCTCCAGACGTACTTTGCCAGTGATGGCCAGCTCATAAACAAAGTTCAGAGATGAAATTTCGTAAGATTTTAACAGAAATCATACAGGGAGTGATCTTGACTACAAACCATTTACTTGCTCAACTTTTACTAATACTATTCAGCAGAATCATGATGTTTCTCTTACATTTCTGAGATTATAATCTTTAGCTCATAAGTAATTACTACCAGAGGCAATAAACTCATTCAGGGTACACCACACACACACACACACACACACACACACACACACACACACACACACACATAGATAGATAGATAGATAGATAGATAGATAGATAGATAGATAGATAGATAGATTGATATACTAAAAAATAAATCACCCTCTCATCCTCTGAGGGTGGTGTCTGTGTCATCCTCAAGCTCGGGTCCTCTACCAGATGCCTGGGAGTTTTAGGGTCCTGCGCAGCATCTTAGCTGTTCCTAGGACTACACACTTCTGGACTGAGGCATCAGATGTTGTTCCTGGAATCTACCGGAGCCACTCTCCCAGTTTGGGGGTCACTGCCCCGAGTACTCTTTCTACCACAGGGACCATGTCAGTGTTGACCTTCCACATCTGTTCCAGCTGTTCTTTCAACACTTGATACTTCTCCACTTGTTCGTGTTCCTTCTTTCTGATGTCGCTGTCAACTGGTATCACCACATCTACCACCACTGCCCTCTTCTGGTGTTTGTCAACCCCCATGTCTGGTTGGTTAGCCAGCAGCTGTTTGTCAGTCTGGAAGCTGAAGTCCCACAGGATCTTAGCCCTGTTGTTCTCAACCACCTTCGGTGGTGGGTCCCCTTGAGATTTGGGTACTTTGAGTCCATACTGGGTACAGATGTTCCTGTACACTATCCCAGCCACTTGGTTGTGCCTCTCCATGTACGCTGATCCTGCTTGCATCTTACACCATGCCACTATATGCTGGACTGTCTCTGACATCTTTGCACAGCCTACACCTTGGGTCTAATCTGCTGTGGTAGACCCTGGCCTCTATGGCCCTTGTGCTTAGGGCCTGTTCTTGTGCTGCGATGATTAGTGCCTCCGTGCTGTCTGTCAGTCCAGCATTCTCCAGCCACTGGTAGGTCTTCTTGATATCAGCCACTTCCTCTATCTGAGGAGGCACCATGTAGGGGCATGTCCCTCCATGTTGTTTGCTTCTCCACTTCTTTGCTCTCATCAGGTTCCTGTTGTCTGAGGCATTCACTTGGCAGCTCATCCTTTGGGACAGTCGTCTTGATGTGCTCCTCGATTTTGGTTGTTTCGTCCTGGATAGTGGCTCAGATGCTCACAAGTCCTCTGCCTCCCTCTTTAGTGTATAGCCTCAGGGTGCTGGACTTGGGGTGGAACCCTCCATGCATGGTGAGGAGCTTTCTTGTCTTGATATCTCTGGCTTCTATCTCCTCCTTTGGCCAGTTTATGATCCCAGCTGGGTATCTGATGACTGGAACTGCATTGTTGATGGCTCGGACCTTGTTCTGACCATTCAGCTGACTTCTCAGGACTTGCCTTACTCCCTAGAGGTAACTGGTTATATCCAGTTCCTTGCAGCCTCCTCACGATTTCCATTAGCCTGTGGGATCCCAAGGTACTTGTAGCTATCCTGGAGATCTCCTATGTTGCACTCTGGCTGGTAGGTCAACTCCTTTAGTACTGATCATTTTGCCTCTCTTTGATACCATTCAATCACACTTTTCTAATCCGAATGACATCCCTATGTCCTTCCTGTAGATCCTGGTGGTGTGGATCAGTGAATCGATTTCTCGCTCATTCTTGACATACAGCTTGATGTCATCCATGTAGAGCAGGTGGCTGATTGTTACCCTACTTAGGAATTGGTAACCATAGCCAGTCTTCTTGATGATCTTCTTGATGATCTGACTAAGGGAATTCAGGCCTATGCAGAACAGCAGTGGCGACAGTGCATCCCCTTGGTATATGCCACATTTGATGTTGACTTGGGCAATCGACTTTGAGTTGGCCTCTAAGGTCATCTTCCACATTCCCATGGAGTTCTTTATGAAGTCTGTTAGTGTCCTGTTGATCTTGTATAGTTATAGACATTCCAGTATCCATGTGTGTGGCATTGAGTCGTAGGCTTTCTTGTGATCTATCCAGGTGGTGCACAGGTTGGTCTGCCTGGTCTTGCAGTCTTGGGTGACTGCTCTATTAACCAGTAGCTGGTGCTTGGCTTATCTGGTATTACTACCAATTCCTTTGTGGGCCTTGCTCATGTATTGGGCCATGTGCCTTTTCATCACTATGATGCCTGACAGGAGCTTCCATGTTGTACAGAGGCAGGTTATTGGCCAGTAGTTGGATGGGACCGTGCCCTTCTGGGGATCCTTCATGATCAGGACTGTCAGTCCCTGGGTCATCCACTCTGGATGAGTCCCATCCATCAGCAGCTGGTTCATTTGTGCTGCTGGGCATTCATGGAGTGCAGTTACTTTCTTTAGCCAGTAGGTGTGGATCATGTCACGGCCTGGTGCTGTCCTGCTATTCATACCTGATACTCTTTCTTGGATGTCTGCCATTGTAATGGTAACTGGCTGTTGTTCTGGGAGATTGCTGTGGTCTGCTCTTCGATCCACTAGCCACTGAGTATTGGCGTTGTGTGATGCTTCCTTCTCCCATATGCTCTTCCAGTATTGTTTGGTTTTAGCCCTGGGTGGATCTATTCTCTATTCTCCTTGCCACTTTGGATGGTTCGGTGGAGAACAGCCTATTTATTCTTCTGGCTTCTACTTCTCTTGTGTATCTCTTTAGGTGGGTGGCCAGGGCTGTGAACTTTTGCTTGGCAGTCTCCAGTGCCTAAGGTGTAGACAGCTTGTTGTATGTCCTGGGGATCCCTTTCTTCCCAACACCTTTCTGTAGCTCTGAGAGTTGACTGACCTCTTTCCATGTTGCCTTGATCTTGGCCTCCAGCCTCCCTCTCCAAGGAGGGTAATCTTTGTGGCTCATGGTGTTCATCTTGTAGCCAAGCATCTCTAGGATCGATGTTGCTGTGGTGTATATCATCTGATTCATCCCATTAATAGTCCTAGTGGGGATAGTTTGTAGTGCCTCATTCACATCATCTAGCAGACTTTCAGAGGGTTCTTTGTCACTTAGTCTTGATAATCAGCTTCGGGGGTGCCAGGATTCCAGCTTATTCTTTTTTCTCAATCTCTAGGTATTCTAAGGGTTCAGACTGGATATGTGTTACCTGCCCTGACCTGGATACGAACCCAGGTCGAACTTTAATTCTACATATCTCGCCTTCCATTGCACATATTTTAGGTTCATTACATATATTCAAGCTGATATTCCGTATATTCCAACTTTCATTTAACATTGTTGAGGTTAATGTTCAAGGTTCATTCCATGTGTCCTAACTTTCATTCCATGTATTCTGAATTTTAATCTATGCATTCCAACTTTCAGATATATTCTGACTTCCAATCCACATATTCAAGGTTCATTCCAGAAATGTAAGTTCATTACATTTATTCAAACTATCATTCTACATATTCTGACTGTCATTCCATATACTCAAGATTAATTACATATGTTCTAACTTTCATTTCATATATTCAAACTTTCCAACTTCCATTTCGTACATTCCAACTTTCATCCTAGTCATTGTTTCATTACATATATTAAAAAATTTCAACTTTCATTCCATATTTTCCAACTTTACTTTTTATGCAGAAGATCCAGGTAATTTTAAATCTTACTGCGCCACTTAACAACTTTAATAGGAATAAATGGGGCCCTGCTTCCAATGCTGGCACAGCCTATCGTCACAACCTTGTACTGCATCATAATACTGTACTGATTACTACCCTATAACGTATCTTTATAGACTCAACGGAGTGAATTGTTCAAACAGAAATAAGGACAAAAAGGATATAGATAGATAGATAGATAGATAGATAGATTGACACACACACACACACACACACACAATCTGTTGAAATGTTTTAATAACCTGCATAAAGGTCAAATACCTAATTCTCACTTACATCAGTCTGCAGAAAATGTCACAAATTATTACGTTGAATTCCATCTGTAAACCTGGAGGTATAACCCTGTGAAGGCAGAGAACGGAGGGAGAATGAGACAGTGAGAATGAGAGAAGCAGGAGGTTGAGCATGCCTCAGTGGGAGATGCTACTCTCAGTCTGTATTATACCTGCACAACAGCAGAGCAGAGACAGAGCCTGATTTAATCAATGAATTCATTACTGGGACACGTGACAGCCGTGCATCAAACTCAGGGGGAGAAAAGTTCCCTGTGGAATTAGTAGCTGTTATATTACTTTACAGACAGAGAAAGAAGAAGAGAGAAGGGAAGGAAAAAAAAACATAGATATCAAGTGAATTACAGGTGAAGATGAAGAGAGAAAGGAAGAGAAAAGGCAATAGGGAGGATTTAAAGCAGGGAGAGAGAAATGGACTTGCTGACCGGGGTTTGAAAGCAGTGATTCAGGGATACAATGGAGGGTAAAACTCAGCTCACCCCAGTTAATCCACCTTTTCATTCGCAGGAATAAAGTTTACCCAGACCTCCATCTGCTCAAGCTCACAGAGGTCTGGTGAAAATCTTGTCACAAAACCTGGGATAACAAGGTCTGTGGAGATCTTGAGGTGGCCGCTTGACTCCCTCAGTTCTCACTCACTCAGACACATACTGCTGCAAAAAAGCCTGTCTGGTTGAGTCTCAACAAGTTTGCCTTGGTATACATCTTTCAGTTTAAAGTGCAATAACCTCCAGACAACCATGAGCTTAACTCTTCATCCTGTGAATTGATATCGGATGACTTTTTATGTAACAATTTATATCCACAGTAGTCAGTGCTAAAGCAGGAAGTAGAATATATGGTTAGGGTCGCATTGGTGTACGGGCGTGTAGTGAGTCCAACTTTCATTAAGAAGATAGAAGTTCACATCCTGTCACTAGTGATGGCCAAATGAAGCCTCATGAAGCATTTTCTTTATTTTATGAGCCCACTAGATGGCGCTCTTGGTTTAAAAAGGTAGGCTCAAAGAATGGCAATTCAATGTATTTTCAATCTTTTGTTGAAAAAAGCGCCATCTAGTGGGCTTATAAAATAAAGAAAATGCTTCATAAGGCTTCATTTGGCCATCACTACCTGTCACTGCTCTGTAATTCATGTTTGTATTTTTATATTTTCCTAACCTTCATCAGGTGTTTTAGTTGCCTATTGTTTGCCATCCCTTTACCACAGTTTACTTAACCACCACAATGCTCAACCCACTCCACAGAAAAATAACATTAGGTCCTGCAAACCACAGATATATTACATTTGTATGTTATTATGTATGTATGTTATGTATGTGAACCTGTGATTAGGTTTAGGTACAAAAAACACTTTATATGGTTCAGAAAAGATCATGTTTGTGCTGAAGTAACACAGTTCTGGTGGCACAATCAAGGCTGGAGAGACAGATAATGTACTCAGTTAAGAACGACCAGCTTTCATGACAATATCCTCAGTGGAAATGCGGTGGCAGGTGGCTAAAAACACCCAAGCTTGGTGGCAAAAAAGCAGCTAGAGACACAATGGTGACTCAGTAAAAAAAACCAACTAGTTTTGTTGTTTGTTGGTCTCAAACAGTGGTCTGCAGCTTCCCAGATGTCTTGCCTAGATGCCACGCCATCCACCACCTTCTCCATCTCCTGATGACAAAGTCAGTTCATATACCAGGTCACTTTAGAAATGCTGAATATGAAACAAACAAATGTTACATATCCATGATTTGCAGAAATGCACAATGTCAACATTTTCTTCTGGGGACTGGGCTGCAATCCTTTCTCCAACCTTGAGCATAGCATAGTTGCCATGTACAGATATTTTAAAGTGCAAGAATTTTTAAAAACTATCAGCAAAAAGGGGTTTTGTTGAGTCTTCTAAAGTAATTTTTCTCTGACTTACAGTCGGCTGACATCAATAAACTGATTTCATACATATAGGTCTGTTTCAAACAGACCTTGGTTAGTTAGTGGTTGGCACTGTCGCCTCACAGCAAGAGGGTTCTGGACTCCAAACCACTGGTCAGCGGGGGCCCTCTTGTGTGGAGTTCGCATGTGTCTCTCATGTCAGTGTGGGTATTCTCTGGGTTTTCCGGCTTCCTCTCACAGTCCAAAGACACGCAGGTAAGGTTAACTGGTGACTCTAAATTGCCTAAATCCTAAATTGAATGTGAGCATGAATGGCCTGTGTGTAACTGTGTATATGACACTAGAGTGAAAAGAATGAATTTTCCCCTTGGGGATTGATAAAGTATATAAAACTAGTCCATACCCATTGGTAGCTTTGTCACCTTCTACCTATGCCAATCCTCAATGCCTATGTGCAGTTTCACATAGATTGACCACATCAGTGAGTAGAAAAACGTGGGACAGACAGAATGACTGACTGACAGAATGCCACACTGACAGTTTCTGTGATTATGTACAGCATACCATACCATGACTTAGTCATACCAAAAATTAAAAAAAAAAAGTTTAGCCATTTTTAAGCATTTTCACCTTGAGGCGTCCTGTTCTACATATTTACCAAGTTTAGTAAAAATCGATATGGCGGTTAGGCCTAGATAAGAAATTAGCTCTCTAGCGCCCCCATTTTGTTTGATCGGGTCAATAATGGAGGGGTCTCCTCAGATTATGTGTGGTCATATGCCTACAAAGTTGTGTGGTTATCGGTGAAACCCTTGAGATGTTATACACCTTTATGTGATGAGCCACGCCCTCCACAATATTCATTGCCTTATAGAAGCTCAGTTTTAGTAAGTTTTCCAACTTTTGCCAAGAGGGAACTTTAGATTTTGGTCCCTAGATTATGTTCATCGAGTTTCATATAGATCGGTCAAACTTCCTAGGAAGAGATCGATTTAAAGTGTTCTTCAAAAAATTCAAAATGTCGGAAAATCTATATAACTGGAAGTTATGGGTTCTTGAGGCAAATTTGGAGGCAAATTTGTTCCTCATGAGGAGAGGCATCTCTGTGCAAAGTTTCATGTCTCTACGACACACGAGGCATGAGATATGCCCATTCACAGTTTGCAATTTCAATCGGTTGTATAGCGCCCCCCTTTGGCCAATTGATGTAATATTGCTTCATTCGCATCCTCCCATGACCCTCTACCACTGTGCCAAATTTCACATGGATTGACCAAGTCAGTGAGGAGAAAAACGTGGAACAGACACACACCCACAGGCAGAGTTTTCATCATTATATAGTAAGATAGTAATATTCAAAAAAAAAAAATAGCTTATAAAAATTGCCTGTGTCATCTCTGTGATAGTCTGACAACCTGTCCAAGGTGTACCCTGCTTCTCGCCCAACGACAGCTGTAATAGTCTCCAGCAGCCCCCAACAACCCTGTATCAGGATAATCCATTACGGAAAATGAATGAATGAATATGAATTAACATTAAATGCAGTGTTAAATGAAGTGTTAACTCCACAGAAAAGTATGGTGCTGGACATTAAGTGTAGTACAGTCAGATTACTAGAGCTTGTTTGCTGACAACAGCTGCCCTCTGTTGATGGAAACAAGATAGATGAAAGTGTTGAGATTAACCCATCATAATACCAAAATTATGAGCTGAAAGATGATAAAGAGCTACGTAAAGTTGCAGAGTTGGTGATAATTCTCACTGGCATTGTCACTATAAGGGACTTCTTTGAGAACATGTATCATTTGAATAAATCAGATGATACAAATATGAATTAATAAATAACTTTGCTCATTGATTTACTCATGTTGAGGATTTCCAGTTCGACACTGAGATGGTGGTTGAGACCATGGAGCCAGTTGGTCAGGAGTCTCTGGCCTCAGTGATTCTCACCCAGTCGAATCTCTCACTTGGTGAAAAGCCTGTTACTTTACTGCACCACTCTGCCATTGGCCTGCTCTCCCCTCTATTGTTTTTTTTTCTGACCAATCACACTGAATGCCAACAGAGCCTGGCAACTGCAAGAGTGTGTCATGACAGCAGACACTTCAAATGACAGAAACAAAAACAAAAACAGATTTCACGTGGTGAAAATGATCAATCAGTCCTGTGTAGTTTGGTAAGTTTATTGGTCATTTCAAAATTAAAATAAATGAGCTAATCATTTTTCATTTATTTGTTTTTTCTAGTACTGATGACTAATGATGAGAGGCAGCAACACTGTGCCTGCATGTTGGCAAAACTGGTGGCTGACCATCATGTTATTAGGCCTCATTAATGTGCTGGATGAACAGAAACAAACATAAACATAGATCTACCAGCCCCATGAGTTCCCTGCATGGTTAATGATTAACATGTGAGTGCTGATTGCATTTCCACAAACGTTCATCCACAGATTTATTAAGTGTATGTATTAAGCTGCAAACACTGAACCACTTTTATGAGGAGAAAGCATTTCCATTATCTATTGTCACAAACTGAAACGTTGACAAAGCCTAAAAGCTATGAAAAATCTACCCTAAGCAACAGGTAAGGACAAAATGATGATAAATATAAATATATTTTCCATTTTTGTTCATCATTTCTAATAAAATACATTATAATATGCAAAAAACATGATCCTCTGATGTAAATGCGTCAACGGAGGAACAGAACCCTGAACTTCTGTGGGTGTTTAGACTCATCTGTCCGTATAGAGGCTGGATGCTACAGTAGAAACAGACAGATAAAAAGATAGATTCAGGCAGATAGAGAGACTGGGAAATGTATGTGTGTGTGTGTGTTGTGTGTGTGTGTGATTTTTTTCCATCAGTGGAAACATTCAGCCTCGCTGTTACTGGAAAGCTTTCTGCGTAACCATGACAACGTCTTCACAAGTAAAAAGAGAGAAAGATAGGGAGCGAGAGACAAGGGGAGTTAGAGAGAACAAGATGAAAAGAAGGAGAACGAGAGAGAGATGGGAAAGTTACTCCGAATGATCAAGAGCCATTTTATGCTTCATAAAGGAAGTCTGGGATTTGTCATCATTTATTCTCCATCTCTCTTCATCTTTCTATCCTCTTACCTGACACCATGTTATTTGCAGGAATGTTGATGGCACATTAAAGTTGAATTATATAATATTAAATATAACATTTTCAGGAAACAAATAAATAAATAAAATAAATATTTAACAGGATGGCAACTCCTTTAGAGCACTGATCTATATACTTTTACTGTGAGCCACGACATATCTCCAGTCAGGAAATATGAGAAATAAAAGAGGTGTTCAAAGGCTGAATGATTGCCTTTGTCTTTATATATTTGTATAGCAATATGTTTGAGCGTGAATATGACTAATCAACATTTGATTAAGGGAACATAAGATGCTGTACGCAATCAAGGACCCTTTGTATCGCAAATCCAAATGTGAGGGACTTAAATGTATTTACAGAAAAACAAACAAACAAATAGCAGATCTCAGGCAACAAGTCAAAAAAGTCTTTTTTTTAGAAGGTTGACACAACATCACATAGGAGTGGTTTACCAGCCAGTAAATGGTGTTCTTTAGCTTGATGAGGTGGGAAGCTGTGCCAGTTAGCTCGCAAAAACCTTAGTAAGCAACCACAGTCTACCCCTTATGACAACATTTTAGGGCCACTGTAGGTGAAAAAAATGGTCCCAGGGGAGGTGGGTAATATTCTGATATGATTATGACATAAAACCTTGGGTATTAAAAGGTCATATATTTGTGGTACAAATGCTCAGAAATTCTCTGTTATAAAAGTCACAGATTTACAAGAAGAAAAAAAGAACTTGGACAAATGATGTGTTTTGGTCAAGGAAACACATTGCATCACTTCGCAAGGTTGGATCTAGTCTCGCGTGACTCCTGTACTTCGGAATGGGAGTCTGGGGACATTCGTCTTTTGTTTTGTAATAGAAATGGGTGGGGATATCCAGACCACGTGACGGCGTTGCCATAGGTACGGCACATGTGTTACATGTAACAGAGACGTTGCAGCTCTGCAATATAGCTGAATCAAATGAAATCATAGCCATTTTAATCTCTTCTTGCGATGCACTGAACACTTCCTTTTCTGTTGTACTGCGGACAACAATTCAGGGAACAGCAATTCCGGTGTAGGCGGGTGTAAGGCAAAGCTAATCAGCCATTGGTCGAGGAAGTACGGAAGTACACGGATTTGGATCCAATCACATCACTGCCGCTGGGACCCAGCGCTAGTTCTATTACAACTTTTCTATGGGAATGTCCACAGACGACAGATTCAGCCAGCGTGCTGATGTCATCGGCGTCTGTATAAGAGACTAGGTTGGATCAACCGCATCACACAACAGACGCCGCTATGCTCACACTTTATTCTACAGTACACTGATGAGACAAAATAGACTGTACTTTATATCAAATTAGACCAAGAATGCATTTATTTATGTAAAATATTTATTGATGGTATTTGTTAGGTTTTTACTTGGGTCTGTAAACCCCTGTCTACCTACATCCTGTTTGTTTTTACTAGGGTTGGGAATCTCTCTGTGACAGACGATTCGATACGTATCTAGATACACGGGTTACGATACGATTAAAAAACGATATATTTTTAATACAGAACGATTCGATACGATTCAATACAGTGTAGGAACGTTACGATTTGATACGATTCTATGGTTAACATTTGTTGATGTAGACATTAATCATATATTATACAACAGTTAGTTCCGGCCCTGCAATCTGATTGGTCGAGAGACAGTAAAACCGTGACGATATTGGAGTACAACATCACGGTTATTTCACTGTGTATGTATCACTCCGCCTCACAGCTGATTGCAATCAACAATCAAATCAAAACTGACGGTGAGTGTCAATTAGGTCAGCAGTTGCGTTGTAGGCTAATTAATTCATCCACTGTCAAACAGCCAAAAATATGGATTCATTTCCTGAAATAAGTTTTGAATTGAACTATGAATGGTTATCAGAGGAAGATGAGGGAGAGGAGAAGCTGAATCCATCTGAGCACACATCCAGGTTTGTCAGTGTTTCATCAGCGGAGCTCAATGACTTGGAGACAAGCAACATACTGTCAGATCAGAAGGCAGAGTCGGCTGTGCCTGTGAAGCGACAGTCTACCATGCAGTCACCAGAGACTTATTTCACCGGCTGCACAATTAATGGAAACGTGCAGATAAATGTGTATAAAGAGTAAGTGCCTGGCGCACCATGTCTGCGTTACATAGCAACGGTGACAGCGGAGTCCCGAGGGAACTATTTTTGTTGGCGGAAGACAAATAAAATGCTTAAATTATCTATTTTGTCCTCATTTTCCAACATTTCTTAATCAGCCTTGCTTATTTAACTGTTGAACTGTTGTATAAAAGCAATATCACACTCGAGCTCGTGATGTTATACTCGTATCATCACGGCTGTGATTGCCTGCGGCCTTGTGCCTATGACCGAATCACAGCCATGACGATACGAGTATAACATCACGAGCTCAAGTGTGATATTGCTTAATTATAAAATAAAGAAGCCAATTCTATAAAAGTGACATTCTTAGAGTATTTTCAAATTTGTAAAAGATCACATCCCCAAGCATTGTTGCTGTATGGCACTGGCAAAAATAAAATAAAAAGTCAAACAACAACAAAATCACACATTGTCTGTGTTTTTGTATGTATCTTATATGGACTTGAGTCTGGAATAAAGTTTATCATAACGCTGTACAATATAAACATAAAGCAGAATAAAATAATAACATGCAATGTAGGGGCAGAATCTGACATCTCCTGTTATTAGTTGATATCATGGACTGTGATGACTAGCAGCTTATCACTGACAGCATGTCAGACTATTTCTCTGTGTTTGCTACACTCTGTGTGTTGTCATTAATAAAAAGATAAATCACTTTTCTATAATACATCAATGATATTTCAATGGAATAAATTACTTATTGACTTATTCATACTTCAAAAACAGCATGAATAAGTGATTAACATAGGGGGGATTAAATAAAATAAATAAATAAAATCAAAATCAACCAGCCACCCTCCTCCCCTGACAAGTAAAGAACAGTCCCTAAAGTGCGGTGAGGTTTGTGGAAATTTGAACGGCTCGTTTCTCCTCTGACACGTCACATACCTGTGTGCTGCCACAGCTCGGCTGTTCAGGTATTTTTGGGCAGTCATGACACCGACGAAGACTTATTGCACCTGGAGCCGGGCTTCTCTGTCGCCACCGCGGAGCACTATGGCTGCTATATTTGACAGGAATACGTATTTCTGTCTGTGTCTGTGACCCCGCGTTCAACCCACAACCGGCAGGATTCACCTTTAGTTTCTGCTGCGGCTTGGCTGCTCCCTGGTTTATCCAACCAGCATTAGCTTCTGTTCCTCAGCTCCACCGGTCAAGCTGGCGCTGATGTTTACATCCATTATCGTTGTCAGTAATGCCTGCTACGGAGCATGCCGCCGGGTCTCGCGTTGTTTTCGAGATGCAAACTGTTAAAGCCAGTCAACCGATTGCTAGTCTCGCGATACCCGATCCATGACTCTACAATCGATTCATCTAAGGATTCATGGCTGATTCGTATCGATTGAGGAGGCTGCTACAGACGCAGCCGTATCTCTCGCTTGTCAAACCGGATATCCGGTCGTATCGGTTAATCGTTCCCAACCCTAGTTTTTACCCACCTAGAATTATTAATAGTATCAAATAAATACCTCGGAGAAGGAGAATAGGAAGAGCTAAGATTGAGCATATCACAGACAGATTTTAATTTACGATTACACTTAGCTTAGTGTAAGTCTTATACTTCTTATTAACAAATATTTTGCTACTATTAAGTCCTAATAGGTCATGCCTCATTTACAAGTAAACAAACAACGAGGTGGAACAGCTCAGCATCCCCGCTGTGAAACACCAAGCAAACTGAAATACACAAATGATCAACAAATACATTTGTTAAAATACAATGTTTATTTTAACATTATTCTTATATATGAATACCTATACTTGTAGCCAATTTTTTCTAATAATGCTATTTACTACTGTCGTTGTTACACCATTACACCATTATGTGTTTTAGGTTAGATAAGTGATTTTCTTTCTTCGTGTGATTTTGTTGTTTTTTTTTCATAAAGTTGTGACTTTAACCTCAGATTTTTTTTTCCTCATAAATTTTTGACTAAATTCTCAGATTACTGCAGTTTTTATTGTACATTTTTGATTTTTTTTTCTCATAAAGGTATTACTTAAATCTCAGAAATTCAATGTTTTAATTGGAATATTATTCTACCTCTCCTACTCCATATTTTTTACTTACAAAGGCCCTAATACGCCATCATAACATACCCACTGGAAATAAAAAAAAACAAAACAAAAAGAAAAAACACTTAAATGTCAGTTGTATGTGTCTACCACATTGAACAACAGCAATCAAGCCAAACTTGGTGACAAATAACAAATCTATTGCCAGACATGGCCATATTTGAAGAACTTCTATTCTATATCTGGAGTCAAAGCTTAGTTCACCAGATGGCACCAAGACAACTCATTTGTAAGCAGAAGCCTTCAGTGCCTGTAACCTCACTCAGGTAAATAATCACCAGCCGCCACTGTTACACACTGTATGCCATTTAAAATTACAACTGTGTTGTATTTTCGTTATTTCTGGCCAATAGGTCAGATCCCTTTCTTTAAGCTTGTGTTTGACTTGATCGGGTTGGATTTTTTGCTAAGTTGACGTTGCCCTGATGCTCTTTGGCATTTTGTAATGCTAGTGGTATAGTGGGAGTTAATACAACACATTAGTCTCTCTCTGTCTCTCTCTGTCTCTCTCTCTCTGTGTTTCCCTGATGCAGCAGATACAGCCGATTGAGCTTTCATGTCTTTAAAATTTCCCATTTTCCTCTGCCCCATCATTTAAAACAAGGCCAATCCATTAGAGTTAAATAAATAGATGGATGGATGAATGAATAAATACACAAAAGCCCTCTGCAGCAAAAACTACAGTATTCGTCAGCAGCCCTCCCTCCTCTCCCTGTCTCCCGGCCTCTCTTACTCACTCGTACCTCCTCTTATTGACTGAGATGATTCATAGTTCATCACTTTCTATGACAGAGCCGCTGTGAGTCCCGTCCTCTGGAACTGAACGCACCAGCAGAGCTGTCTTTGCTCTTACACTGTGGAGACCAATGTTTGTATCTTATGCTATTGCACAGACACAGACACAGACACACACTCACACACACACATGCACACACACACAGACTATGCGAGAAGCCCATGGCTGAATCACTCAACACAAATAAAAGGCTTGCGACCACGAACACCAAAGGGAGCGGGCAGCCTGACGGAGCCGTAAAGGCTATCATGACTCCTGTGTGACTCATAGATTCTGCACTGAAGGAGACGAGGGGAGCGCTGGATCTGTTGTGTGTGATTTAACTAGGCTACATGTGGTTCTTTAATATTCATAAATCATTACTTGATTCATCGTGAGACATTTTAAGATGCCGTCGAGAGGACTGTCAATCTGCTGAAGGCTAAATTGCTGCATCTTGAATAGGAAGCCACCGGGGGGAGATTTGGGGGGAAGTGCGTTGGACTATTTTGAGAAAACAAATTTGTGCTTTGATTATGGATGTACTCCCTCCAAATAAAGTTGCTAACCGGACATACATGCCAATGAAAGTCATGATTGCACATTTTTGGGCCCACGGAGTCTTTAGCTGGATGAGCTTGTGAACAGCATGCACACATAAATCACACTGAAATATTTTAGAGATACTGTCCTCAGGGTTTTAATTGAATTGGACCTGATGGTTAAAATTCTGGCGACTTTGAAGTGTTTGCAACCTGTTGTGGCAACCTTTAGCCGATCTGCTTGGGAGTCAGCAAGTAAGACTGGATAGCTTTGTGCACGAGAGTTTATTCTCTATAGAGAAGGCGCAACCTCAGGCTCAGAGCTCAGGGGTTGTGCCCAGAACAGTGAATACAGGGCATCTTTATACCTACACTCAGTCGACAAGATGATGAGAAATCAATTGTACCTTTCTTGGACTTTCCTGATTTAACCATGTTCTCTTGATTATATCAGAGGAACATACCTGTTGCAACATGTTAGATCAGTCAATGGACTGTTTTTGAAGGGGAAATTATTAGGGCTGTAGTCTCCTGGTCGATTAGTCGATTATTTGGTCGCTATGCTCT
Organism: Epinephelus moara; assembly: GCF_006386435.1. NCBI lineage: Eukaryota > Metazoa > Chordata > Actinopteri > Perciformes > Serranidae > Epinephelus > Epinephelus moara. The sequence continues at coordinate 28,154,465 of NC_065527.1, read as the reverse complement.
CATCCGACCAAATTGTCATTAGTCGAATAATCGCCGTGTTACTTTCATAAGGAGAAAAATGCTACATCGTTTTCCTCACCCTGGAATTACTTATTTCATTCGGACCCGGCACCATTGCGCAACAACTTCATGGCCGCATTGTTTACTCCAGAGATCAGCTGATTGCGCTGAGGCCGGCCAGCTTGGCGG
>NC_065527.1:28154047-28154204 GCF_006386435.1 Epinephelus moara | reverse complement strand
GCATTGTTTACTCCAGAGATCAGCTGATTGCGCTGAGGCCGGCCAGCTTGGCGGCCGGAACATCGGAGATACCAGCTGAACTGTGGAGGAAAACACACAGAGGATGCAGGGGAGGAAGTAAACAGCGGAGGAAAAAAGCAGGGTTGAGACAACGGAG
>NC_065527.1:28138142-28150908 GCF_006386435.1 Epinephelus moara | reverse complement strand
TGTGTGTGATTAATCCTTCAGGGATTTATACTTCGGGATTTATCCTGGCTTCATATGAGCAGAGGAAATCTCTGCTCGTCGCTAGGCTAATGTATACCATGTAAAATGCCATAGGCTGGCGCTAATAACGTTAGCATGTTGTATTTGCTTGGAAAACGTGTTTAGTAGAAGACAGTTGTTTTGTCGGTGAATGTTGTGAGTTGTAATGGAGCCAAACTATGTACCGTTACCTTTGTTACATGTTGCTGTTGTCCCTGGTTTCATATGAGAAGAGGAAAAGATTGCTAGACACTAGGCTAATTTATACAATGTAAAATGCCATAGACTTGTGCTAATAATATTAGCATGTTGTATTGGAGGGGGAAATGTGTCCAGATAAAGACAAGTGTTTGTCTGTCAGTTCTGCGATTTATAGTGAAGCCAGTTTGTGTACTTGTGTTTGAAATTGTCTCTATTAAGCCATGTTTAATGTGTGTTTTGAATCAACTATAAATAAAGTTTGATTTGAACTAAACTTTACAGCACTTAACACAGTCCTCCACCGCCAACTAGTGCTTTGGAGGTGTAACTGCAGAGTGACAGACACACCACTGCAGAAGAAAAAATATATATATATTTTTTTTTTCCATGACTAAGTTACGGAGCCCCTAAAGTCCCCCCCCCCCCCCCCCAAAAAAAAAAACTATCTCATGTCTATCCCTAACTATCTCGAGTTAGCTTATCTCATGCGCACGAGATTTTTTTTTCTTTTATGGGGACTTTAGGGGCTCCGTACTAAGTTAGTTGAAGATTATGTGCGACTTTAGTGGACCACGATTTCCTTTGGTTGACTACAGCTCTAGAAATTAGAGTGAATGTAAATCTCTTGATGATGTCAAGTAACAACAGATGTTTACAAAGGGGAATGCAAAGGTCACACACTTACAAACACATGGGAAGAATGAAACAATATAAGCATATGCATGAAGAAGACAATTTCCACCATACACCCTTTACATAAACACATTTAATGTTTTCCAGCTGTTTCTTTGACAATAACTGCATGAGAAAAGCTTAGTTTGGGCCCACATTACGTGACCTAGAAAAGGTTGTGATGCTGCGGTTCAGAGATGATGCAGATGGCACAAAGCAACCAGAAACAGCAGGGTTTGTTAGTGCTTTTAATTTGGTTAAAAAAAATCACTCCTGATAACGTCATTTGTATATTGTATGGGCTTTTTCATAGAAGACATTTTGACATGTCCCAGGAGGTGTAAATTATAAAAATCAATGATGGCTGAAATGTATTTAGCTGAAATTGCGTATTCAGGGTCGTTGTTACACTCCCATTTCTTAATGGACCACTTGAACAGAACACAATCAATGTTAATGTCATTAGTAACACCTGTGCTTTTCCAATTGTGACAGGTCACAATTTCTAAAGTGAAAAAGGGCCTGTTATACTTCACAGTTTATTTGACACATACGGGTAGAGTGAGTTTTTTTTAAATACCAAGAAATAAGTGAGCATTGATTAAAACAAATGATGGTATGATAGCACATATGATGTACAGTATGTAGTAAGTGGTGATCAATAAAAAGGTCAGTTAGCCTTGACCTTCAGTCAGTTATTGTTAATTGTTATGAATCATCCCAGGCCAACACAATAGCAGTTGTAAAAATAGGTCACTCAACAAAAGCTTCTTTTTTTTTTGATCCTCCAAGAAAGCCCAAGTGTGATTCCATTTCAGACTGTATAAAGTACATATTTTGAAACAAAAGTAAAGTAATGCATTTAATGTTTTATTTCAGGCTGTTCACAAAAACTGTTTGTATGTTTTCCTACAAAAGTAATACACCCAAATCTGTGCATATCCCACGTATTTTGAAAGGCTGCGATTATGTGTCCAGTGCACTAACAGGAGTAAAGAAGGATGCACTCCCTAATGGTCTTGTAAGGAGACAGGTTGGGGTGGTGGATGTGTCACAAAAATGCAGACTTTCCCCTAAAGATGTGTGTTTGGAACTGTGTGAACGTTGAAGGTATGTCCTCAACAGTGGCGATTGCTCTAAGACTGCAAGGGGAAGCTCAGCTTCCCCTAAAATGTCAAAAAATAAGTGGTCAAATATGTACTGTTGTGTTTACATTTCATTGACTAAATATGCGCTAGAACGCGTTCAACTTTTGTTCAGAATCAGCTACTTATCAGGTCACTGACACGACTTTCTTCTCATTCATTCCTGTAGCGTCACAGTGCATTAAACAGTGAAAGCTCAGCGTCCAAAGACTTCAATGGGGAAGCATAGAGTGGGTTGTTCCACTGCAGCGAAACTAGACAGTCATTGGATAAATGCTCGGTTTTGTCCCGCCCATTGGACGCTCAGCGTCTCTGGGGGTCTATGGGGCAGTGGGCTGGCCTCGGCTGGCCTGGACGCTGGGCTTCTGCATGATGATTGGATGATCTGTCTGAGGCTGAATCCCTTTTTGATTGACAGCGAAATGAGCGAATCAGCAATCTTGAAATATAAACCACCACCGGAGCATTTTTCAAGTTTCATTCCGTTGTTCCGAGTTGATCTGGAGACTTTTCCAATCCTCTTAGTGACTTTTTCTTTGTTAAAAACAACTAGCGACAAATCTAGCATCTTTTTCTGGTGTTATTGGAGACTGTACTCGTGTTTGGAGACTCTGTTTTCTGTCGCTCTGCAGTTACTGTCCCCAACGAGCAGCGGGTGCTGCTGTGAGCCCCTCCACCGTCCCAAAGCACTCACAGGCGGTCACACTAGCCTCGCGCAGCAGCCCCAGAGGGTAGAATTTACGTATAAATAAACAGACACATTTTATGATGTAGGCCTGAAAATGATGCAGCCGCCACTGGTCCTCACTATGATTCTTTTCCTAAACCTAACCACTGTAACTTTACTTGCCTAAATCAAACCTCCATAACTATACGTTAATAATAATTATGTGACTGTATGTTAAGGACGTAACGTAACTCATGTAGCACTAATTCATAGGACATCATAACCGTTCTATGAGGGTATGTTGTTTGTTGTCATTTATGTTCTAAAGTTAGGGGTCCTTTACATCTTGCATTAAAATGTGTTTTGGGTCTTTGTATTGCATTTGGATGGTGTTTGATCACATGAAAGCTCAGGTGTAATTGCACCCAAAAATGCATTAAGGACAGATGATGTGATTCAATCAGTCAAACCACCTGCGGAGGTGGTCAGGAAGGCATTATGGCCATATTGAACAGTGAATGCAATCGTGTTTTTAATCCACATACAACATGTGGGTGGAAAAAACATTCTCACTCTCAACTCATCAAATATTGACGCTTGGTCAGTGGCCCTGCATGTTAAATTATGTTGTTCTACGTACCCCCACAGCATCAGCTTTGGGCATTCAAGGACAGCATGTCAATGTGCGCTCATTACATGCATTGTGTCTTTCCAAAATAAACGTATTTCTTTTACAGGAAATGGACAGTTTCCTTGCCTTAAATTTATACACTATCATTTAAAATAAACTACATTTGTTAGAAAAGTAATTTAACATCACATTGCATATGTCCTAGCGTAGTGTGCTACACATACTAGCACACTATGTTGTTGCTACTGTGCTGACTATTGGTTTCACATGGGAAACAAACAGCAGTCTCCTGGGTCAAAGTCCGGAGTTTGTTTGACCCATCCATCTCCTCTCCTGCCAGAACATTATGGCCCTTTACATTACAACTCTGTGCATTTGTGTCTGATGCTAAGGGCCACTGACTAAGTGTTGGTATTTGGGTGTGAGATTGAGTTGCTTTGCAAAGTAATCATGCCCAACTGTTCCAAACCAGGAAGGTAGCAGCAGCTGTCCCTCACCTGATGGGGAAGCTTTTTAAATATATCTATTGTAGCTGCTGACTGCTGGGGTCTGAGCCTGTTTTGACCGCAGGAGCTGTGGGAGTANCTTTCTAAGTAGGAGAACTTGCAAAATCAGTGGCTGACTAAATACTTTTTTGCCCCACTGTATATCTATTGTAGCTGCTGACTGCTGGGGTCTGAGCCTGTTTTGACCGCAGGAGCTGTGGGAGTATACTGTACAGGCCAGAGTCAAGACCTAGTGTCTGCATTTAATTTGGTCCAACAAAGATTTATAAGCCAAACTTGACAATTTATATTGCACCTGAGACATTTATGAAGCAAAGGCTAAATAAATGGTGGAAAACAGCAGCAACCATTGGGGTGTTTGAGCTGGACAGCACAATCAGATCTCAAACAGATCTCAATATGGACACATATTAATATCAGGTGTAAATGTAATCAGGGTAAATCATATCTAAATACAACATGAATGTAAGGTGGGTATAAGACTTCTATGTATATTAATTGTAGATTTTTTTTTACTGGTCAGAACCTTCACATTTAACATAGCTTACCCAAGCAGCATTCTTAAATCCAAATAACATGTCATGATTCCTACATGGCTGCATACATTCAAATAGTCAAAGCCTGTCTTCAGTCAAAAACAGACACAAACATCCACAACTGTTCAGTCTCTCCTTTCAAAGGTCAGTAATGGTCAACATGGGTGAGAAAAGAGAGACAGGGTGTTCATCAAAGTTTAGTAAACAAAAAGTGTGTTTTGATTCCCTCTCTTGCTCCTAGGTACCTCAGCAAACCCAATCAATTAAAACAGAAGCTTTCTACTGGAAGTTCAGTTGCCCTCACCTGCAGGGAACACATGGGTTCTGACAACATATCCAAGGACTTCTTACTAACTACAGAGGTGTTGAGTTGTAAACTTCAAGGACTCAGAACTGGTAGTGGAATTTTCAGCTCTGACCCAGTCAACAGCAGCTGCTATTGTTAGTGATGGCCAAACGAAGCCTCATGAAGCATTTTCTTTATTTTATAAGCCCACTAGATGGCGCTTTTTTTTTAACAAAAGATTGAAAACACATTGATTTGCCATTCTTTGAGCCTCCCTTTTTAAACCAAGAGCGCCATCTAGTGGGCTCATAAAATAAAGAAAATGCTTCATGAGGCTTCATTTGGCCATCGCTAGCTATTGTATCACCCCAGAACTCCTTCACAGCAATGTGAATCACCACTCACTCGAAAAAAGAACACTGATGCCTAAGGGAAAAAAAAACAAAAAAAAACTCACACACACACAAAAAAAAACACGTAGAACAACAGAGGTAGCCTGAGTGTCAGACTGAAGCTCCCAGAACCTTCAGTCTGACATGGCTTCCATTGAAGGCGATTTACACGGGGGAGGGAATTTGATTTTTTCCCTAACCAATCATTAGAGATCAACGACTCACCCAGAATCTGACGTCATTAGTATCCATGCCTCGGGGGTGCCGAAAACAAGCCCGTTTAAAATGTCTCTGTCGTCGTGCACGCCCAGCTGCATCGCCGTTAAATCCAGTTTAGCAGCTTCCTTAATTTGGTCCTCCATTAACGCGAGTAGTGGCGAAATACCTCGATAGCATCGTTAATGTGGTCTGTAGGATCTGTAGCGGTCGCCATTGTTGCTATCCTCACCAGTTACCCACCGACGTAGAGCTTGACATCAGCGTGGCGCTGATTGGCTAATCGCTAGACTCCCGGCGTTCATTGGTCTGTCCATCGTTTGGACGAGATAAATCGCAAATTCATTGAAGTATGCCAGACCAGTGAGACAAGCCTACTCAGTTGAGTGGGCGGGGTCTATGGTCTGGAACCAGGCTACAACAGAGGTTTAAGTTTGCATAGAGAATATGTTTGTGATGGTGAATCTAATGAGCCCATGATTACTGGGCACTGAAGGTCTGTTACACTGGAATAAAATCAATTATAAGGTGAACAATGCACAGTTCACCATTAGAAATGAGAAAAGGCAGGACTCAAGAAATTAAAGGGAGAAAATATAAGAGGAAAAGGAAAAAATAAACTAGAAAAGTTGACTCAGAAGAGTGCAAATCTCCACTAGGCAGCCACTGAGCTGTAGTGATCACTCCAGACAATTCTTGTAATTCCAGCAGACACAGCGCAGCACATTTCCGAAGCATCCTGGAAGCTAATAGAAAAAGTTTGACATAGTTGCAGCATGTTGCACAGAGCAGATAGAGTTCTCCTGTTAACAGGCAACTGTATGTGAAATATAGATACAATGTAATCATGAGAATTGATGCATTACAAATAAGTATAACAAAGCCACCAATCTTTGATCTATGTCGTTCATTACTGGACTTTGGATGGTATCAGCTTTCTCTGTAGGGTTTCAGTACCTGACCAAATGCCCCCCTTCTGTTCCTAAAATATGACATTGACTAATGGCCAGAAAAGTGTTTTTACGGAACATTATGATGTCAAATTCTAAAGCTGATCTTTGACCCTTTGGATATGAATTGTCATCAATTCATTATTCTAATCCATTAGACCTCTGTGTGAAATTTTGTCATCATTAGAGTATGAATTACTGAGCTATGGCAAAAAATAATGTTTTGTAATGTGACAGTGACCTTGACCTTTGACCTTCGACCACCAAATTCTAATCAGTTCATTCTCGAGTCTTGAAGTGGAAGTTTGTACTAAATTTGAGGAAACTCCCTAAAGGCTTTCTTGAGATATTACATTCATGAGAATGAGATGGATGCAAGGTCACAGTGACCGTGACTTTTGACTACCAACTTTAACTCGGTTCATAGTTGAGTCACAGTTGACATTTGTGCCAAATTTAAAGAAATTCCCTCAAGATGTTTTGAGATATCCTGTATACTAGAATGAGAAAGACAAGGTCACAGTGACCTTGACCTTTGGCCACCAAAATCTAATCAGTTCATTGTTGAATCCAAGTGGACATGACATTCTTGAGATAATGCATTCACAGACAACCCAAAAACATAATGCCTCCAGCCATGGCTATTGCTGGTATGGAGGTATAAAAATGACAAAATCAGTAAGATCTGCAAGTCTAAAAGTTGAACAGGCAAAACGCTCCAGGTATGGTATGACATCGTACGGACAACATAACAAAATTGTGTCGGAGCCAGATTGTAAAACGCTGTGGAACTGTCCCTCCAGGCTATCTCACAGTCAAGAAGGCAGCAAAAATAACAAAACCTGTTGACCTGTTTATCTCATATCATGTCTAACTTTGTTGGATCATAACACAACAGGTATGGAATCAATCTGCAGATGCTCTGAGATCAAACTTTTCTATGGATGCCAGTTTTTAGCCACAACGAAGGCCAAAATGTGGCAACAGACTAGGAAGGCTTATTGTTTTTAGCTGAGCAAATTTCCTGAAACTTTGCGGCCCCTAACACCTGGTTAAGAGGAGTGGGGAGTCAGCAGTCAGTGACGGTATAGAGTCAATAAAATCAGATTTTTGAACAGTTGTGAATCACTGCAACCATGAGAGATTCTTGAGTTTATAGTCATGAATGTGCACACAAAATATTAGGCTGACTGCTCCAGTAGTTTGCAAGATTAGCCATGGACAGACAGATACGCCCACTTACACACATGACCTAGCACAAGATGCTCCATGCTATCCAAAAGCAGGCGGCAGAATAATTATTTTGTGCTTTGGATTCAAGAGAAGCTGGATGATACAAAAAAAAGGAAAAAGAAAGAAAATGGGCTGACAAATAAGAAATTATTCATTTGGCCGCAGCTTTGATTCCTCCATGTAGCAAAGTTGAAAAGTATTTCAAATAGGATGAAAATCTACAGCGTATCACTGGTAGCACTCAGTTCAGCATGCTGTACTGTTATATTTCTGATCTCAACCTCATATTCTCTCCCTATTGCTCACTTCCCTTTGTCTCTACAACCCTCTTTTTCTCTAATTTCTTTTCCCGTACTTCACCTTCCTGTCTTACGTCATCCTCTCCTCTCTGAATCTCTGGATTTTTCTATCGCCTTCTTTCTTTCCTCTATCCGAGTCTATCAATCTCCCCCTTTCTCCCCGTCTTTCATTCCGTCTCTCCCTCGTCCCAGCGGGGTTGTCATGGTGATGAGTGCAGCTTGGCATTACATGTGTTTTCATTAATGCTGTGCATGGCTGTTGCTGAAACACAACAAGGCAGCAGAGAGAGGACATTTGGATACAGTGCTGCCCTAACAGGGACGCTCAGAAAGAAAAAGATGGAGAGAGAAAGGAAATGATGTAGATAACAAAAATGGCATGAAGAAAGTCAATATTGAGTCAATATTTGTCTAATAACAATAGGGTTAAACTACTATTCATAATGTAAAAGTGTCTCAAAAAGTTTCACTATGTAATCTGTCATTAATGATAAAACTTAGGGTTGGATAATAACTCCTCATCAAACACCTGGAAGACAGCAGGTGAAGAATGCCTGAGGAGGGGGGTGAGGAAAAGGGAGAGAGGGAGAAGTGAGAAGGTGAGGAGAGATGAAGGAAAATGCAAGGAGGAAGCCAGAAAAGGAGGAAGGAGAAGGAGCTGAGGACAAAAAAAAAGAAATAGACAGCTGGAGAGGACGCAGAAAAATGAGATGAGAGACAGGCTGAGGAAACAAGGAGTGATGGGAGGAAGGAGAGACAATTAAAGAAGGAAAGGAGGGTAATTGGGGGAGGATGGGGAGGAAAGAACAAGGAAGGGAGCACTGGGGAGAGGAGAGGAGTAACATCAAACAGCATCGGGAAGAATTTAATGTTTCATTTACAGCTTCATTTGCATGTTTATAAGCAGGAGTGGCAGCTCTTGTGTTAGACACACATGCACACACAAACACACAAGCTCATATAAGCACTTCACTCCTATCATCACCCTGATGTGACTGCCTTCATTAGCACTGATAGGACAGGTCGCAGCAAGGATAGCGGGGTGCGAGTGTGTGAGTGTGTGTTTCACAGAGCTGACAGCATTCACAGCAATAGCAGCGGAAGTCACGGAGCCCGAGGAGATTCACTCACTGTTCACTGACAACCAGTAATTTAGTATGCAGCAAATGCACCGAGTTGACTGCGCATCAGGAGCACCTGCTCTCTGCTCTCCGGCTGCAGCGAGCAGGTGAATACGACTGAGAGCAGCGATGATCCATCACTGATTAAATAAGGTCTTGTAATGTGATTGTTCGTAACTCTGCGTGAAGAAGGCATCCTCTCGTTATCACTGCTCTGCAGGCAGGTCAGAGTCAGCTGCGTAAGGTTGTGGAGATGTTGTGAAGTGAGCATGACTGAAAAAGGCTACCTGTGTTACCCTGCCATGACAGGCTACATGTGTTACCCCCCAGCCCCCCCAAAGTGCACTGTAAAATTTGACAAGTTGATCGTACTAAAAAATCTTGTTGACCAGAAAATTGATTTCCTTGAAAAGGAAAAGGGTAAGTAAATATAACTATCAATTATAAATTATGTAAACTTTATATCGGATTGTTAATCTCACATAAATCTGAGTTGTATTGACCTACTTTGTGAAGTTTTTGCAACTTAAACGTTATAAGTAGGGATGCACCGAAATCAAAATTTGTGGCCGAAGCCGAAGCCGAATAAAATTAAACACTTGGCCGAATACTGAGTACCGAATACCGTTGTTTAGTTTTTCATTAGTTTTTGCAGATGAACCCCCTCCAGATTAGTGTTGTCACGGTACCAAAATTGGGACCCACGGTACGATACCAGTGAAAATATCATGGTTCTGAGTAGTATCACGATATCACAGCGAAAATGAGGCAGATGTGCCTTTTGTCATTTATAAAAAGATAAATCACTTTTCTATAATACATCAATGATATTTCAATGGAATAAATTACTTAATGACTTATTCATACTTCAAAAACAGCATCAATAAGTGATTAACATAGGGGGGATCAAAATAAAATAAATAACAGCTCGTTTTTCCTCTGACACGCCACATACCTGTGTGCTGCCACGGCTCGGCTGTCCAGGTACTTTTGGGCAGTCATGACACCAAGAACAGGCCTTATCTGGCGCCACGAAGCACTATGGCCGCCGTATTTGACAGGAATGCATTCCTGTCTGTGTCTGTGACCCCTGTTCAACCCACAACCGGCCAGATTCGCCTTTCGTTTCTGCTGCTGTTTGAAATCTGTACTCGCACAGCGTGGTGAATGATTTATTTTGCTCGCACAAAACTATTTTTAGTTGCAAATGCGAGTGCGGTGACAGACGGAGTAAAATATCGCCACACTGCCGACATTTTACTCCGTCTGTCAACGCACGCTGTTTGATTGCGTTATCAAAACACGCCGCTATTATTCGGACTTGCTTTTCACTTATACCACCGAATACCAAATGTGTGTTTTTTTGCAATATTCGGCCGAATATATTCGGTTACTGAATATTCGGTGCATCCCTAGTTATAAGTGAAATTAACTTATTCTTTCTAAGGGTTTGCAACTTAAGTAAACCAAGTTAGTCCAACTTAACTTAATCATGATGAAGATTTTGCATGTTGTGGAGTTAGTTTATCTTCAAGTCCGGTTATGTTGACATGTTTGAGAAGATACAAATGTGACTGACTAGTTTGCAACAGGCAGACTACAGATATCTAGCACAATGTTAATACCTACAGAAGTGATACTCAAATTTAGGCCCACAGGCCAAATTTGGCCCACAACAGGGTGCCAGGTAGCCATTTTGTGCCATTCTCTAATTCACAATAAAAAGACCCCCTGATAGAGGTGCGGGTGAAGCGCTGAATGTCTTCAAATCCAATCGTCCAGACAACCTTGGAGGTCTGACATTGTCATCTGGTCAGAGCAGGCAAATAAGATTATCCTTGTGGAGTTGACTGTCCCATGGGAAGAAGGCTGTGACCAGGCCCATGAGCAGAAAAGCCTAAAATACCAAGACCTCGCCATGGAGTGCAGAGAGAAAGGGTGGCAGACATGGTTGCTTCCTGTTGAGGTTGGGTGTAGAGGATTCCCAGCGTAGTCTGTGTGGACACTGCTGACTACACTGTGCATCTCAGGCAAGGAGCGGAAGGCGGCAGTATGCAGGATTGGAGAGGCAGCAGAGAGAGCCTCTTGTTGGCTCTGGTACAAAAGGGAGGATGAGGGCTGATGGGCGGTGACTTGGCCACCACTGCTGACCCGCCAACTGGAGGGTGTAGTGGTTAAGGGTCGAAACACCCAGAGAAGTTTGGGCACCGTCTGATGACAGCAGCTCCAGGTTGAAGGCCTCAGTCATCCCTGAGGGCGATTGTATGTGAGGCATCCACGGATGTATTAAACAAGAAATTTGCACTGGGCCTCCTATCATTTTGCAAATGTTGCCCCCGGGCAAAGCAAAGTCAGTAACCCTGATCTACAGAGTTGTTTATATGGATATGCATCGTTTGATGGAATGTTTCGTTTAACTTATAAGTTGGCTGAAATTTGGTTGAATGTTGATATTTATGATAAATCTGTGCCATGCCCTACTGAAATCTTAAATTAGTCGGAGAGAAAGATATATTCTAAACATTTTAGATTTTATTATCAGGCTCAAAAGTGGATTTGCTTAAAAACAGGCCTTGTAGTGAGATACACAGAATGGCATTTGGTTAAAAATGAAAAATAATCCCGCAAACTAACCATTCTTTGTAGTGCTTACTTGATTTATCCAAGGCAATCAGTTTCCTAACTTCTACTTAATAAACATAATGTTTCAGTTAAGTAGGACTAACTTGGTTTACTTAAGTTGCTACCACTCAGAAAGAACAAGTTAATTTCACTTGTCAGGTTTAAGTTGCCACAACTTCACAAAATGAAGTAAATGCAACAAAATTTTAAACCTAACAATTAGATATAGAGTAAATATAACTTCAGACTAACAGTTATATTAACTTATCTTCACAAGGCAATTGGTTTCCTACATTTTTTAAAAGTAAGTTAAACTGGTCAGATTTTACAGTAAAGGCACAAGTAGGTATAACTATAAAAAGCTAATTTTGAGAAATCATATGAGATCAAACAGTTTTTATCTCTATAACTGATACTGGGTTTACAGTTGAGAGTTATCATTCACTGTTATGTCTCCACCCAAACATCATGTTCAACAGGAATTGCATCACATCAAAGAAGTTTGATGAAGTCGTATGAGGCCTTTGATTCTTTGCTCATGCAACCTTTGTTTTGTCCCTACAATATGAGTTTTTCAGCTTGGAGAAGGTTTGAGCCACATCAGGAATTTACTGGTCATTAAACTCTGTGCACTCCACGAATCACACATTCAACCATAACTTTACCTAAGTCTGTTAACTTTATTTCCCCATATGATCTGTGAGGACTTGGGATGAGAATGTGTTGGGTATTGACAAACAGGTATAGGATGCCCGGAGCCAAGAAAGCCATGCCCAACAGCCTTGGTCTTCTTGAGGCTCCTAAAGGTCCAGGGCAGTGCAACCCAAAACAATCACTGCTGCTACAGCCTTTACTATATCAATAGCAGAGTGGACAGTATCTTCACCAGTTAGCCAACATAATGGCTGTTTAATACAGTTATGCATGTAACTATTGTATGGCACAGAATGATGGTAAAGATAACTACAGTATGGCAGCAAACATGTAAATTGATTCTAGATGCATCCACATCTTACCATATAATGACGAAAACTCTGTCTGTCTGTCTGTCTGTAGGTGTGTGTGTGTGTGTGTGTGTGTGTGTCCCACTTTTTTCTCCTCACTGACTTGGTCAATCCATGTGAAATTTGGCACACTGGTAGAGGGTCATGGGAGGATGCGAATCAAGCAATATTACATCAATTGGCCAAAGGGGGGCGCTATAGCATCCGACTGAAATTTCAAACTTTGAATGGGCATATCTCATGCCC
>NC_065527.1:28117596-28137990 GCF_006386435.1 Epinephelus moara | reverse complement strand
ATCTAGGCCTAACCACCATATTGATTTTTACTAAACTTGATAGATATGTAGAACAGGACACCTCAAGGTGACTGGAGAAATTTAACTCTAATTGGCAACTGGGTGGCGCTATAACAACAGAAAAATGCTTAAAAATGGCTAAAATGTGACCGATCACTGTGGCTCCCCCTGTGGCTTTTGTTTTTTTTTGGTAAGACTAAGTCATGGTATGGTATGCTGCACTCAATGGGTATGGACTAGTGTAAAGATATTATTTAAACATGGGTCAACATCTGTGTGCTTTCAACAATCCTTAAACCTTTTTCTTCCCAAAAGGGTTTTTGGTTGGAAAGGGTTTTCAATAAGCCCGTAGTCTGCTAAAGAACCCGTGAAGAACACTTTCTTCAAGAAAGAGTTCTTCAGAAGCAAATAGTTCTGGGTAGAACCCAGCCCTTCAGGATCAGAACTTGTTTGTAAGAGTGTGTGCTGGACAAATGATGGAACAGAAATCTTTCACCAGGGTGCTGCACCAGATTGTGTAGACACATACTTTCCGAACAGAGTTATGCTGATGGTCCCTGTATAGTATTCTCTAGTTTGCATGGCAATGTGCTCACTGACATCCCAAACATGAGCAGCAGCTCTGTTTCTGCATGCTGCACACTGTAGGTATAGCATGATCAATTGATTAAGCCTCCAGTGCATCTTTATAGAAGTGTATGTTTGTGATGCATCTGTCTGTCAGTGTTTCTTGCATGTTTCTGAGAGTTTATGTGTATACCTGTGTGTGTATTGACACATTTTTGAATTTGCACCTTTATGAATGTGTGTACGTGCATAAATATTTGCCGCTTTCAACTCTTCCACCTCTCTTCAATGCTCCTAGCATCCCCTGTCCCATTTTTCTTTATTCCCTTTCTTCCTACCTGCCATCATGCATTATGCGTTCGAATCCAATTATCCAATTTACATGCAAAACGATGCATCAGATGCCTTTGTGACCGCAGTCCCCAGAGGAGCCGAGATGGGGGACAAAGATGGGCAGGAGAGCAGAGCAAATAGGTAGAATGATGGAAGGAGCACTAGATAGAGTGACAGGGGAGGGGGGACTTGATTTAATAAGAGAGAATGGGGAATGAAAAATGAAGGGGATGAAGTAGAGGGTAGAGTGGGGTGGGGATTTATATATGAATGGGAGAGAGGGAGGGAGGGAGGGTGAGAGAGAAATTGATGGAAAATGACTGACTGGATGAGGGAATAACAGACTGAGTGACAGACTGAAAGACAAATATCAAGTCAACTGACTGAGCAAATGGATGATTGAATGAATGAATGAATGAATCATTCAATCAGTCAGGCGATCGATTATTCCACCAATCAATGGGAAATTCTGGCTTCATACACACGTTATTTTGTAGGTTTGGCCATGATTCCTGTTAGTGATTAGTCTGTTAGAAATCTGGGAATGCAGCCCGACAGTCAGACAATCAGAGAGCTTTTAAACAATCCCCCAGGTTAGTCAAACCTATTTGGAAGAGTAAATATATGAACCCTAACTGAATGTTGCAATCACAGTCTGCTGACTCACATACTGGTTTAAGTTTATCATAATGTAGATGTGGTACACACAGTTTTCCTGTGCAAAGAGGGATCATTAACATTTCAGGAGTGATCACTTTTGCTTTTACCTTCAAATAAAGAGTTTTAGAGAATCCGGATAAAGTTAACAACCTGTCTGATTGCCTGATCGATTTCATTATTATTATTTCTTTTGCCTCATCAGGCGTTGTTGTAGCAAAGTCCAGCCCAGTCCCCAAAAGAAAATGTTGGCATTGTCCATCAATCTATCTTTAATTCTATCCATCCATTATCTTCCACTTATCTGGGACAGGGTCATGAGGGCAGAAAGCTAAGCAAAGCATTCCAAATGTCTCTCTACCAACAACGTTTTCCAACTCCTTCTGGGGACTCCAAAGGCATTCCAAGGCCAGATTAGATCTAAACTCTTTCCAACATGTTCAGCAGCATGACCCTCTCCCAGTCAGACATGCCCAAAATAACTCTAATACCCATTTTCCACAAATCAGCTCTGGTTCTTGAACTGGTTCAGTTTAGGATTCTTGAAACCTTGGTGCTATCCTGTGAACCTGCCCATGATTACAACAGATTTTTAGGGCTGTAGTCAACCAAAGAAAATCTTGGTCAACTAAAGTCGTACATAATCTTCAACTAATCGATTAGTCATTGGAAAAAAAAATCTGCACGTTATATTTACTTCTGCGGTGGTGTGTCTGTGTCAATCTGCAGTTACACAAAATGCTAGTCGTCGGTGGAGGACTGTGTTAAGTGCTGTAAAGTTTAGTTGATTCAAAACACACATTAAATATGGCTTAATAGAGACTATTTCAAACACAAGTACACAAATTGGCTTCACTTCAAATCGCAGAATTGCCAAACACACATTTCCATACAGAGACATTTCCCCCAGCAATACAACATGCTAACATTATTAGCACAAGTCTATGGCATTTTACATTGTATAAATTAGCCTAGCATCTAGTGATCTTTTCCTCTTCTCATATAAAACCAAGGACAACGGCAACATTTAACAAAGGTAACAGCACACAGTTTGGCTCCATAACAACTCACAAAGTTCACTGACAAAACAACTGTCCTGGACTAAACACGTTTTCCAAGCAAATACAACATGCTAACGTAATTAGCGCCAGCCGATGGCATTTTTCATTGTATACATTAGCCTAGCAGCTAGCGATCTTTCCCTTGTCTGATATAAAACCAAGGACAACAGCAACATCTAACAAAGGTAAGGGCACACAATTTGGCTCCATTACAACTCACAACATTCACCGACAAAACAACAAAACAACACACTAAACACGTTTTCCAAACAAATAGGCCTACAACATGCTAACGTTATTAGCGCCAGCCTATGGCATTTTACATTGTATACATTAGCCTAGCGACGAGTGGAGATTTCCTCTGTTCATATGAAGACAGGATAATGCTATTTTAGTGGAGGCTTTACTGTCTCCACGATTAATTGTTTCTTATCTGTGAAATACAAGTAAATACAAGCTTCGTTTCCACTGAGGGAAATGGTGTCAGCTTACAGAAACTCACAGGAGGTCTGCGTCACCGCGACGCTGAGCGTAGGGTGGGCGAGTTCAACTTTCTGTTTTGAAAACACCCCCATTTTCGCAGGTAACTTAGCCTGTCCCCCCGCCACAGGAAATAATGGATTACTAATCCTGGAAAGCTATTGATGTAGCACTTTTTTCAACCAATGAGAATTTGGTCGGACGAGAGCATATCGACCAAATAATCGACTAGTCGACCAGGAGACTACAGCCCTACAGATTTTTGCGGAACCATTGTCATCAATGTATATCGTTGAGGCCAGGCATGATTTTTAACGGCACACTGAAACATTTCCAGTTGGTTGCGGCGCCAACAACTAGGTTTTTCCTACATAGTCACTACATGTGAAGCATACAAATGAAACATATCTATGATTTGCAGAAATGTACAAGGCCAACATTTTCTGGCCATTGAGTTGCATTGTGACAGTGATTCAAGATTTAAACATTTACCTAGGCGAGTCCAATTTTTAATATGGCTTTTTGGCATGATGGCCAAAGCTACAAAAATAAGACCTATGTTTAAGAAAATTACAGTACAGTCTCAACTACAAAAACTACATGTCCATATTGCATGTTGAAGGCGTTTGTGATGTGCACAAAAAAAAAAAAATTCACAGATCCTTGCCAGTCATGTATTCTCACATAGAAAGCACATCTCTCTTCTAGACTTCATTTTGTACAATTGTCTCTCCTGCTGTTTCTCCGCAGAACTTGTTTTTTTTTTTTTTAAATGAAGGTTTTCCCATCGTTTCATCAATCTAATCTCATTATCACTGTCGTTTCTGCCTGCCCATTTTTGTGCATCGACTGAAATCACATGTCTCTCAGAGCTGAGTTTCTTTATGTCTGTGCTCATCAGTCAATGATTTGCTCATGAATTAAACCATTCATTGAAAGATGTGAAAGATGTGTTCAGATTCTGCAGGAGTCAATCCTGGTACAACATTCACATCCCCATGTGTAGACGGAAACGATGGCTAATCATTCCTTTTCTCCACACTGGAGATGAAGTAGCACTTCCTAGAATGACTCCAATGTAAGAGATGGGGAACAAAATCTGCAGTCTTCGTTGCGGTCCAAAAATGTCCACCAGAGATTTTTCAGAAGAGTTCTTTTAAGAACAAAATTCTCTCTGTGTGTTATCACCCCCAGTGTAGACCAGCAGGGAAAAGCTTTCCAGTGAATTTCATTACAAAAAGACTGACTTTGGAGGAAACCCACTTGATTTAGCTAACTCACGCTCCTAAAGCTTTGAATAAGCTTCAGCTGAACTTTGAAATACAGTTATGCACGGAACAAGGATTTTGTTCCACATCTCTTACACTGCAGCCATGCCAGAAACCTGACCTCATGGCCAGCATGGAGAGGAAAAATGATTTCAAAAAAGAGGAATGAGATTAGATTTATCAAACAAAGGGAAATAGTTCATAAAAAGCTCAGAAAGAAAGAGCAGGAAATGCAACTCAAAATGAGGCCAGAACAAGGGTGCACTTTTATGTAAAAACATGTAACTAGAAGGCATCTGTGCTTATTATGCATGTTAATTTGGATTGTTTTCTGTGTCAGGCCCATAAATTAAAAACAGTTCACTCAAAGCAAAAAATACCCTTGAAAGTTTGTAAAAAAAAAAAAAAGCCCTCATACTGCAATAAAACCTTCCTTAAAACAAAATGGTAATTTAAAATAACAACCCTGTGTAGCTGTAGTGTGTTTCTGTCATTCTTTAGAGAAGAACTGGACAACGTAAGAATAAGTGCTGCAGGCGGACTGAGCGGCATGTATTGTGGAAGCTTGTCATATAATTGGTCAGAGCGGATGAGGGGGGAAAAAAGCATTAGGGCAGCCATTACCCCCAGCAGAACCATTAACAAAGCCTTGGTATAATTAGGCAGTAAAGTTGACCCTCCTTTTAAAACCCCCCAAGCACATATTACCAAAACTAATCGTCAGCCTGACCTCCCATTGGCTTTTACCGTCTCAATAAATTAACTTGATTGTTGAGGACACGAGTCATGTAACTTTAACTTGACTCTCGGGTACACACCTCATATATGTTTGAGGGGGGAGGCACAACATGATGGGTCAGTGCGAACGGCTAGAGAGAGGCGGCACGAGGTAGGACAGGGGGAGAGACATCATTGCCAGTTTGTCTATTAGACATCAACTGATTTTGGTCTTCAGAATCAAAAAATTTGCACCTACTCCCAACAATTACAGCAAGAATCAGTGAAGGCAACAACAGACAGACAAAGAGAGAAGCAGCAGTTGCCTTAGTAGAACAGTAAGCTCTGCAGACTGAGAACATGCTGTGCTGTGAGCTGTAAGGGCTGAAACACTGGAGACCCTGTTACTCCTCTCTCTTGCTCATTACAGCAGTGCAGTTTAAGCTTTCTCAGTTGTCATCTACTGAATGCATCAAGCCAAGACCCATTCTGTATGTGCAACTATAAGGACTTTGGGAAAATGTAGCAAATCGCCAGGCAGAGGAGGATGAAAAAGGCTTAAAGTGTATATGGAAAACAAAAGATACAGCACATCTTTGACAAAACATGATGCATACCACACTGTGCTGTGTTGTATGAAAGTATAATAGGTATAAAAACATCGTTTTGCTATTACTTATTCCCAGTGTTGTGCAAGTTACTGAAAATTCAACCCAATCTGTCAAATAAATGTCTGCATTGTATGTCTCTGCAAACCACAGACACATTACACACTAAACACCACTGTCAATGTAGCACCACCAAAACTGGGCTTAGTTTACCCCATACTTAAGACAATGGGCTGTTTTGACCCAGTTTTAGTGTTAAAACTGTTATAATCTACTCATGCTCTCTTTGAACTAACATGTCAGCATTCGTTACAGATTGTTAACAAATGAGTATCTTTTGCATGCACATCATTGTGTAGGAATAACAAGACATTTGTGACAGGCTTAGGGTAAAACTTGAGCTTGTTGTATCTTCCACTAGGTTGGTCAATAACCCAAAACTAACTCAAATGTGGGGTTAACCTAAGGATAACCCTGACCTAACTCTGACCCAAAATGGGTCCATTTTTAACCCAATGAATTTTGGTGTGTACATTTGTGCAATATTATAGAGGATATGTTGAAACTCAACAATGCTGTGGTTAATTTGTTATAAGGTTAGGGCACAAAAACTACTGGTGAGGAAAGATCATGATCTGGCTTACAGTAACCGCTTTTGGTGGCACTATAGTAGCAGGAAACACTGTGATCTCTGGGTACAAAAGAAATCACTTTTTGTGGCTGTGTCTCCACTTGCTAAAAACACCTGGTTTTGTTGTTTGTTGGTCTCAAACAATGGTTTGCAGCATGGCAAGCATCTCATCCTCCACCTCCCAATGACAGAGTTAGCTTATATACTACATCCCTTCAGAAATGTTATTATACGCATGAAAAGTACAAATGTAACATATTCATGGTTTGTAGAAATACACAATGCCAATGTTGTCTTCTTGCTGAGCTGGAAAATTAGTTGTTACAGTTACTAGTTACTTCTATCCAAATTAGCTAAGTTACTTTACCAATTACTGCATTTAAAAGATATTAGTAAAAAAGGAAAGTAATATTTGTGTAAAGTTTAAAATTCAGTTTTAATTGTCTTATTAAAGTACTCGTAGCTGTATTATTTTAGTGTTGCTGTGGAACAGTGTGGGACAAAACGACTGCCACGTTTCATCTTTGATTGTAGCCATTATCACTGTGATGAAAAGTAAGAAGTGGAACAATTAAACATGATAGACATGTTTTGATAGGCCAGTTTATTGTAGCCTTGACAGGCCTTCAAATCACGCAACACAAGTCAGTTTTAATACCCTTGGCAGGGTAAAATGAAATAACTGTTTTTCAGACATTTGACAGTAATTTATCACAATAGGCCTATTGACACAACAGTGCTAAAAGTTATTTTGAAAAACAAAAACACATCGAGGTTTATCCTTTGTAACCACAGAAATTCAAATCCTGCACGTAGACTACAGCTCACCCCTTTTGTCCTTGATCTCGAGGAGGGAAACTAATGTCCATATTTCCAGAACAGCAAGCTCACATCATCTGAACTGTTGGCCATTATGTGCACTGACAGTCTGATGCTGCTTGATTGATTCACGCCATTTATTGCACGGCAGTAAGGTTGGATAAGTCACCCTTGTACAGTATATGTGTGCAGTTTGACCCGCGACATTTTGAGTAAAGTTCAGTCTTAATTAACTTACAGTAACACTCTAAGCCATGGTCCACCTTTACACCATTTTCTTTATACTGCATTATTCCCAATAACCCTGCAGAATATAAAAAGTAATTTTTCTGGCTTCATTTTTTTGTCAGTTTTATCTTACTGTCAATCATCTATTCAAGTGGATGTCTTCCTGGATTCACTTAGTTCCGACTCTCAGACTGAGTCCCCCTTCTAATTTCTGTTTCAAATCAGGTCAAACATTTCACACCAGTGAAGACCTCAACTGTTTCAGGCTGTTCTCATTCCCGGTTTGTACTTTTGCATACTAAAAGCAATGCACTGTGATTTGTATATAACCCAGGAACCAGGAGGCTGTGATCACATGACATATGCGCTGCTGACTGTCGTTCATCATATACAAATTGGGAAGTCAGGTGATGTATAAAGAAGAACAAACATGGGACTTTCACCCATGAGACCGGGGATTGCGTCCAAGTGAAACCAAGAGTCAATATTGACTGCGTATAAATTGCGTATGTGTGCGAAACATGACTATGCCCAACCATCATTCATTTCCTAAACCTAACCTCAACTTCCAGTAGGGGCACTATAAGATATCATACAGACCATGTGCATAACTTTTCGAAAGATAAATACCAACTGTTTAAGGATACGTTGACTGTAAACATGAAAATCACACTCCTACCATAACGAGTACATTTCTCTAAATTCGTGAGCTACTGTTGCTCGAGCCAGTGCAGTGTATCCTGCACCGCTGCCCCTCGTCAACCTGTTTGCTTTTTATTTGGCCAATCAGCATACTGGATTGGCATCAGCAACAGTGGAGCCCATCAGTGAATAAAATCACTCTGATTGGTGGTTCAGCTCAACACATAACAAGAGCAGTGTTGGGTAAGGGTTACTTTAAAAGTAATCAAAGTACGTTACTGCATTACTTTTTATAAACGTAACCAGTTACTTTACTGCGTTACTCCCTGAGTAAACTAACTCAATTACTTTAAAAGTGCTTCCAACGTTACTCCCTGAGAAAAGTAACTCAAGCACTTTTAAAGTAGCCTACTTTTGAGTATTCTACATTTCCTATTGGGCAATGGACCACAGGGCGCTAAGCCTACATTATTTTGTCTCCAAAATTAAAGTTATGGACCACTTGCCCTTCACTGAGATCCAATTCTCCCATCACAGCCGTCACTTTGACCAGTAGAAACACAGAAGGATCTGCTGCTGTAGACAACTGTGTGACAACAACACCCCAGCGTTTTAATATTTCCTCTAGGGATGTTACCACACAGAGTAAAAGGGGGAAATGATGGTGTGAAACAGCAGAGGCACTTTGTCAACCCGCTGAGTTAACGTTACTGTCATTAGCATCAAGCTAGCAAACAATGGTACATCCTCACGGTCGGACATAAAGTAATAACATTAACAAATAGCGGCGGGGCTTTTACTCACCACAACTGCAGAGGCTCCCAGCTTCATTTGAAACAAACTACATTATAGACGGTCCGTTATTTATTAATCCCTCTGTGTGTTTATATATTTACTTTTTATCCGCTCCGTTGTCTTTGTAAAGTTAACATATCGCACCGTCATTTCAAACTCAACACTTGTTTCAAATTAAAAGCCCCTTATAACCTCGGCTGAGAGAATCCCTCCATTTTCTAAATAAGCTTTTATTCTGAAACATTTGTCAGAACTTCCTGTGGAAGATAGAGTAGCTTGACAGTTTACTTATGGCGCTTCAAATGTAGCTCCACATGAACACACACAGTGACTCAATTAATAGTGAAAGTAATAAAAATAGGACAAGAATAACCCGATGACATCACACACGCCGTGAAAGACGACCGGGGATAATTGGTGAGTACCAGCGTGTAGCGTGTACCAGGCATAATGCAAGTCCTGAGTCTGAAATATGTCTGTCAGTGAGTCCTACTCCACCTATTTAGACTCCACCTTAGACAAGGCAGCATTTCTCCGACCATGTAGCGAGCCACAAGCTCCGTGGCTTCTTTCAGACTGATAGGTTTATCTCTGTTATTAGAACCAAACGACAGCCGTTGCTGTTTCGGAGGTGAAGGACCAGCGTTCTAAAAGTAACGGAAGTAACTGATGTCTTGTTTGAAAATGTACTTAAGTATTTGATTACTCAAATAGCAAACTAACGCGTTACTCGTTACTGCAAAAAGTAATCTTTGTAACGCGTTATACCCAACTCTGAACAAGAGGGAGTGAGACCACAATAATCTTTTTACATAAGGTAAGATTATTTTTCTTTAGCCACTGAGCTCTTTAGCAGAAACACTACATGATGGTTTGTGCTATTGTTAACTGGTGCACAGTAAATATTCTCTTCCTAAGTGTTGTATTGTTGAAACGTCTTCAGGAAACTCAAGCAAGTCTAGTTGACTACATTACAGTATTTAGGATTACCATGACCTGGATGACTGAGAATTTTCACCAACATGTGAAAATGCTCTGTTCTGTCAACATCTGATTGTGTTGTTAATGTGCTTACTGGCTAACTAGCGTCACGACAGTCCTCCGGTTTCCCTTTTTAAATGACAACTACAGACTACATCCACTGGTGTGTAGAGTTATTTCCTCTTATGCAAGCACAGGACCTACGTGCTGATTGGCCGTCAGCTGTGTTTTTTTTTGCGAAAGCTTGGAAGATGTGGGGAGATTATCCTAGTGCTGCTCGATTATGGAAAAAACCATAATCACGATTATTTTGGTCAAAATTGAAATCACGATTATGCAAACGATTATGTTTTGACTTTGAAAACATGCTGTATTTATTATTTATTGCCCAAAAACTTTGTAACAGAGGACATTTCGAAGTACAAGGAGGTTCTCAAATGCCTGTTCTAGTAAACATAGTTAAGTCCACTTAAAAAGGTCTTGTGCAAATAGTACAACAAATTTGCTCATTTCGCTCAGTGTACTGCCACAACATTTGAAATTGAGAGTAAGTGCGAGCGACAGGTGAGCGACGAGTGGACGGATCATCACAGATAGACAAAATGGTTCTTGTGTGTGCTTATTCCGGCTGTGGGAAGAAGATGAAAAAGTACAACCTGGAGACCTTCCACAGACTTTAGATCACGTTACGTCCAGGTTATCATTGGACTTGTATTGACTTTCCAAGATGGCGGCGGCAGGCAGTTCAGTCTAGGTCGGTACAGTAATACAGTTGTAAACATTCTTTTTAAATAAACTCTCTGATAACCTGAGAAGTTCTCGATGCTTTTGGTTTGATGTTAGGGCCTGTCGCAGTCAACCACCGAAGTGTGGGAGTTATAACTGGCAGTTGTTGATATTTTGATATTTTGTTAATGACAAAATAAAATCTCCAGGTGTCCGTGACGGAAAATTAGGCTGCCAAACCCTGACCTCAAAATCGTAATCACGATCACCAGACCATTAATTACACAGCCTTAGATTATCCCACCCACAAATCAACCAAATATGACTGGCTAAAGGCCCGAACATACTCGGCCGGAACGTACGCGGAACGGACTCCACGGAGATCCACACGGACTCAAAGCGGATGTCCGCAAGCCCTGTGCGCGCAAAGCTCAGATTTTACGACCACCCGGACTCCGCTTTGCGCACCAGTGACTGCTCGGCATGTATTTTTCACATCGCGGGGATTTTTCACGGACATTTTTACAGGAAACTACAACGCGGAAGTGCACTCAACTATGAAAGCCCGAATGACTGCGGACATTCCTCGCAGAGTCCACTCCACTTATAGTACGCCCGAGTATGTTGGGGCCTTAAGATGATTATCAATATCAAATTCATGCCCACATTCACTTGAATTACACAGCCATTTGTTACTGCTACTGAATGCCCTGGCCAGGGGGAGTCAGTGATTCACCCAGTTAATATCAGTCCATTTCCCTTTTATAGTTTATTGTTAAGTGTACAGCCTAACAATAAACTAGAAATCATTTCTGTTTTGAAAACAAACAAATAAATAAACAAAACAGCAATTTATTAGGAGTGCAAAAATTCTTTAATATTGTTTCTGTGGCCCCTGCATCACAGACGCAAGCTAAAACTAAACTCAAAAAGAAGTAAATAAATTAAATATCAGATCCAAATGGATGCCAGAGGACAAAGACAGGAAACCAGTAGAGAGAAAGGTAGAGAAAGGTGTCTCGCCCAATAAAGAAAACAAAGTAACAAGGTAATTGTATGTGTGAGGCAGAAGAGAGAGAGATAGGGGGAACACAAGCTAATACCAGGCCATGAAACACAACAGATTGGAGGGTGACAAGCAGACATGTTGATGAGCAACAAGGGAAGGTGTGAAAAGACGAGGGAAAGAAAGACAGAAAGATTTCATGACCGGACATAGAGTCCTGACACTCCTTGATCACTTTTTCAGTGTAATGAAGTTCTTTATTAAGAGGAAACAGATGTTAAATCAAACATAAAGCTAAAAATAAGCATTTTAAGAAAATAAAACATTTTTTTGAATTAATTACCAGTTTCTTTGAATGCAATCTGAGGTCTTCAGCTCCCTTAATGATCAACTGATTCAGTCTTCTCTGTAAGCTGAGTCAGTGTTGCACTGAAACACTGGCAAACCTGATAGTGAGCTACAACATGTTTCCCTCTTAAATTTTAACATATATTGTCACTGTTTACACTGATTACGGTTAGCTGTTATCGCTGTGGGTTTAAGTGTTGCATGAATATTTCATGTAGTTCCCACTGTAAAAAATTACGCTATAAGCTATATCGCTGTACACACTTGATGGCTGCAGCCCATGGAAGCGAAAGCGCCCCTGCTGTTTGATGGCATCATGAAAAAAGTAACAGAAAAGAGGGATTTGGGAGATGAAAATCTGAGTAAAGGACACAGTTACATGGTTGCTGAAGCTTTTGAGAGCTCAGAGAGAGAAGTGTTAAGGGTTTTCTGGTTGTCCTGAATGAGTGTGGCTGCTGAAGATCACCGTGGGGTGGTTATTAAAAAAGTGAGACAGAGAAAGAGCGGGCGGTGTGACACTGCTCCACTCCAGACGAGCAGTTGTTCCCCTTGAGGGTTCGAGGTGACTGGCTGAGCCCCTCCACTGTCTCCCCTTACTTCCACTTCTTCCTGTCTTATCTCTTTCCTGCTTCTCCCCTCTCCCTCCTCACCATCTCGTTTCTTCATCACCGCCTTATCCTTGTTTCCTCTCTAGCTCTTTCCTGTCCCTCCCTCTCCTCTGTTTTGTCTCATTGGGTTTTTACATTTAGCTTTATCATCTGAGTGAAAAAACTCCATTAACATACAATATTTTAATTAACAGCCAACAATATCTTCCCTCTTCCCAGCATCTTCTGTCCTATATTCTGCATTGCTGTGTTTCTATATCTGAGCTAATGCTTCAATCTAGAGAGAATTACAGTTGCCTTTAATTATGCCATTTTAATAATAAAATATAAAGATGTTTTTCATTTTCTTTTAATCCATTCTGTTAGACTGAGCTACATCCTTGTTGTCCTACTCTTGTCCTTGTGCTTTGCTTCTGTCCAAGGCGTCCCCTGACATCCTCTCTGTCAGTTTATACTTGTGTATTTTTGCTTATTCAGTTACAATGCACTCCATGTCTCAGTTGTCTGAAAGCATTAAATCCTACTTAAAGCAGTGTCCCCTTCCTGTGCTGCATGTCTGATGAGTGTAATCATTTAAAACAGGATGTCACTGTGGCTTTTACCTGAATCCACCTGATTAGCGGGTTTAAAAGAAAGAAACGGCAATCCTCGGGTTTTGTTCAACACAATTTACTTCACCACCAACATTGTGTTTAATTATCCTGAAGTTGTGAAAGGATTTTTTAAAAATAATTTTCCTGCAAAAAAGGTTAGCTATTACATTCAATTAGGTATAAGCCTCGCTAAAGTTTTAGGCTGAGGCAGTTAAAGGGCAAAAATCCCCAAATAGCCTTTGAGCAAATTGTAATTCAAGTAAACCGAGAGAAAACTAGACTTCTGTACCTTTGAGACTTCGGCTAATGACAGATCATTTCAGGGAGAGGACATTGCTATTGACTGTTCTACAAATGCACATGAGCGTGCACGTCCCAGATGGTGAAGCCTGATTCAGACAAAAAGTTAGCAGGGGCTGAGTGATTGTGCTGTACACAACTTTACAATGAAAATAAATCAATGTATGGAGAGATGCCAGGTTACTATACAAAGCTTGTGTATATGCCAGTGCTCTGGTGGGAGGGGCTTAGAACAGAGAGGGTAGAGGTGCAGGAAGGTGTATTTTTTTTAATTCTGCCCTTTGGTTTTCCCTTTTCCAGAAAACTGCCTACCCCAGCTTTAAGGACCAGCGAAACATGAAGTACAATCTAGGAAGTCCAGTTTGAGTAACAGATCCATGAAAAGCTCATGAGACTTAAAAACACTTACTGGAATGGGTTTTTATATCTCTTTAAGTTATCACAGTGGTAATATTCCATCGTTTGCCACAATGACTGCAAGTTAAACAGCAGAAATAGTGTTCAGCAATTCAATCTAACAGGAACATGATGGTCACTTCAGCACCAGATGATATGCTGTTGCAGTTGACAGCCCTGCATTTGTTAGCCAAAGCCATTTGTGTTGGTACTGCCACTGCATTAACAGACTGGCTGTGTTTTTTTCAGAGCGGGGCTAATGGCAGTTTGAAGACAGCTTTAAGCTGTTGTGTAACAGGTAATGATATTACTTTTTCCAGTAATGAGTATTGTGACAAGATACTAATAAAATTTCGGTAATAAAAAAAAAAAAAAAAAAAGATAACAATAATCATTTACACGCTACCTAGCCTAAGCTACACTTACCAGCAATCACTAGACCTTCACACAGAGGCACACATCTGAATTTGGGGAAATACACAATTACCAATATATGGGGTGTAACAGAAAAGTAATAAAACGTAGTGTAATGAATTACTGTCGGCAGGGAGTAATAAGTTAAGTAATATTATTTTTGAAAAGAGTAACGCATAGTGAGTATTATATTACATTTTTTGGAGTAATGTGCCCAACACCGGGCAGGGGTCATTGGCAGTAACGATCCCATGGATAATCACCAACTCTGCATCTTTAAAGAAGTCTATTTAGCTTCTTTTAGCTCTTTTTTTTGTTGGTTTGTTTTTGTTTTCTTTTACAGTATAGTTTTTGTTCTGTTTCCAGGGATGTCAGACTGGGCAAAATATGGAGTCCTCATTTGAGGAAGGCCCACAAAGATACCAGAATGAATGACCATGGTGCTGGGGAGGGGCCTGCAGAGAATGCCTATGCACAGGCTCCAGAATTGTCAGATACGCCCCTGTCAGTCTCCCTGCAATTAGTTTGCTAACGCATTAACAATTATATAAGACAATAATATGTCAGGGCTACGTGTCCGTCAGATTGTTGTGGTGTTCCAACAAGTGCAGACATCTAGAACATGTCATCTTTGAATATCAGCTGAAGTGTCACTATTCTGTGTGTACATGCCACATTAGAAATTAGCCTTGTGTGTTTGTGTGCCACATTTCAGTGTGTTGGAGTAAGCTGCACTTTGCTGTAAAGCATTGAGTTTTCTTTGAGTGCCATTATTATGAGTTTCACTCTGTTCTGTTGTGCTGTTCATTTATTTCATTGCTGTTGTTTGTAATCTGATGGTCTGGAGCAGCAAAATGATTTTCAAGCAGACAGCCAAATCACCACCACCACCATCGTAACCATCATCATCGTTATCTCTGCCTCTTTCTTCCGTCACTCACCCTTTCTCTCAACTCTCCTCCTGCCAAACTTCCATCTCACACATTTCCTATCTCCTCAGTCCTCACACACACTCCCCTCTTTTCTTATGTTTGTACATCCTGATATTTGTGTTGCCGGGGTCTGTGTGTGTGTGTGAGCAGCTGGTTGTTCAGTGGGTTTTTGGTGTTTTTGGTGAATGCAGTCGTGCAGCCAC
The DNA here is from genome assembly GCF_006386435.1 of Epinephelus moara. NCBI lineage: Eukaryota > Metazoa > Chordata > Actinopteri > Perciformes > Serranidae > Epinephelus > Epinephelus moara. The sequence continues at coordinate 28,122,677 of NC_065527.1, read as the reverse complement.
GCCGGTGTTTTATGTCTGTTTTGTTAAATACACATCTGTCTCAGCTGTCAGAGCACACAAAGAGCAGAAAGACTGACTAATGGAGATCGTTAGGGAGTGAAACAATGTGTATTGTCTCATCTTACTTTTCTGTGTGTGGATGCTGTTTTCAAATGTCTCTCACTGTGGAGAAAGATTACACATTGTTTGTGTGAGGCTTTTCAACCATACATTCCAGCTGAGTATAAAATATTTAAACATCAAGTCCATAAATCTATAAACTAATTAATATGATCAACTTTGTTTTAGTGTCTCTTAATGATTCATTATTCAGGGGAGATTTGCTGAGCATGCATTCGCTCTGCCTCCCACTCCTTTATTATTATTCATTCATACAGGAGCACTGTTGGCAAGTGCGCCGCTCCATTCATCAACACCATTTTGAGGTTTACTTCAGTGTAAAAGAGGATGTCATGGATTTAAAAGGCATAACTATTGAAACATTACCTTGTATTCACAGCTCAGCTTTTCGAAAAACAAAGAGAGCTGCATGGGAGCCATTTTTCAGCAGGAGCTTTACAACAGGTAATAACATCAACCACGTGGGGAGTTTTATTCCCACAATAACAAGCTTTCTGTATATGCTCGGAATCAGAACAAGGCTGAAATCTGAATTAGAAACAAAGGTCTTTGCCAGCAAGTCTTTTTTGAGTATCAAACACGCACTGCCGCCTAAGTACTGAAACAAAACAGGGCCAACAGTATTGTAGCTGTGTATGGCTATATCTGAATATGTGAAAACATTTTGTTATGAACACATTCAAATGTGTGAATGTGGGAAAATGTTTTAATTCAATGAATTTAAAATATTTGAATATGCAAAAAATATCTGTCCTGGGTGAAAAATTACCCACATCTTACCAGCATTGGGCCCATGGAATCCAATCCAATCCAATCCACTTTATTTATATAGCACATTTTAAAAACATAAAAGTTTATCAAAGTGCTACACAGTGATTTACAATACAGAAAAGCGTAATGAGGATTAAAATAAAGATACAGAATTGGGCCCATGAAACAGGCGCACCAGAGGCTACAGGGCAGAGCATCTTACTTCCAGTTTAGCGCTTTGCAATGGCAATGAAGAAGCAGTGGCTCTACTCTCTCTGGGCTGAGCCCAGCCACCCCACGGAGGGAACTCATTTTGGCCACTTGTATTGGCGATCTCATTCTTTCGGTCACTACCCAAAGCTCATGACCATAGGTAAGGTTTGGGACATAGATGGACCAGTAAATCGAAAGCTTCGCCTTCCAGCTCAGCTCCCTCTTCACCATGATGGTCTGGCGCAGCGCCTGCTTCACTGCAGAAGCCACACCAAACCGCCGTTCCATCTCACGCTCCATTCTACCCTCACTTGTGAACAAGATCCCAAGATACTCGAACTCCCTGGCTTGAGGCAGTATATCTCTCCCAACCCGGAGGGGGCAGTCCACCAGTTTCCGGCCAAGAACTTTCTCTTCCTGACCGCTCCACACTTGGCTGCAAACTGCCCTAGTGCATAATGGAGGTCTCAGTGTGATGAAGCCAACAGAACCAGATCATCTGCAAAAAGCAGAGATGCAATTTCGAGGTCCCCAAACTGGACCCCTTCCTCCCCCGACCTGGGCCTCGAGGTCCACACATTCCTGGTGGGTTGGCTGGGGTTGTGATGCTTAAAAAAACTGTATCCACTGATAAAACAATGTTTCTTTCCCAGTGTAAATCTAAGGGAAAAAGATGCACAATGACATCATGTGATGGACCCAGATATTGTAGTTCAGTTTGGCCACTATGTCAAATTGGCTTCAAAGTCCAGCTCACTCCCTGTGGGCATGGTACAAATACTTTTTACCCACATTTCATGCTTCATGCTGAATAGCCAATGGAGATGCTCAGATTAACAACATCACTAGACTAGCCAATCAGGAATATCATTTCACTATCCAATCACAAAGGCCAGAGGAAAGAGTCTTCTATGTTGTGAGTTTGTGGCTTCAACCTATATGACGGCTATAGTAGCTTGGAAAATAGCAATACAGGGCACGGAGTTTGACAAATATACTGTTTATCAGACAAAAATAATATACCTGACACACCCCGCTATCCTTTCTTATCCTCAGCTCTGGACACAAATCTTCAGTCAGAGCTGTAGCAACTCGCATTCAGCCAGTACCAACACCAGCCATGGATGTGCTTGGCATGTTGTAGGGATGAACATTACTACTAATTTCCATGTTAGAGTACTTGCATTTAGTCATTATAGAGTACTCAAGTATGTGCACATTAATATATACATAATTAAATAAATAATAATCATAGGAATGTAAGTTGACAAACAATGGAAGAGAAGTGCAATTTAATATTGATTCACTGAGCAGCCAGGCTTCAATTAGCTTGTTAAACCATAAATTCAAAGCCAACATAAGAAAAATCAGAAAACTTTATGTTGCTGCCATAACACAAGTTAGATGCAGTGTCAAATGACCATCTCTAAGCTGCTTTTCTCCCGCTCCCGCACTCCCCAGCACAGCAACACAGCAGCAGTCCCTAACATCCAACACTAAGCCATTAAGTTCCAACAAACTCACACTGACCAAAACGTTGTGTTTAAATGTCCAAACACATGTTCACATGTGGAAGGCTGGGCGCTGATTACGCCCATCTCACACCTGCAGTCATCTTGCATTGATGGTCTTGTCTGGCAGTGGATTTGGAGAATCAGCATTTGGATCAGAACTCGGAGCCAACAGATGACAGATTACTCCTTAAATTTATCTTCTGTGTTTTAAATGCCACCTCTAACCTTGTAAACTATCCCAAAAAGCTCATACCTCACTTCTTTGTCGGGGACTCTGATGGTAATCCAGATATATCCATTGACTTCTCAAAACCACTCCTTCAGCATAATCCAGTACAGTATGTTTGAACTGCATGAAGGTGATGGTGTGATACAAGGGTAGTGTTATTTAGTAAAACTGTGGAAGCGCTCTGAGTGTCACATACAGTTGGGCATAAGTGGAGCACACAGATCAACCCCGGAGGACATTTTACATTGTAATAACTGTGAATCCAACATTTTTACCATACTTACCATTTACCACTTCCTGCCCTTTGGGTGGATAAGATTAGAAATCCAGAGTGGAGTGGAAGTGCACCAAGGAGCATTAGACATGGACTGACATTCTCAAGTCACCTCCTGATGTGTCGCTAAAGCCTGATATTGAAAAGGTGTGAGTGCACCCATCTTTCCAGGCTGCATCTTTAGTCCTCTCAAGTGTAACTTCATGGTCACGGGAAGAAGCCACTTACAGGGTCATCCTCCGGTGATAATGATGACACTTTACATAGCATCTCCCATCTCACCTCCCATTAAAGCAACAGGAAAAAAGTAGGATTTTATAAATAACAGTCGTCTTACTACAAATTACTAACAAATAGAAGGTCAAACAATCTGTTATCATTTATCTGATCCATGATCAGTGCACACACCAGTAAATGTGTGCTCATGATAGTGAGCACATCTGTTGTCTTGCTTGTAGTCCATCTATGCAAGAATTTTGTTAGCTAGTAGGGTTGGGTATTGTAATCAATATCTTTAAGAAATCAACTAAAATCATCCAGTACCATGTAAAATCTAAACTTCTCCAGTAAAAATGAACCTGTATTTGATCCTTTATGTATCCAGGTCAAGAAAAAAATGACTTTTTGTGTGGTTTTGCTTGCAACCAATCACCACAAGAATTCTTTGATCTACCTTGTGTATTTTTGGCCCACTACTGCAGCACCCTAACCTCATACAGTCTGTGGTGTGCTGAAGTCAAGTGTGGTGTATTTGACGGAGTTGGAAGTTTGGCATGCTGAGATGCCACCAAATCATTTGAAAGTGTGGCTATACTACACACCCGTGTCCTCTGGTGGCATTTTACACAACCAAATGCTTCGGATTTTGAATGGGTATTGAATAAAGTAGGGGAAAAAACGTATGTGAATGTGATGTCAATTTAGTTATATATTGGTATCACTTTAAGGGCACTGGTATTGGTACTAATATTGTAATTTCATAAACAATACCCAGTCCTAGTTGATAGCGAGCCAAACATTTAATAGCTCAAGCTAAGTCTTCCTCTTGTGCTTTTGGCAGTTACCAAAAAGCTTTGGTTGCATATCCACTCCTCTGGACTAGAGATGGGCAAAATGAATGAATGAATCTTTATGAATGACTCTTGTTAGTGTCCAGAATGTACCAGATCAGCCTGTCAAGCGTCCAAGTGCTCATGAATTCCCACTTACTGTTATCGTAGAGTACTGCTCACACTGCCCGCTATGTTGAATGAACAAGAAGTGATGGATTGGACTCGAGTACAGACAACCTGGCAGCTACACCAACCGAACAAGACTGAATGAAGCACTGAGCGAACGAAGAAAGACACATTGAATTGGAGTCAAGTCGATACCTCCACCAGCCAAGGCCAGTGGTGCATTTATAAGCTCCTCAGATGGCTGCGGTAACTGAGGTGTGTTCATGAGCTTTAAGTTGTAATGTGGAAACAAGGAGGGTACAAAGAAGATGTGCTGTTTTTTATTGCTCAAAGCATTTAAATTGCACATTGATAACAAAAAGCAAAGGAAATGGATCAGGTGAGCTACTAAATATATCGGAAACTCTTTTTTTCAGATTATACTGAAACCAAATCAAAAAAGCACAAGGTTGCAGAAGTAACTGGGATGTCTGCTACTTGCCCTTCAAAGAATTTTAGATGGTTGGTCAGGGACATTTAGGTATCAGTGTATTGAGCTTACACAGCCTACCCACATATAAGCTGGATGCTGAAGCAGTGCATTAAAATGGATATTTTCTCTTTATTAATTTATACTTATTTAACTTATACATAACTAGTCCATACCCATTGAGTGCACAGTTGCCCACGTTAAGTTTCACATGGTGTGTGTTTGGGATACAGGTCATAGGAAATTGCAGATTAAATAGTCAACTGAACCCATTAAGGAGAGCAATGTATTCAGACAGAGTTTTAGTGAATTTGATAGTACGATTGCTTTATTG
>NC_065527.1:28107852-28117482 GCF_006386435.1 Epinephelus moara | reverse complement strand
CTTTTGCCAAGAGGGAACTTTAGATATTGGTCCCTAGATTATGTTCACCGAGTTTCATGCAGATCGGTCAAACTTCCTAGGAAGAGATCGATTTTAAGTGTTTTTCAAAAAAATTCAAAATGGCGGAAAATCTGTATAACCGGAAGTTATGGGTTCTTGAGGCAAATTTGGTCCTCGTGAGGAGAGGCATCTCTGTGCAAAGTTTTATGTCTCTACGACATACGGGTCATGAGATATGCCCATTCAAAGTTTGCAATTTCAATCGGTTGCTATAGCGCTCCCTTTGGCCAATTGATGTAATATTGCTTCATTCCCATCCTCCCATGACCCTCTACCACTGTGCCAAATGTCACATGGATTGACCAAGTCAGTGAGGAGAAAAACGTGGAACAGACACACAGACACACGCAGACAGAGTTTTCGTCATTATATAGTAAGACGACTGTAGGTTTTGTAGGGCAGTAGTACTAGCTGTCAAACACTCATGTACTATAACTGAGTGTCACAGAGAAAGTGACACCATATTTTGCAAACAGTAGTAATACTTGAAAGGTTTGATACATTCACATGTATCTACATGAATGAACCAATACTGTAATAAGAACAGGAGGGCCTATCCAAATCTGTGTATGCCATGAGACGAGCAAAACTGATGCAATCATTTTCATGATCTACCTAAATAGATGCATACATGTGGCTAAAATCTGAACTAAAATGAGTTGAATCCTTTTAAACTGACAAGTTGGGCCTTTTATTCTCTAAAGGTAGACTTTCACTGCAGAATTCATGGAATATTATAAATTCAGAAGCTCCTAGTGTTCCCAAAATAAATTTGTTTACATGTGAACAAGGCCACACAATTGTTCAAAACACCAACAGGTTGAGTTTCATTTCTGTGTCAGCAACACTTCAGTCAGAGCGCAGCCATTTTCGGTAAGGTGTTCATCTCCCTGGAGAGCAAAACCCTTCACGTGTTACAGGTGTCATTCATGCTGCTGCAGAGAGGACTATCACTGCCACTCGATGAGACTCCCACGAGCCCCGGCGCCTGTCAGCGTGACAGACAGCACTGCTGCTGATTGAGAGCATTCAAAAGCCAGATTCTGAAGGGCATGAAATGTTTTGCCAAGTTTAAAATGAACCTTCTCACTTCATTAAAGACCGCAGACAGGCAACCTGCGGTAACCATCCATCTGCAGTCGAACTTGTTGTCTGTGCGGGGAAGATTTCTCTAATGCTGTCATCAATCTGTCATATCTGCACCAATCTGTTATTTTCTGGTGTTAGCTGTTGTTTTCTTGTGCCTCATCTGCATCTATTTCAGGAAGAACATTTCCCAAAGTGTCTTTCAATACCCATACAATTAGAGGGAACAGGTGTGAACATCTAGTTTTCTCAAGACACGTTAAAGGGAAATATAGTCTCCCTTTGAAGCTCAATTCATAAGAAATAAAATGCACACTTGCTTGATTCAATACACTCAGGGGCAAATTCACAAAAGGATTGCATGGCTTTTGCAGCTGCTAAACCTGCACAAATAACATGAAAGGAAACCATGTAATTCTCAAAGCGCGTGCAAAGGGTAAAATGCACCCCTAACTGTGCTGCCAATCAAATGGCATCTCAGTGCTCCTGTGCTATTTGCTGCTATTTGTAGGTAATTAGATAATATGCACAAATGTGGTCTCTTTCGATGCAAATGAGCCTTACTGCAAAAGCAGTCCATGCAAATAGCCACATGCAGTTACAGTAAAATTATTGGCATCTTCAGAGAGGTGGTAAAGTGAAGCGAACTGACAGAATGGAATATTAAATCTGAAATACAGTTTATCTGTCATGTTTAAATTTCTTGCCTGAAGTTTTGTAGCATGCCTTCGCACCTTGTCGCTCAAGACCTGAAGCTTGCGGTCTGGAAATTTTCGTTTTCTGAGTCCCCCTGTCTACTCTGTTCTTGGCACAAAGGTAACATTTATACTTAACCACATGCATAATTGCAATCAGACGCAAAAAAGGGAAAAGTTGCAAAACATAAGGGTTGTGTTTGCACTGTAAAACCGAAAGGCGCAGCATCTTTTGTCAATCAGACCTTGAGATGGGGTAGACAGTAGTTGCAAATTATGAACAATTTATGATGCTATCAGCTCAGCCTAGTTACCAGAGGAAAATGTTGATATTGTATGTTTCTGCAAACCATGAATAACGTGACATAGTATATGAGCTGAATTTGTCATGAGGAGTTGGAGGGGATGGTGGATGGTGGATCACCTAGGCTAGATGCCTGCAAAGCTGCAGACCACTGTTCGAGACCAACAGAGAAAAAAAACTATTGTGTTTTTGGCAACTATTTTGGCATGAAACATGGATTTTTTTTAGGAACACATCACTGTAGGTCCAGTGGGGTTTCAGGCATCAAATATGGGTGTTTTTGAGCAACTTGTCTTTGCTTTTCTTTTGGGGATAAGGCCCGCAAAAAGTTTGTTTGTTGTCTGTTTTTACAGACATGGCTGCGGGGATATCCAGCTGGGTTAGTTTCACAAAAAGCCAGGGTCTTCTCTATTGCTGCCTCAAAAGTTGGGAATTCTCTTCATCCCACGATTTTCAAGAGTCATCTTAAAATATACTTTTACTCACTAGCTTTCAATTGTGCATAACGAGATTGTCATTATTGCTGTTACTGTCACAATGTGGTGACAGCAGAAAAACAAGAAGGATACAGTTTTTGCTACTGTTATTACTATAGGTGCTATAATAACGGTAATTATATTTTATTATTACTGTTATGTTCCTGCTATTATCGCTCAAATTTCTGTCTTTGTTTCCTTCCTTTGTTTTTATTTTTCTGTGTGTGTACCGTAATGCACCTTTGATTAACTATGTTTGTGTGTAAAGTGCTACATAAATAAAGTTGACTTGATTTGACAAAGAACAAGTATTTCAAGGCAAAACATGATCTTTTCCAAACCTTAACCAAATGGTTTTTGTACCTAAACCTAACCACGTTAATCACAGTGATGTTGCAAACTCTACAACACCTGCAAATCCACACAACACACGCACATTAAGAAAACACCACCAAATTCAGAAAACACATTCATCGATTTTGCAAAACATACGCCGCAAATCCTCACAACACAAGCAAATGAGATAATGCGATGCAGATACTCACAACACAGGCAAGAAGCTGAACACTGAAAACGAAAGCACACGCCAAAAATGAAGAAAACAACGGAAATGTTTCAATGTCTTAAAGTTATACAATACTTTAAGACATTACTTAACTGGTTCCATCACTTTATGACTATTTACATATGCTCCTGTTACAATGTGTTTTAGTGTTTACTATTATCTTGTAATTACCACATGTTTTTGCAGCAGTGATGGCTATTCAGGCCCACAATTAACAACCAACCCACATGTGTGATTGCTTGCAAAGTGAATGGCAAGATACACATGGATGCAAAAACGCTCAAGCAGCAGATGTAGTCAAAGACATGGAATGTAAATTTTTCAACTCGAGCAAAAGATTTGCGACTTAGAAGGAAACACACAAAAGTGATTTGGAGATTTGGAGACCAATACCAGTGACACCTGACATCACTGGAACTGTTCTGAACTGGTCAACTCATTACATTTCCAAGGCCTACCAACAATTATGAGGCAAAACAACATCAGAAACACGACCCTAGATACTCATCATCTCTGCTGCTGTACAGGAACAAACAGAACTTTGGCAATTTCAGCTCCAACTGTTTCCTTTAAAATGCAAATTAAAGTCCCAGATAATGCTCTATTGTTTCCACACCTACGTGCGTTGGAAGTTTTTGTTTTTTTTTCCTCTTAGAAGCATGCCTCTTCACATTCAGTTCAGTATGAGGCCTGAGAGGCACACAGCTGCAGTTCAAATGACGCAGTGAGGGATTCAGTGCCTTGCTCAAGGGCCTTTTGACATTATTTGATGAGATCAGGGTTCCTCATTCACTTGTGTGTGACGCCTGATTGCTCACTTATGTACAGTTTCCACCAAACATTTTCGGTATGGTACCTTTGAAACCGAAAGTACCCATCAGACATGGTACCTAGACCCTAGCGTTTCCACTGCAAACCGTATCTTTAAATGTGGGCGGGGTTGTTGTCACTTACTGCTCCATCCAGCACTCACAGAGGGGGTACCAAAAATGGTAACGGTTAGGAACGGTTCCATCAGTACCATCCACAACTTTTTGCAGTGGAAACGGAAAAAAAGTGTACCGAACTGAACCGTACCATACCGTACTGCTCGGTGGAAATGGGGCTTTAGTGGAACCCAGTGTAGCCTACAGACCGCCCTACATGCATATATCCTGCATCTCTCCTGCAGACAATTCATTTGTGAATGTCACCACATTAATAAAACTGAACACAGATCTGCAGAGCTAGTCTTTCGGCAGGTTTCCAACTCCTGTAACCCTGACAGCAGAAAAGAGCGAAACCTGACTTCTCCCAACAGTTCCCCGAGGGGATTGTGCCAGAGAGCAGCAGCAGCAGTCAATCAAGCATGCAGTTAGAGGTTGGACTTCTGCTGTCCTGCTCCTCTGCTCATTTCCTCTCCACATATTTAAAATCCCTCTGGGTAAAAGGGGTAAAATGTTAAAAATGAGCTTGGACACTTGGAGATACTGCACATGGTTCTCCTACTGTACTGTAAACTCCTATATTATGGACTTGGACAAATTGGCAACCAAAAGCAGCATCGTATTTCTCCTGTATGAGGCCGAGCAGTCTAATTGGCAGCAAGAGCAGGTTCAGCCTGGCCTTTAGGGTTCTGAAGGACATACTATCCTTCAAACGCAACAGCCCATGAATTTTGGACACAGGTTGCATGGTGCACACTACAGGGGAGTCAGGGAGAGCTTAATAAGACATGAGCTCCCATATAGACTGTTTTAAGGTGTCTTTTGGTGTCAAGGAAACGCACTGTTGTTCCACCTAAACCTCTTGTCCAGCCACTAATGCGCGTACACATCATATGAAATGCTGAACTTTAGTCCTCCTGAACTGAAATAAATACTGTGAGACACGGCAAAATCAGTTTTAGGACCTTGCTGCTCAGTGGTAGGTTGTTGCTCAATGGTAGGCGCAAACTTGATGTCAGGAAAGTCTACGAACCAAGAAACCAAAAACAAATCAGCGCAAAGTGTGGATTGCAGCAGTCAAACGAAAGAATACGACACCTTCTGGAAACTCCAGGGTCTGTAGTGCTCATTTCATTACCGTTGCTTACCAGCGCTACAGACCCTGGAGTTTCCCGACACTGTCTGGTGCTTTTGTTTGACTGCTGTAATTTACGCTTTGCGCTGGTTCATTTCTTCAGGGAAGCAGTAGGCTTTTATCTCTGACGTCAAGTTTGTACCTTGTTGAAGGGAACAACCTACCATTGTGCAGTAAGTTTCTTAAAACATACTAGCAATTTCACACAGTACGTATTTAAATTAAGGAGGACTAAAGTTCAGCTTCTGCTGTTCTGCAGTAGTGGCTGGACGGGAAGTCTAAGAGGAACAACAATATTGTTTCCAAGGAACCAAAATGATGCCTTGAAACAGTCTATGAACATGGTTTGTGACATTTTGGTGTTTCTACAATATTGCCAAAATGCAAAATTTTCTGTATCATCATCAGGGATCATGCGTAAAATTAAGCTACTATGGATGTATGATTGGTTGATAGAGAACTTACTGTGCTTGTCTGTGTGTGATGTGTGACTTTAAGCATTGCTGATTAGGACTCAATCCCTTATACACAGCCTGGCATGCTGTTTTGGATTTAATGTGTAGGCATTTGACCTACCTGTGTGTTATTACATCATTCTGCAGAGTATACTGTGTCCTGCCCTAGCTGCCCTTATTGTATCGTACTGTGATGTTTAGTTTAGATACTCGTGTGGAGGTTTGTAGAAGTCAACTGATTTCTACATGCTAACATAAAGCAAGCAGGCCTACACGGTTGCAGCTATGAATGTTTCTTTGCAAAAAGAGTTACAGTCAGTCGTCCCGTCTTTGAGGCACATGCAGGCGTGCAAAGGGAGGATCCCCTGAAAGCCATGGTATTCTCCCATTTCATCAAATACAGCAGCTTGCTCAGTGGCCCTACACTGCAAACTGTTTTCCTAATCCCACTCCTACCTGCTTCCGCTGGATTTCCGATTATTACTGCCTGCTCTTGCAGAGTATATTATCTATTCCCACCCAATCCTGCAGGGTGTGTGTCAGCTCCCAACCACACCCGCAAACAGCCTGATTATCAATTGATTGAGTCTTTGTCTGTCCTGCAGGGAAAATATGCATTTTTAGTGTGGTCACAAGAAAGATATGCATACCTGTTGGTAGTAAGTCACAAAGTGATGTTGTAATGCATACTTACATTCATAATTACAGTTATTCTGGTGTCTCTGTAATTCAGTTTTATTATTATTAATATATACCAGCTTGTCTTGTTTTTCTTTTGTATTGTAATGTCCTGCTTTTATCTTCTACTTCACTTATTGACGTCTCCATCCTTCATGTTAAAAAGTTCCTGGGACCTGCACACTTTTTTTTGATTGCCTGCTCCTACCCATGTGTGCGAAAAATAAATCTGTCTGTTGCCACAAGGTTAGTGTTGGGTTTTGTAGGACCCATCGGGTCCCAATCCCAATGCAGTCCAGTTCTCTGGGTAAACCTCTATGTTCAGTTTTGGACAGTTTCCAAGTTAACTTACACTCACTGTATGCTGCGGTGTCTTTCAAAATAAACTTCCATCTTCATAACATAGGTTTTGCTGACAAAACCACTTAGATTTATAATAATGATCATAGTTTGGATTAAAATAGGCCTATGTTTTTTTTTTACAGTAAGTTAATAATGAGGTGAATATGACAATTACATCATGGACCCAAGCAACTAAGTTACGTGACTGAAAAACCTAATTTGAGTTTTTTTTTTTTTTTTAAAAGGACACGGACACTGGACTGCTGAAAATCAAAGTGTGTGTTTGACCAGTCCAACAACTCTCTCCCCCTCCCACCCCTCTCACTCTTTCCTGCTTTTTCTGCTGTGTTATTGCTGTGGACAGGATAACATTACAGTAAGTTGAAAGCTCAGGGCATCTTACACAAACATTGTGTGGGGCCTTGTGCATCAGTAACAGAAGCTGAGGCACACTGACCAGGCTGCCATATTTGACGCCCTGGGAACATACACAAGAACATACAAGCCTGAAAAAAAGGGGAAGTTAGAGACCCCGCCAGCCACTGCCACACATCCACTTTAATTCTATGAGAAATAGTGGATGCATTATTTCACCAGTCACCTTGAAGATACACACACAGCTGTTTCTAATTCACTGATATAGAAGCAACTCCTCTTGTCCTACAGGACATGAATGCACCACAATGTCTATATGTATTGGCAGGGCTGAGTGTGACCCTGACAGTGTTGCTGAGTTGCAGAATCAATGAACTGTCAGATCAAGGTCTGTCATTATAGAATACGTAATATGTGAAGCAAAATAGGAAAAACATTTGTTCGACCTCATGAGCCTGATAAACAGTAGTTAATCCTGTAAATGTGCCGAGGACCAGTAACACAAAGAGCCATGTTTTTCCATCAGAAGCCAACAGGTGGAGTTTCACCTGTACTACATCACTATAGAAACACAACAGCTGTTTCCAGGTCAGAATGACTCAGCGCTTTGAATACTGACGCTCCACTAATGCTGCTTGCCACTGTTTGCTTTTCCATGCTGATGCACTGTTTGCTCATTCTCTCTGCCGTACATCGGGAGCCGGTGTGAATGACATCGAACTTCAAAGTCACCCTGTTTCCCCTCTCTGCTCACCTGATCCTGTCTGGCACTCGGTGGGTCTGGTTGCCGTCACTCTGACAGTTGCCGGCGTACTGAGAGCGGCTGGTGGTCCCCTGGTCCCTCCGCAGAGCCATCGCCCCGTGGGTGAGCACAGAGACACCTTTGGCAATGCGCCTGCAGGATTAGGGAGAGAACAATGTGAGACAGAGACATTGGGACATTTTCAAAGGTCTTTTCTGACACTGCTGAGGTTTGTGGAAATGCAGGAGAGAGAGACTGTCTGGGTGGAAGACGGCTGTCACCGCTTGAATAAGTGACAATGAAAATTCAGCAGACTCAAACTTACTGTAATAGCACTGAACTTATGAGGGGAAATGAATGGACTCCTGTCCTCTCTACCTTAAAGCTGAACTGGGCTTTTTTTTTTAAAGAGCACCCATTTTTGCAGTTTAAATTATGTGTGACTCCACAAAATGAAAAGTAATTACATCTTCACTGACTGAGACACTGTAGAATTACCCAATTTCTACAAATGAGGTTCTGCTGTTGGGGGTGTGCACTGCCCTGCACACAGAAACTGATGAATCAAGACTAAAGGGCAAAATCCAAACTGTCACCCTCATCAGCTTAAAACTGGATTAGATCATCAGCATCAGATCTCTTTCCTCTCCTATTTTCTTTTGTACAAATCATCAGAGATGAGCCGAGCTGAGAAACATGAGTGTGCTGTCAGGATTTCTGGGTGTTACGGGGTACTCAAACATTTTCAGTACATTTGTGTGCTGTTGCTGGGAGTTAAAGGAAAAGAACAATATAGATTTCATTAAAGGAGAAAATGTACACCATGCAAAAGAACTAGAATGATATTATTTACGAGTTGTATCTTGGTAACTGTCAGGCTCACCACTTATGCACCAAGAGTACTCAGCTAAAAGTGTGAGGTTATATTGGCCACCTCGTCCACTTGTATAAATAGAATAGGACATTATTTGACAGCTGGTTGCCAAGCTGATAAATGACTCACTAAGAGGGATGGGTGGTGAGAACCGGTATGGCCAACCCATTCTTACATCAGCACAATATGTGGCTGTTCACTGTAACTGTTTAACGGTGCCCGGCGGCATCAGGGGGAAACATAGACTGACGACAACACCAGTTAAGGGAGCGAAAGTCTGAGTAGGGCGGGCAGGAGGGGTGGTGGATTGGTCCAACATCCACCGACACACACCTGAGAGGCTTTGCGTCCCGTATGATTGTAAAGCCAAACCCTGTTCGTTTCTCCTAAACCCAACCATGTGTTTTGTTGTTGAAGAAAGAAAATGTCAATTTGTGGTGTTGATCCGATGTAGTGCGTTTACAGGCTGAAGCTGACAGCCTTTTAGTATTTAGTGTTTTTGTGCTTTTAACTGAGCTAGACCACAGAATATTTGGGTAAAACACAGAAGAGATACTGTTTTGTCCACTATGAAGTTTGCTCCTGATGTGTTTTATGAGGAGTAAGCACTGCACTGGGCTCCATTCAAATAAAATAGCCTTTTAAATGCTACTTTGTTTGTCACCAAGGGTCCATGTCATTGGTTCGACAGCCCATTGGCTCGACATCCCATTAGTCCAACTGTCCGCAGTGCTGAACGGCTCGCGGCGGGCGTATGGGGCGCCGCGACCGGCTTGAGGCGGAGCAGGCTCACAGCTTATGTGTTTGTCACTTTCTTTTTCATTTTAACCCACACCATGATCTTTTCTTGACCCTAACCAAGTGGTTTTTGTGCCTAAACCTAACCAGACCTCAACCACAGGGCATCATGATGATTT
>NC_065527.1:28094924-28107646 GCF_006386435.1 Epinephelus moara | reverse complement strand
TTGATAACTCTAAATTGTCCATAGGTGTGAATGTGAGCATGAATGGTTGTTTGTCTCTATGTGTCAGCCCTGTGATAGTCTGGCGACCTGTCCAGGGTGTACCCTGCCTCTCGCCCGATGTCAGCTGGGATAGGCTCCAGCCCCCCCGCCACCCCCAAGAGGATGAAGCGGTTAGAAGATGGATGGATGGACAAGGCCATAGCCACAGAATCATGGCTGGGGGAGGACCAAATGGCCAGGGCATTTGACTATTCCCACATACCCCCAACCCCACCTCACACACACTTGCATAAAAAATAAATAACTAAAAATCCGAAACCTCATTTTCCATGATATTATTTATCATAACCAAGTACAGCTATATAGTATACTATACAAATATACAATAAGTAAAAGCTACTACTGTTTAATTACACATGGAGCTTATGTGGGCTATCAGACAACTATAATGTAAAGGGGTCCCTGTGTACTCAGTTAACAAGGCAGGCAGGTATAAAGGCATTCCTGAAGGACAGTGTTTATGTATTTTTTATTTTTTTTATCTTGGTGTTGAGGGTAAATGTAATTTTAGGTTCCATTGCCCTATGTACAGTAGTGTAAGTAATCACTTCTTTGAAAAAAATGGCAGTTGTGGAATCCTGGTTTGTTTTATCTGAGGGTTTTATGTTGAGTTGGCTCTTCAACAAGGTGATTTTTGCCTTCACAAGATTTAAAGACCATGCATGGAAACAAAGACAAACAACCCTGTGTATCCATCATGATGTTTTTGTGATGGAAATTAAATGTTTTGACATAGGCTACTATATTTTTGCCTTTGTGGAACTGCTGCTGCCAGAGGAGCCACTGAATGAGTTCCCTCTGAGTGGTAACTTGCTAAAAGTGTCTGAGAAGTCCAGGGCTGATCATTAAACATTCAGGACACCACAGTTTATTCTACACTACTGAAGCAGCTCCTCTTAATAATTTCACTTTCCGTGGGTAGCAGTATGGCATCAAATCAAAATATCACAAGTACCACGATATGCATTTTATATATGGTATTAAAAGTTATACCCGTGTTATCGTGAACAAGATGATATGGCCCACACCTAATATAGGTTGTTATCTATACATATATATATATATACATTAGGGGTATGTGTGTGTTTGGTGTATGTGTCTTAGATGGAAGAAGGATAAAAATCCCAAACATAGGCTGTGAGAAAAATGGTGACACCTACAGAGAACAGAGACAAATCACAGAAAATGTGAAAATGTGAATTGAGTATCCTCATTAAGATTATGATTCTTTATGCATCTAGTTAATGGATCCAAAAAGCTTCCCTTTGACTGAGTTTCTGTCGTCTGTCTCTCCCATTGATTAAAAGTTTAATGTGTTTCCCCTCTATGCGTAATAATGAATCATTAACATTATGAAGTTCGCTAAGGTGTCTAGCCATGGGGAAGTCCTGATTTATTGTTCTGCCGGCATATTTCTTACCAAAAAGAGCATTTAATGAATCCCTAAAGACATCCCTAGTTCCTGATGTTGAAGCCTGAATGAAGCAATATGTGTCAATAAAGCAATGAATACAAGACTTCAGTACAACATTGAACATCCAGTTTTTTTAATGTATCTATATTTCATGTTTCCCTCATTCCACTAAAAACATATCAGCAGACTCTGTTACCATCTGTCTCAGGACAATTAAATAATAGATCATCAGACTTTGATCTGCAGGAAACGTTCACAGAGCTAGAGACTATTTAACAGCCACTGCTTTTAATGTGGCTGTAAAGTCAACGCTGATTTGTAACTCGCCTCATAAAATGAACTCCAGACACTTCACACTTCTTATTATGCATGAAAAACATTTAGCATTTTAAATAAACATTTAACACCAACAATATGTTCCAGCTATAGTCGTGATGATAAGGCCTGCACCAGCCGGGCAGGAAACCCTAATGATCCCAAATTCATAAAGCAATTCAATGCTTCCATAACTCAGCGCATTACCACTTCAAACAAGCTGGCGGGGCAGGACATGATGTGCGAAAGGACTGCTGAAGAGAGTTCAAAAGTTCAAAAGTACTCGCAGCATAAATTTGAGGTGTCACAAATTCAGTCGTCTTCACGGGGAATTAATTCACAGTCATGGTGTCCTCGGGACAGGAAACAGGAGGTTCACTGATGTACTGCGTCGCCACCGTGACTTTGAAAGTCATTACATGGCTTGTACAGTACATGTTCTGGTCAGAAAATCTGCTCATGCATGTTACGCTATGTTGAATCAGTCAACAGGGTTGAATTTAATTCCACATGTGACTTAAAAGAGCTGTTAGTGGTGCAGTGGGGTAAGACTCTGCTCCCATCACAGCGAGCGTGACGTTTCTTTAATGTGTTCACAAAAACTACTGGTCCACATCATGAGCATCATTTCTTTAGTGTCTGGAATGGTTCTCTGGAGGATCCATCAGCAGCAGTCATAAACACTGCAGCGCAGAGCAGACTTACTGTAATATAGCACTGAAGGGAGGCGGAGATTACGGTGTCAGGATCATTTGAAATATTTAACTGTTGGGATTTGGAGGACTCAGCTGGTGTATTGTTTGCACCCCTCAGTATTCAATAAACCATTGTGGTCAATTGTGTGATGGTGTGTTCAGGCAACTTGTAAACTCATTAAGTCTGGAGATAGCACCAAGTCAATTTTACGACGTATTTGCCTTCAGTCACTGGTATATTTCACTTCAGTAAAAGTACCTCAAAACTGGGCCTACAGCACTTGAGTACATGTTCTTAGTTGTTTTCCACCATCCGCAGAGGCCAGGCCAACTAAAGGCCTTTACACACTGAGTCCATTTTTTTCCCCCAAAAATTGTCGCACATCTAAAAATAAATACGCCCTCACGTTGTTTCAATCAAGTTTGCACAATGAGTCCTAAATTTTAGTTCACCATTAAAATTTTTGGAACATGATGAACATGAGCATGATTTTCTGCATTTTTTGCATCTGTCCGAAGCCTTAGGCCAAGAATCAGTGAAGAAAATGTGGTGGTGGGACACAGCTGCAACACACCAAATCCTTTCATAACTCAGATAGTTCGCTTTCAACAGGTCAGACAGTAATATTCAGGTGGATGATAATGAGGAGGAGGAGGAGGAAGTGGACTGCAAACAAAATGTGGAGGACAGAGAGAGAGGACAGCTCCGCCCCTTCATGCAGCTGCGGTGCCAAATGAAAAGACAGGGAGTGATTGGTGACAGCCAGATAGTGGAGAGATGCAAGGGAGGAAATTTGTCTTTTTATTTTGTCATATATTGCGAATTTTCATGACCATTAGAACAATAAAACACATCTGAATCAGTGTGCAAGGTTTCTGTGGGTAACATTTTTTTCGGATGACGGATTAAAAAAACGCATCTGAAAAAAATGGATTCAGTGTGCATAGGCCCTTAGAAGGACACTTCACCCACAAATTTTAAATCCATATTCTCCTCTAGCCCACAGTGCTGTTTATCAGTCTATCTTGCCTTGCTGTGAGTTTCCAAGTGTTGGAGATGTCGGCTGTAGAGATGTCTGCCTTCTCTTCAGTACTATGGGACTATACAGCATTCAGCTTGAGGCACTAAAGCATAAATATATAAATAAATAAATAAATAATTCACGTTTTAAAAAAAAACATTGAAAAACTCAACAGCAATGCACATTTTCATGAAGGAACTATTTCCTTTCACCAAACTGCAGCTGCAAACTGTGTCACCCAGTCCAGTGGCCAAAAGAAAATGTTGGCATTGTACAGTTCTGGTTTTGCAAACCATGAATTTTTTACATTTGCACCCTTCATACGTATCATATCAGCATTTCTAAAGTAATGCAGTGTATGAGCTGACTTTATAATTAGGAGGTGGAGGGGAAGATGTCGGTGTCCCACCCAGGCGACACATCTGCCAAGCTGCAGACCACTGTTCGTTACCCATGATACAAACTGACAGCCGCTTTCTTTTGTGTGTCCACAACCAATGGGCTTTTGTACCTAAAAGAGTAAACAAATCTGCTACATAATACTGTGCAAATGTAAAATATCTTTGGTTTGCAGAAGCATATAAGACACCATTTTTTTGGCGACTGGGTTGTATCACCATGCAGAAGGAAATGTGCATCTACAGCTAGCTCCCCTAGCACCACTGAGCTGACTAGTGTTTCACCTCAGCCAAGGAGGACACCATTTATGTTTACACCTCACGCTGTCATGAGTACAAGCCTCTCGTCCACTCGATTCTGAACGCTGATACAGTTGGTGGGATAAGAAGGTAAAAGGAAATAGTTCCTCCACGAAACTGCTCACGTCAAGGTTTGTAGGTTATCTTGAGTAACCAGGTCATAATTTCTGGAAAGAGACATTGCTGTTGAGTTTTTCAAATTGTATTTTTGTGGCACTTTGAGCACACAAGCCAAGTGCCACCTAGTGCCATTACACTGGAGAGAAGGTAGACATCACAGTGAGAGGTTTTTGATCCAACACATTATATGCATTTCTAGTGTTTAAGATAAAACTGGAAGTGCCTGAAAGCACCATAGGCTCAGGTCTGAGTGAGTCTGTATCTTTTCATTCATTGATAAGGTGCAGGTTCAGGATCTTCAGAAGGGCACATCTGTGTTGGAGACATCCCTTAAAGTATTCAGCTCCATTCTTGGGACAAACCATCTGTGTTCCACAATAAACCGTGACGTTCTGCCTGGTAGTGACAAGTGTGCTGCTCACTGGGGGCTTCCCTTGTAGCACTGACAATAATTTCACAAGCATAGAAATCAGATGCAGTTGGAATGCTGCTTGGCAAACTGGGAGGAATCCTGCATCTCAGTGGATTCATAATGGCCGGTAGACAGCCAGTGTTGAATAAAGCACGGAGAGTGACGTGGTACTAATACCCAAGGTGATGTGTGGGATGATGCAAAAAAGAGTCATATCCTAGAGCACAGTAGGCAACATCTAGACAAGCTCAGGAATAAAAGCCTTTTTGTATATTGAAGCGTTTTGTGGAGAAAAAAATAACTTGTTTCACAGTTTGTAATCCTTAACCTGGGTTGGATTTGTAATGCAATAAAATTTCACTCACAAAGTAAGTGCTCATCTTTGCCCTGCATTGTTGAACTATCTTCAGAGTGTAAAAACCTTTCTCACCTGTCTCCCCCATCATGACTGAGGTGGATTTAATGGTTCAGATCAATAAAGGATTCCACCTTTCACCTGTATTCACTCGGCCAGTCTATTTAGATTAGATTAGATGAAAATGTAATGATCCCTACGGTGAAATCAAGTCTTCCCTGCAGCAGAGAATACATCATGGACAGAGCAGGTGGTCGTAAAATTTTACTGTGTACCTCCGTTTGTTGTTGCAGGAAATACATGGAGGTGCATAAAGAGTGTTTTTCAGGGCTAAGAGGAAAGAATGTGTGTATATTCTCGCTGATCCTCATGTATTTTTAAAATCACGAGGTTCGGTTTTCAGCAGCTTTAAGGCTCCACAATGCAGAATTCACTTAACACGTATAAATTGTCAACTCAGCTGACTAAAACCGAATGAAAAAAAGAAACAACAACATTGGGAATGCACTGAGTTTCCACCACAGTCATAATCACACAACAAAATATACACTTTACAAAGCACCAGAGATTGATACAAAACACTGCAAAGAAGTGTTAAAAACATGCAGCAAAGGTCCAGACTCAAAATGAAAAGGACATTAACTTTTAAAGCAAGGCCACATTACTTCTAAAGGCAAAAATACCACAATCAATCTTTCATGGATGAAAAAGTTGAATTTCTAGTCAATACAACACACCCATGTTCAGTAAAATGTACTCGCGGGTTTCGTTTGCTGGATTCTTAAGCCAGGTTAACTTCTGCTTTAAACTGATGTGGAACATACATGTACTTCAGTGTGTTCTTCACCAGGAATGTAACTTAACTTTGAAAACTGAAAACTGTTTCTCTCAATGGAAATGAAGCTTTTTTAACTTTCATTTCAAAGACAAGAAACAATAAATTACATAGTCAGTAAAGCCCCCACAAAAAAGCATTTGATTTCTTGTGTGTGATTTATCCTAGCTTCATATGAATGGAGGAAAAGTCTGCTAGCTGCAGGCTAATTTATGCAATCCTTGTTGCCATTCTACGGCAGCCCTCGGACAGTGATACCCCCTCCCATCCTTCTGTTCTCTTCTCACGGAGGCAGCTATCGACAGACATCGCCCAGCTAAGTTACGCCCAGCTAAGTGAACACTGGACTTTGTTTCCCATTCAATTTGAGCTCCAACTGGCCGCATCGTTTCCATACGGTACCGTTTATTCTAGAATCAGGACTGTTTACATGTGCATATTGGTATAATTCCACTGTGTCTACTGTTGTTTGTACTGATACTGTACATATTGGTATAATTTACTGTGAGCTGTTTGTACTGGTACTGTGCATTCTGGTATAATTATTTGCATTACTGTTTGTTTTTTCTTCAGATAAATCTGATAATTGTTGCTCGGTCTCTTTACTCATTTATTTAGTAGAGTCTCCACACACCTTCTCATTCTACATATACATAGAGGTATACTGGTGGCTTTACAGCCTACATTTTATTGATCATCTCTGATCCCCACGGTCAATTTGGTTGTTGCAACAGTGCAACACAACACCACTGACGGTAGGTGGCGCCAAGCTAAAAAAAACGAATCCTATCAGTTGCCTCTTTAATGTTGTATTTTATTCTTTTTTACTTTGTTTTTATTTCCTAGTTTCTTGCTCTTTAATGATGTTTTTTAATTGCATTTAAATGTTCCTTTACAATGTGTTTCTTTTGCACCTTTTCTCAATGTGTCTTGTAGAGCACTTTGAATTGCCTTTTAGTTAAATGTGCTATATAAATAAACTTCCTTGCCTTGCCTTACAATATTTAATCACAAACACAGCAGATAAAATTTGCTGTATGAGGTTCACTTTAAGGACGGTCCTTTCTGTCCTTTTATGTTTAATAAAGCAGATGTGATGTGTATTGCTCTTACACTGTTTAATATTCATCTAGCCCCAAAAGCCCCTCAATGCCAAAAGGAAAAGTCAGCATCTATAATGTTTGAACACCTGTAGACACCCTGTTTGATCCCACAGCCAGTGAACCCTTGAGGCCTTTCTGCTCTGCTCATACCTTCGTGGCTCGTCCCTCCAGCCCTGTGGCCGGATGGCGAACAAGGCCTTCGGCAGCCCCTCCAGGCCCAAACCAGACAGAGCCGGTCCCACGGCGAACCACATGTGACTGGGCCCGGCCTGACCCGCCGCCCAGGCTGCCCGAAAGACCAGCTCAGCCTCCTCCAGGGAGCAGTAAAGCAGACGGACCTGGAGGGTGAGGAGAGGGAGGGAGAGAGTAAAGAAATGTAAGCAGGGTTTCTGCAGCTTCAGGCAAATTAGATTTCAGATCAATTTCACAGTAACCAAAGTTAAAGAGAATTAAAAATCATGAACCAACATCAGTTACTTAGGGTTAGGGGAAATTGTGCCCCGGGAAGCACTGGGCATTTGTTGGTGGGTTTTTCTTGGTGATTTTGTGTTTCTCACTCTGCATGTGGGATTCCACTGCCATGATCCCCACTGTGCCAAGTCTGAAAAGCTTTTTGCATGAAGTACACCGAGCCCCGTATGCATTACCTTGTACCGCCAGTAGCCATGCCATGAAACCTGGTTACATAGCCAACTTTTGTTGAATTTGCACTTAACCATGTTGTCCAGGGTACAGTTACAGTATAGCAGAGAGTGGATCATCTGCTCTGAGCATCCAGTCGCAAACAAAATATGAGTGTTGTTCATTATCACCATCTGCATGATACTATTGCTAGTGGCATTCAGTAAATTATTCAAACAAACAGTATGTACTGTAGGATTTAGTGGCATCTGGTGGTGAGGACTGGAGATTGCAACCAGCTGAAACTTCTCTCATGTGCCATGCATGAACCTCTGATTAGGAATCCTTTAATGTTGATAGTTCAGGAGGTTTGTGCCATGAGCTGAATTATCTAGGTCTCTTCCCCTTCAAAACAAACTGACCTGGTAATTTTAGAAAGTAAAAACACTGACTAAAGCTATTTCATATTCTAAATCAGTGTTTTTTACAAAGCTGTTTGGCATACTAGAGATGGGCCACTGGCCCAGCACCTGCTAATGTGTGCTCACCTTTTTGTTTTTGATCATTTGAGATCCAGATGTTCAGGAGGTTTTTACCAGTAACCAAATTATCCACATACAGTCAGGTCCATAAATATTTGGACAATGATACAGTTGTCATCATTTTGGCTCTGTACANTTTGTTTTTGATCATTTGAGATCCAGATGTTCAGGAGGTTTTTACCAGTAACCAAATTATCCACATATGTCTCTTCCACTCCAAAAGAAATGGACCTAGGCTACTGATTTAAAGCAACACTTACCTTTCTGGAAATTTTACGCTTTTCATTGTTCAGGTTAAAATGCTATTAAAAGGCTGATGGCACACTAAAATGTAAGTGAATTCCACCAGAGATACAAACTCATAATTGTACCATTCTCATATGGTTCTAAGAAAACTCAGACCAATCATTGCATTCGGACCGAATGCAATGATATAACCGCTCACATAACATCACACAGCAGTGTGTTTTACTCCTCCTCTTTTCTACTCTTCTCTTGGCGTGTTACACTCGCTCTCCTCTTCTGTGTATCTAACGTTGCCTTGCAAACGCCTACGTCTATCATAAGCCCCTTTTACACTGCCAGATTTTCCGTGAATGTTGGGCCGATTTGCCAGCCAGCTGCGAGCGTTTAGACACACAGAGCCGGATTGGCGAGTTGATCCGAGGCGCCCCAATTTTCCGCCTCGTAGGGTAGTCATATTGGCGGAACCCTCTTAGTTTAAACAGACCGAGGCGCCCTTCCGCAACGGGAGGGGCTGTTGATGACGCCGCACGTGCGACCCACTGGCGGTGGATAAACAGGAAACAGCTGATAGCAGGAATGAGCAGCTAGTAGCAAGAGGGAAATGCAAACCTGACAGACACTGTAAAAGATGAGCAACTGGGGAGACAAGGAATTGCGTGCCCTCCTTGCCCTCGCAAACGAAGAGACCATGAACCATCAGGTGACGGGGACGGTAAAGAACGGGCCGATTTACGAGAGAATCACCGCCTAACTAGCGCTTTCTGACATCACTGTTTACGTCACATGCTGAGCTACACGTTTTGTTACTTGCTCAAGCCCCACATTGCCCCGAAAAAGGCGCATTCTGTATAAACAAAAGTAGGCAGGCGGCAATTTGCTGCACTCCCTGATTTTGTTTTTATATTGCCAATGCTGAAAAAAGACTGACTGGGCTT
Source organism: Epinephelus moara (assembly GCF_006386435.1). NCBI lineage: Eukaryota > Metazoa > Chordata > Actinopteri > Perciformes > Serranidae > Epinephelus > Epinephelus moara. The sequence continues at coordinate 28,098,273 of NC_065527.1, read as the reverse complement.
TCCTGCAAATTTGCACAATTCCTATCTAAAAAGGGCTATAGATGCATGAGGACGTAACGGAGGAGGGGGGAGTAGGCCTTTGGAGGGAAGTGGAGTTGCAGGAGGAGGGGGATGGGACTGTGTGAAATGCAAGAAAGGTCAAAGTTGTTATAACCCAGTAAAAACATTAAATAAAGCAGTCTCATGTTAAAACATTAGTGTTTTTCCAAAGCTGCTCATCATGGAGGGGCTTCTAACTACACTAGCCGTTGCAAATGGCTCTACCATGGCTGGACCAGCTCCCTATGTACATATAAACAGTGCATTTTGATGTAATGAAATCAAAACTATTCATATTTTGAGGTGATTATACACTAAAGAAAACATTCTCATTATATTGTATTCAATTTCTGCCAATGTATCTCCCTAAATCCTACACACTAGGCCTTAAAAAAATTGATGTTATTAATTATTTTGAGATTTTACAACACACTGTAAAATCCTTCTCCCCTTGTCTTGGCATTTTTTTAGACTGCTGAAAGATTGATTTAAGACATTTTAATACCAATTAAGGCTATTTTTAGATAAATTAATTCAATGCCTTTTAAGATTGTGTAAGAATCCGTGAGAACCCTGGGAAGATGGGTGGGAGGGGGTGGAAATTAATTAGTGGGAAAGGATGCAAGTAAGAGGGAGGAGAGTATGGAAAGGGGCAGACATGGTAGGATGGAGAGTAGAGGAATAAAGGGAGGAAAAAAGGGATTAGATAATGAAGGTAATACAGAGCAGGTTAAAAAATGGAGGATGAATCCATCAAAACAAAGGAAGGAAAAAGGAAAGGGGGGAGGAAAACAATGAAATGAAAGAGATGAAGTGGAAACAAAGGACTAAAGAAATGATTGAGATGTAGCAGAGAAATGTATGACAAGAAAATGATTAATGGAAGAAAGGAATATGGAGTCGGAAATGTGTTACACTCTGAGGTCCCCATCAAGGTCATGCTTTCCTTGTTTTCAGTTTTTGTTAGTGTTTCCTGTTTTATTTTGATACTCACCCTTGTCTCTCATTTCGGGTACTTTATTTCCTGCCCCTGTGTGTTTCCCTCCTGTGTGACTACCTGCCCCGCCCTGATTGGTCTCACCTGTCCCTCTTTACCCCTCCTCCCTTGTGTATTTAGCCCACCTGCTGCCCTTTGTCTGTGCCAGTTTGTTCTCAGTTTCTTGAGCACATGTTCCAGCCATCTTTTCCTAGTATTCTCTTGGTTTTTGATCTTTGCATTCTGCTTAAGCCCCCTGCCTTTTGGAAACCTTTGTTTGTGTTTTTGGACTGTTTTTGTCTGTATATTGACTTTTTAGTAAAGACCTTATGTTTTCTGAGTCCCGCAACTGAGTCCTCTCTTTGTTGGTACTAGTCTGATAAAATGAATGACAGAAAATAGCAGAAATTTAGGACTGAGGAAGAAGGAGGGCAGAAAGGATGGAGAGAAGACAGGAAAAGATAAGGGAGAGAGGGGAGGATATGTAAAGGAGAGATTAAAAAAGATACAGAGGAGAAGGAGGAGGGAAAAGGAGGAATATGAAACAAAGAAAGACGAGTATGAGAGAGGACGTAAGAGGCAAAAAGAGAATTTCCATCTCATTTTTCATCCTCGTGGTTCTTTGGTCTTATAATGCCCTTTCATGTTTCCTTTACAATTATGGATTATATTCATTTATACATCAGTGCACTTGGTGCACTTAGACATTAATGCTTCTCCTGTTTATTATTTTTCTTAACACAGTGAGCTGCACTTGAAAAATGGTGCCTCTTGGTCCGCCTGTATTTCCACTCATACATTATTAAAGAGGGGGGATTGGAGGGGGAGAGCAAGATTAAGAAAAGACAAAGCGAGAGTAAAGAAAACGTGATAGTAGAAGAGGGTGAGGAACGAAAAGAGGCCATAGTATGTGAGAGTGTGTGGTTGAGGGTACTTCACATGATTACTCAGAGGAAGCACTAGAGCAAAATTTGAGCCACAGTTTCGTAAGACAAATGGAGAGGCTATAAAACTGAAATTAGTCGAAACCAAAATGCTTTACTAACACACTCTTGTACCAGCAGGCACATGATGTGTGAATCCTGTCACATGCTGCACGTCCACCGTGGTTACTCACGTCAGAGAGGATGGCGAGATGACGCCGATCCCTCCCACTCAGCCGACAGCAAATGGAATCGAGGTCGGCGTGAGGTCCAAGCTAACGCTCAATCCCTGTCAATCACATCCTCTGAGCAGTCAGGATATATTAAGATCTCTTTGCATATGGCGTTGGCATTCCTCAAGCTTCAAGTTTGTCATTTGTACGTATGAAATAAAGAGGATCCAGTCTGTCAAAGTGCTCTCCTCCTCACAGGGAGCCGAGTTCTTTGCTTTCTACCATCCTTCAGAGACGATGGTGGAATGCCTAATTTGTTATAATTTCATGCCATCAATCACTTTGCTAGTGCAGGTGTCTCATTTTTCAAAGGTTGGACATCTCATTTTGGAAGAAAACATTTCATTTGGATCCCTGTGGGTCTTCATATTTTATCATGACAGAGCTTAATCGCATCAACACCCAGGTTGAAATGAAAAAAAGTCTCTTTCCAGATTGGTAAATATTCACACAAAAGAAACAGCTTTTACTGCAACACTGGGATTTGATTTAATTTTGGATGTTTTTTACACAGTGTTGCATGTGTTTCAAAAAGTACATAATGTAATTTCAAAATGGAACGTTTCCATTTTTACTCTAAATAGCATCTTTTGGCGTTCTTAAAGTTTTTAAGTGTATCAAAGGTTCAACTTCTAAATGTTAACATCCATTCAGAGCTCCACATTAATGGCTATAAAATACACCAGTTGGACTAAAGTTCAATAAATTCTCAATAACAAAATCTTAAAGATTCTGTATGTGACGTTCAGAGCATTAATATAGCAGCAAACCACTATTTGCTATGTAAAGATATAGAGAAGTAATGACATCCTGAGCAGATAAAATAGACCTTCTCTGTTGTGGTAAGCCAGTCATGCACATGCTTGTTAGTTCATGTGTGTCCCCCACTGGCAAGCTCATTGTCGTTGCTTTGCACTGCACTCCTGCAGCAGTTACCGCTGATATCAGGACGGCATCATTGTGGAGGTGGATATTAGTTAAAGGCGCTGTATGTAAGAATGTGGCCAAAACGGTTACTGCACTCAAATTCAAAATACTGCCGCGAGTCGTGTCCGCCCCCCCTCCCCTACAGATTCAAGGTTGCTGGACAGCGGCACGCTGGAGACTGATTTGTTTGCCCACGGGCGGCTGCCGTGGCAGGGCCGCGTCGCCACGTCCTTGATCTTCGGTTTTCCAGC
>NC_065527.1:28031627-28094524 GCF_006386435.1 Epinephelus moara | reverse complement strand
GAGGCTGAACGAGGCTGAGTGAGAGGAGACAGAGGGGAGGCTGCTTAGTGAGAGAGCGGAGGGTGGGGGGAGGGGGGAGATCAACACCTCCGCCCGCTCGACACTAACGCGCATGTCGCGGAGCGGTGAACAAACCAAACAACACAATGTCAGGAGAAATTGAAAAGATATGCCGTCTATGTAAAGTCAACTTGCTAATTAAGGAGCAATTACATGTTCAAGAGTTTTAGAAAGCTGCTCAAACGCCAAAGAGAGGCTATAAGTGAACGTTTCAGACACACAAGGCAGGCTCTACAAGGAAGAAGGAGGACGTCCTCTTCTCTCCTTGCCACGGCGATGCGTAATGACCACGACAACGCGCGCCGGATGGTTTGCTGCCTTTAGCAGCAGCTGTAGTCTGAGGAAATAATAACATAATTCACCGGGCCGCCTCCTGGAAAGTTTTTGGTGGAAACGGGGCTATAGAGTGCTGAAGATATATTTTTTGTAGGCCAACCCAGAAGTTAGCATAGCCCTGATTCCTTCAACAAAAAGCCAATGGGATTTTGGATTACTGATGTGTAAATGCAATTGACAGAAGTGAAAAGCGTATGTTAAGCTACGAACAAACTACAACACGGTCACATGACTTCAGCGTCACCATCACAAGAAGCTGTTAAGCCATGTTTGGCATGATGATGTTCTGTAGTCTCAGTTAGCCACTTGTTAGCGACCATTTTTTAAAGACATGTAAAAGCTTCAAAATTCATCAGTGGGTATTTACTGATGTATTTTTTGTCGTAGAACAAAACATCGAAGTCTCTTAACCTTGTGTTAGCGAGATGAGGGGACAGGAAGTGAAAAAAAGTAACTCATGTCCACGTTTTTAGCACTCATTCCTGCACCATCATCGCAGCCAGGAATGACTGTAACAGAGAGCAGCAACACTTTCTACAGTGCATGTTTAATATGAACATCCAAGATGTAACATTGTATCACAGAAAATAGGGCAAAGCATAAAAGGTCCCCTGTAATGTCAAAGACTGAATGAAAAAGTGAAAAATAGCATTATACCTCCTGTTGCTGTCTGATTTGCCATGCATGTGTTCTCTTGTAATAGTGAAGGCATTTAAGGGGAACAACATGCCTGCTACCTTGCTTACCAGTCACAACACTGAGATACAAATCATCAGCTGATGCCTGCACTATGCTAATTAGCAAAGGCAAGCTTTGAAGTAAAATAAATGGCCCATGCAGCACTACAGCCTCCCCAACGCCTCCAAGATTATGCATAAAAGACACATAAGATTAATAATTTTGCATTAGCTGTGACATAAAGTTGTCAGGTCGACGGAGCATATTTGTACTTTGTGAGGGGCAGAGGAATTCTTTGGGAGCACCGGGGGATAATTTTAATATCAGGTATAAAAGAAATACAGATTGTTCATGTGCAGATATTGCTTGTGAGACATGTTAATGTATGATGAGAGAGGGAGAGAAGGAGCAGAGGAAAAAGAGGATGAGAGACGAAGAGAGCGGTAAAGAAAAGTCTCAGCGGGACGCGGTTCTCTGTCTGAATTATACTCACATCACAGCACAGACGAGGCCGAACCACATTTAATCTTTGGTTTCAACATCAAGAGTGTGTGCATTTGTGTGTATGAGCATATACTCGCAGTGCAGAGCGTATTCAGTTCAGCACTAGACCCGCACTATAATGCTAGGATAGATACATTATGAGACAGTACCCTTTGGTTTTTCATCAAAGGTCTCAGCATCATGGGAGGATTATGCAGAAACTGGCATGCAACCCTGCTAGCAGCATTTCAAAATGGAACAGTGACAAGGTTTGAGCAACACAACAATGAAAAGACAGGCAGTATCATAGTACAATGGTGGATCTGCACTCCTGAAACCTGAGAAATCAACACAACCCAAATCTGCACTCTAAAGTACCTTGGCATCAAGGCCCAAAAACAGTGTGTTCAGGCAGCACAGCTATGTCTTATCTGTCTTATCTCCATGTTTCTTTTGCTCACACCTTTACCCTGTATTTTAGACCTAGTCAACATGGACATGGGTATTTTTGAAAATGGAGCTTTCCCCTCATAAAAAAAAAGAAAAAAAAAAATCTCTTCCACACAAGCACTGTTTTCTCTATCCAAATGATAACACAAAACAAAATTGAAGTAGTGTCAAGAGCATGCCAAACCAATAACGATGATAGTATTGTAACCCTAAAGCCAAGCAAAGAAGAGGCCTGAAAAAAAGCTATTACCAGAAGGCAACCGAAAACAGGTCGAAGTAATGAAATGAAGGCTTGGTCATGGTCTTTGGCCCCATGGCCCCAGCTATGGTGTATAACACATGCACAGTGTAACTGTACTGTTGGAGGGTTACGCAGATGCTGCTCCTTTGGTGCTGCCTTTTTGCCTTCCCTGGGTGTGCAAGACCTAGTAAAACTTGTTGGGTGGCCTCAAAAGGATGGCTGCTGATGCAGAATAGAACATACTCCGAAAGAACATATTTGTAATGGAATTTTTATAGTGACCTTTTCCATAATTGCAGATATGTAGTTCTCACCTACATCTTTAATTTCTACATAAAATCTATATTCAGATTCAAGGCTGACTGCAGACATGTCAGTGAAAGAAATCAAGCATTCCCTATGCTCTACAGCAGTGAACTGGCTATTGAGCCTTTCAGCAGGTGCAGACTAGATTTCATTGGGCATTTGTTGTATCATAATGACATGACATGATTTGACACCGCCACTTCTCTTTTTATCCTCCTTGGAGCAGTCACCTCCTCTGATACCTCTGTTCTGTTAGCAAGATTAGAGCTAGCACTATTTTGTTCATTGCAAGAAATGTCACCTCATTTGTGGCACCTCACAAAGGAGATACGTTTCACACTCTGACAACACTTTCTCACTCTGACCTCGTCATATATCGACATTTGGTCATGGACTTTCCACGTCCACATATGATGTGCAAGGTACCCTGGGTGTGTTGGTTGTTGACGTTCTGGGACGTCATGTCAACTTAAGCCTGTTAGTGGGTTCAACGACAAATCGCATTGCTGATTTATCGCATCACGTGATCTGGATATTGTAACGTGGACCCAGAATAGACTCCGCAGATATAAAGTTTGGTGTAGCCATAGCAATGCCCTTTATAAACAAGCCTGTCAATACCAGCAAGTGCTAGCGGATAGTGGGTTAGCTTCCTACCATTCCTTTTCGGCAGTGTAGTGATGTGACATTCGCGAACGAGCCCAGTCTTTGAACCGGCTCTTTGAAGTGAATGAGTGAGCGGCTGCACTGTCTTTCTCCCTCACAAACTAGTCTCTCTCAACTTGTTCCAGATCAAATAATATGAAATTAATGTATACAGAGTAAATTAAAGCAAAAAACAAAGGAATTAGGAACTGGCTCATTCACTCTAAAGAGCCATTTCACTCGTTCACTTCAAAGAGCCGGTTCAAAGACTCGGCTCGTTCACGAACGTCACATCACTACACTGCCGAAGCGCAGGTATACTACAACTTCTGAATTGATGTCACAAGCCAAAAAGCTCAGTTTTCCCTGTCTACATATCAACACTGAGTTTCTGAAAACCTTCACTGTTGAATTGCTTTTACAAAGGGTCAGTTTTCAGTGACCTAAATCACAGTTTGCGTTTAAATGAAGCAGCAAAACACACAAACAAAGCTTAGTTTTCAATATATCCATATATGTGTGGACAAGGCCTTCCTACTTAAAAAATGAAAAGTCTCAAAAATGTTTGCATGGCTGTTTCTTTCCCTTCATTAAATGCAAAGACAAATAAAAGTTGGAGAAGGAAAAAAGGAATTCTGAAATACCATTTCTTTCAAGTGCCATCTGCAGCATCAGTGATGATGGTGGCAGAGGTACATAACCTATCAGATTAACTTCTCTGTGGCATATTTTGTTCCCTTGAATTCCAACTGAAGACACATTGTTCATTTAAACTGGTTTTGACAGTCATTTTACCAGGAGGTCCATTCAGTAGCTTTTCGAGAGCTTTTAAATCAGATGTTTGGCAGCTGTCACACTCATTTTGTGCTTGTACAGGTAATGTCATGCACTGTTCTTCTGACTGTCAAGGTGAAAAACATGGTGTCCCTTAAAATGAACAGACTGACAAGTATTCCCAGAGTTACAACAGACCTGTAGGGGAGAGCGGGATCAGTTGGGACAGTGCCCTTTTAGCAAGTTACAACGCAACTATGCCATTCATCATGCTCATACTCAGACACACCCTTTACTTTCAACCTCAAAGTGGAGACCCTCTTAGAGCTCTGATTATCTGCCCAAACCCAATTGGGCCAGACCAGACCCACTGGGCTCGGGCCAGGCTTGGCTGTAATTTCTTATTTTTGCCCCTAGGCTTGAATTGGGTCAGTTTCTTACAAATGTAGTGGCGCTTTTTTGTAGTTGCTGGTATAAAAAAACTAGCAGTTCTCATGCATAAATGGCAGGACTGAAACAAAAGGGAAAAAGAAAGAAAGAGGGGGGGACTGTGACTGAGTGAGGGACAATGACGAAACAGTGAAGAAAGATAGTGGAGATTGAAACCCACTGTGAAGTTACTCACTGTTTTAAGGTATGTTTAGCCTATTAAGACATTTAGACTGCTAAGCTGAGTTAACAGGCCATGTTAAAAAAATGAATCTCTAATCACGTTATAATTAAACTGTCTTAATGTGTGGAAATAACTGAGTGGCCAAAATGTTTTATGGGGAAAAAAATGGTTTAATACTTGACTGTCCACTCAGGTTTTAAACAGGTGTGATGCAGTTTTAAGGCCGCCTGATCAGCCGGTGTGTCCAGTCGCTAACGGGGCTCCAGTAAAAGGGTATGCTGATCCAATAACAGACTTTTGCATATGACGCTCTGGTATTTCCTCACTTAAGCCTCTTTGCTCACTGATTTTTACTCATAATGTACTTTATGATAGTGTAACAGGCCATATTGATTTGCAGATCACCCAAGAATGAAGTGAGTGGACAGAAAATAAGGCAAATGAGACATATCCATACACTTACTGCAGCTGCTTCCAAAGCATACTGCTCCTGGAGGCATATACAGATGCAATAAGCTTTTTTTTTCCAGGACATGTGCTTAAATATTGTTTTTAAAAATACCAAATTTAGATGGATGATACTGACCCTGCAACCGAGGAGCATAATACCCAGAGGGCAACATTTCAGTGAAAAAAAAATAAAATAAAAAATGCTTACAAAAAAATACATCCTTGAAAAATGTCCAATAACTTGCCCTGTGCATGACTGCCTATTGTTTACTGTTTCTGGTGTGGAAGTGGACAATTTATTGCTGGGCATTTAATAATAGTTCAGCAGCCGCAGCAGTTCTCAGCCAACAATTGACTTTTAGCACCAGGATGTTAAGGTAGTTTGAAGTATCACCTGACATTTCCAGTACATGTTGGACCTTTGAAAACAATCAATGTATTTAAAACATAAAACCTGACACATGCAGTGGACGTAGAATTTAAAACAACCTTTAAATCCATAGGTAGAAAGACTGAATCTAAGGAAATATTTCAAGTGTTATGTCTTACAGAGCTTTGGATTACGTAGAGAATTTGATCAAAATGAATATTGGTCCATGGTATTTGATAGTGTTTGGTACTGGTATTCCCATTTTGTTACTATAAATACCAGTGTCATTGCCAATAGCATCACTCCAAATGATTGAATATATTATTAACAAACATACTCGGAACTTAACTTGTTTTATATCTGTGGATTCAGAATTTAATAAGACTAATAGATGATTTATACCTGGTATTAACATGTATCTTGACGTGAAATACAAGAGTAAACAACTACCAAGACTCACTGTGATCCTATCATTCAAATTATTTCCAAAGTCCTCAAGGAAGCATTCTACCAAATATCTTTGGCTTTAGGCCCTGATCTCACAGAAAGTGTTCTAGCAGCTGGAAGCAGCTTTTTGTAATTGTTCTGAGTGAGAATTAAGCTTTTGGCTTGCTGTTTTTACATTGCTACACAGCTCTCATTTCTGCCCTCTAGGCATCTGGCATTTTGAGTTGAAAAAGTTGAAAAAACTTAAACTCAGAGCGGAAAAGCTCACCACATCATCTCTGCTTTTGTCCCAATCATTCATTTGGATTATTTGAGAAGCGGGCCTCTGCGGTGGTCACATTTACAGTCAGTAAACAATGAAGGAAAAATTGGTGGTAGCGGTTGCTGGATACGGTAGCTATACCACTTTCCAAACCGCAGTTAACATAATCTGTCATGTACCAACATAGATCTTTCACCCTCAACCAGAGCTAGAGCAAGTACCCTCTGCCTTGATGACACAGGAAGGTTAGGGTGAGGAGGTGATGGGGTGGTTGCCAGGCAACCATCACCCATCAAGAGTTTTTTTTTTACTGGTGACATTCAATTAAGAAAAAAAAAAAAAAAAAAGCCAGTGCAGTTTGCCTTGCCTTGCATTTTGCAACCTGCAAAATACTTTCTGTATTTCTAACCCTAACCAATCTCACTCCACTTGCCTAACCTAACCAATCCAACCACAAAAGCAATGAGTACTAGCCAGTCATAGGCAGAGTAGGACAGGTAATTCCTTCGTGATCCGAGGAAACACAAATTTGCATACAGGAATAGGCCTATATGTCATCAGTGCAGGACATGGAAGTTGCTGATTACATGCTAACACTATCAGTGTGTTCACACCGGGCACGAGGCGAATTTTTCATGCGATAAGATTACATATAAAGTCAATGTAAAGACGTGAATAGCCGTGAATTTGTGCCAGCGGCGCGAATGACGCGAATGGAGCGAACACGCAAAATTTGTGTCATTCGCTTCTTCGCGCAAGTTCAAAATATTGAACTCGAGCGAAATATTCGCTTGATGCTGTGTCGGGGCAGCCTATCAGCGTTGAGATTTTCCTGTTGTCACCGACGTCACTGACGTGCTGCTGTCCCGCCCGCCCCTGCCCCGCGTTGTTCCAAAAATGGAGGACAAGCTAATAATAGCTGTTTGTGGCCACCCTGAGCTTTATGACGTTACATCCCCAAATTATAAGCTTCGGACCAAGAAAGACCTGGCATGGAGGAAAGTGAGTGAGGAGGTCGGTCTGCCTGGTAAGTTTTGAAAATTGATTCCAACTATCGGCTGTACTTTTCTATCAATGAATATTCGCAAGTTGTGTATGTCTCAAGTAAAAACAAATATTCCAGCGGTCAAACTCGCGCGAGTAGAGCAAGGTGAATATTTTACTCGTGCCCGGTGTGAACACACTGTATGACTTGCCCATTTTAAGTTGGATAAAGTATTATGTTACTGTCCATCGTTTTGCACTATGGAAGGAGACATGTTGAATTCTACTGGTCGCAATATCTTCAGCCATAAATTAGTAACTAGATTTTAAAAACTTATTCTTTGATGTTTGAAAGTTCAAAGTTGAGGATGAAATCCTGCAGGTGAAAAAAGCCTTGTTTTTTGTACTCTTGTCATGCAAACTATATATTAGGCTATTGGCCAAATTTTAAGACACAAAGAATAAAGTGACAAACTGCCAATATATTAAGCTTAGATTTGGTAATGTTTTTTTCTGACAGAAGTGTCCTTCATGCATGATGTGTTCAAGGATCCAACAATCCAACAATAATTTCTCTTTTTACAGTTTCTCGCTATAAATGGTGTAATTTTGGTGATTTTTCAAGAAAATACCCCTTGGGTATGGAGGGCATGTGTTTGTTGTAAAAAGTCCCTCCCTTGTGCTTATGGCCCTATTCCATTAAGTTTCCAAGCCATGTTATTGTCTGACTGTGCACAATACCAGTGCAACTGGCTCACCTACATAAAATGCAGCCATCATGGCTAGAAGTGCATTAATCCATCTCCTAAAATATCCTGCACCTGTACAGACTCATCTTTTCAAAAAAAAAAAAGACATCGAAATGTGTACATCTTCATATCTAAAGCCCGGCACAGAGTTCATTCAGTGCCTCCCTATTCAACATTTCATATCACTTTCATTACGTTACATCATGTTCACTCAGGCTCTTTTCCTTTTGGTCCATTCTCCCCCTCTTCCTTCCTTTCTCCCTTTCATGGACTTCATTTTGACAAAGGTCATTTACTCTGACAACAGTAAAATGGTGAGAGCAAGGAATGAACATGAACAAAAAAGGATACAGTGTGAAAGAGGTGTGAAAAAGAGAGTGGGAGGAGATAGTGCTCATGTACAAAGACGAGGGTTGGGGAGGAGGAGAAACGATCCTAGAAACTCCTTCCTCTCTATCAGATGTGTTAAAGCACAGCTTAGGTCATCACCTCAGATGATGTCCATTCCTCTTATACTGTGCTTTCCTTCCAGACTGTGTGGTTTGTCTGCAGATGTTTAACCGAGAAAGAGTCTCAGTTCATTTTGAACCTTTAATGTTGCTGACGGTTAGAAAAAAGTTTCCAGTCCATATTAAAGCTGCACATTTAAGACAGCTAATCAAGACTACTGAGGTTTATAATAATTCACTTAAAGGGACAATTCACCCCAAAATCAAAAAGTGAGCATGAACAAGAGGTCAATACCTGTAACGGCCTGAGATGTAAACATTAATGGCGTCCACCTCGGCTGATCTGTAATGTTAGCTTGCCCAGTGGTGCTTGATAAACTAGCAGTAATTGCACACTTCCTTCTGGATAGTGATACAAATGGCAGGCATAGTTCTGTAAAAAGAAAATAGTTCCTACATGAAATTGCTCACAACAAGGTCTGCGGAACATCTTGAGCAACCAGGTCATGATTTCCGGAAAGAGACATTGCTGCTGAGTTTTTGAATGCATTTTTTTGGTGCTTTGAGCACCATTGGTCGAGTGCCATCTTATTCTATTATATTTGAGAGAGGGGAGAGACCTCTATCGCTGATATCTCCAACACTTGGCAACTCACACCTAAATAATCTAGATTGATAGAAGAAAAATATGTTAGAAGAAAAATATGTATTTTTCCTTTTGGGGTTAACTGCCCTTTAAAACATATTATCAGGGATGGGTATTTCTCCATGTAAAGGCACTACAAAACTGAAAATACCAGGAAAAGTAAAAAAAAAAGAAAAAAGAAAAGTCTGACACTGTAAACAGGAGAAAAGAACCTGTTGTGTCATATGTTAATAAGACGTGTGATTTGTTTACAAGTCTGCACTGAACACCCTCATACAAGTGGACTCATCACACAGGTTGAGGCACTGCCTAAGAATCCTTCAGTAAAGTACTGAATGCTCAGTGATTCAGGAGAGCAGCTCTAAGTGCAGATCTCCAAGTTAAAGTTGCAGTTAAACTGCAGTGCTCCCAGGTGTGTGCAGCAGTGTGTGTGGGTGGTATGGGTAAGTGGTCCCCCAGGATGCCAGTGTAAATGAATAGTGTGTCCTCAGTCAACCTCCCCTATATAAGGCTTTTACTGTAAGTCAACTTTAAGTGGTGAGATACTGTATTATAGCTTTCCTCACAATCTTTCCTCTGGTTAAAATGTCTGCTGAACTAGCTTATGGTGTCATAACTCTAGGTGCAGAGAGGGCACTGCAAATATTGATCTGACAAAGTTGATTAACCTGGTATTGAGTTTTTGGAGTCCATCTGAAATTAAATTGCCAGTTCTTTTCTGCTGTAGCATGAAGAGGAAAAGTTAAAAGAAAGTATTTGATGTTGTTGTATATATTTTTTTGTTTCATGATGTCACTCCTTACCTGTGCATCAGAATGCTGTTTTTTATATGCATGAAGCCCATTAAGTCATTTATTTTTAAACTGCATTCGGCATTAATGTTCTTTCATTGACTGATGGAGACTCTGACATACAACACTAGCTGCTCACCCGAATAAAGACTTTTAATACTCAGTCATGCCATACACCTACCACTATTGAAAAGTAGATTATCACTCATAGGACTGACCCAAATGCTTTAAAGCTGCAATAGTTTCAAAAAGATGGCCTCCCAAAAAGTTGAATTGACAGATTTGCTAAAATTGTAACTTAGCCATCTTGCAAAGTATTCTCTTTATTACCGTAAACCTTCAATTAAAAGTCGAGTCCCAATTAAATGCCCCGTGCCTTTAAATAGCCCACTGTGGCTACACATTTGACAAATTCACGGCTGTCTCAATTAGAGGCCTGGTCTGATTGCCAAGCACTTTTTTTTTTATTATAATCTTTTTTTTTTGTTAAATAGAAGTTCTTTAGGTGTATAAAAGTGGGCTGTTGGCTACCTCAAATTACTTGTCCATTATTCGATTACCTTGTAAGTTATTCATATTCCTTTAGTCTGTGAGGATCCTCAGATCAAAAGAATTAAAAGGGTTTTCATAAAAATGAATCAGTGTTGTGACGATTTGCTGAGCAATACTTTTGTGTGAAAAGAATTAAAGGCCTTTCCATCATAGAGGTATGTCCCAAATATAGGCTTGTTGAGTTCAGTGATTTAAGCAAACAGTAGCCCGAGCTACTATTTTAAGTTTTACGGTAGCTATTATGGCTAATGTCAGTGTGACCTTCAACCCTCTTATGAGACATATTTTGCCCTTTGACACTTCTGTCCAGCACAGCGTGGTCTCGAAGAAATGCATGAAAGGAAGACAAAAACTCTTGACACTGCATTACGTGGCAGTGGAACAGCATATGTCAAAGTTTCGTGCTGGCACCAATGAAACAATTCCAGTCAAAAGTCAATTAGGATCCTATGTCGTGGTTGACACACAAACTCCCACGTTCATCCGCATCATGACGTGGGCCATGGTGAATGTTATGACCCTATAGGAAGTATAAGGAGTGAAAATGTCGGGGTTGTGGTTGGGTCAACTGACACAGGACTGTCACCCAGGAGACTGCTGTTTGTGCCCCATGTGAAACTAAAAGTCACCAGTGATTTATTTAAGTTCACATACTTACTTACACCCCGTACATAACAACCATGATATTTTTTTAAACCTAACCAAGTGTTTTTGCTCCCCAAACCAAGCCATTTTGGTGCATAACCTAACAAAACTGCAACTTTCTCATGTTAACTACTTGTTTAAAACTGTGACCATTCCAGCATGTAATTTTAATATGTGCCATGACCACGTAATGTGGTGTTAAGAAGTTGTGGTCATTTCACATATTTTTGTGAGATCAGGTTGGTCCAGCTGGATAAACCAATACATTAAGAGAATCCCAAAAAGGACTCACCTGGGCTTCATTGTCTTTGAGCAGCCGTTTGGCTCGGGTCCCGCCAGGGTCATCTGTCACGTTAAGAATCACCACGCTCTTTCTTTCCCAGCCAATGAATGAACCGTCTGTCATACCCTCCACCATGGCCAGGAAGTCTTCGTAGCCGTGGTGGCGGGTGGTCACCACAGAGAAGGAGGTCCAGTCGTATTCTTCAAGCACCTCGAAGATGACCTCGAGCTGGAGTGAGGTGGAGCAGGTGAACTGGAGGTAGATGGAGCCGCTTTCCTGAAGCAATAAAAACAAACAACAGGAGCCCATGAGTACATATGGGTATTAAGGTAGGTAGATATTACCCCTAAATATAGAATGCAGTTCATTAAATATGGACAAAGATAAGCCACATGAAAGGCATAACAAATCATTGTTATCAGTTTTGACTGCTCAAGCTTGTTGCTCAGTTGGACCTATTGCTAGCAAGGTTGCCATATTCTGATAGTAAGTGTGTTTAAAGTATTTAAAGGCCATCATAGCTGATAGCTGGAGTTTTTAAGATAATGCACAAGTTGCAGTAAACCATAGTTTTCCTTTAAGGATAGTTTAAAAAAGCCAAACCTCTCTGAAATTGAAAGGTTAGAAATAGCTTGCCAAAATGCCAGCATGGCTAGCCTGGAAATTAAATAACTTCAAATAAACAAACGTACATTTCTTTCCACACACTCATTAAACATGGCCAGCCCATCATCAAAAAATATTTGCGCACAAGTTAAGAATATTTTGTACAAAGCAGTTACCTCAAACAGAGACTAGCCAGGGGAATATGATAAAGAAACTAACTGAAGAGCCATTTCTCAGAGGGCACTCTCCCAAACAGAAGCACTAGGCTTATTATTATTATGTAGAATGATGTCATCGGGCCTTATGGCAAAGGCATGACCCGCTCTACTCTGCCTCTGATTGGCTTGTTGCTTTCATTGGTTGGGTTGTATGATTTAGGCATGAGGAGTGAGACAGATTAAGGCTGGGGTAAGAATATCAGGGTAAGCCAATCAGAGACAAAGTAGAGAGGGTCATGCCTCCACCATAGTAGGAAGGCCCAATGATGTCATTCTGCATAATAATTAGCCATTTGCTTCTGTTTGTGAAAGTGTATGGCTTGTTTTCCAGAGAAACAGCCCTTTGGAACAGTGTGTTTGTTTTTCAGGACATCGGACAGTTGGATAAAGAGCCTTTCGATCCAGTCAGAACATTTTCCAGACTATTGGAGCTTTGCAATCATTAGCCATCGGAGCAATGGAATGGTACCCCAGCAGACCACCAGTGCCTGTATGACTTAATATTAAAAAAAACATGTGTATTAGGCCACACTGATTGTCAGTTTTTATTTAATGTTACAATGGGTACATTTCAGTAGTAACTGACCAGTGACATTTGTCTTTTTGCTTCGTAAAATCTGACTAAAAGATTTGTGAAAATACTGTAAAAAGAGCAGCAGTTTGATTAATCTCTCTTTCTGCTATAGTAGGTCTGGGTTTAAAAAATTGTGATACTACTGGCAATATTTCTACCCCTAAAGTTATACCGATACCAAAAGAGCACTTCATGAGATACCTTTTTCTTTTGCTATTTCATTCAATACCCATCATGTGAATGAAGGCATTCAGCTGTGTAAAATGGCACCAGACACCACAGGTGTTTAGTATAGCCATACTACCAAAAGTTTTGGTGGCATTTCTGCACACTAAACTGCCAACCCTGTCAAATACACCAAGCTTGACTTAACCACAAAACAGACTGTAGCTGTAGCTGCTGCGATCATGGGCCAATCACATATTGCAGTGATTGGCTGCAAGCAAAACCATACAAACAGTCATTTTTTTCTTGATCTGGGTGCGAAAAGGATCAAATGCAGGTATCATTTGAAGTTCTGACACTGATTGGTACCAGTCATCACAGTCATTACTGTCGGATGAAGGAGATTGAGCTGACCAAGTAATGGCCGTCAGATCAGTGCTGGGACAGCAGGGTAACAGGTAGGCCTACATCCCTCACCTTTAGCCTAGCAGCAGAAATGCTCAATCCCTGGTAATTCATACATACAGGCAGGCAAGCCCTGGAAACCCTGGAAGAATGTCAGACCTAAGTAATAGTATCAAATGCCCAGTGTTGTGTTTGCTATGATAATACCTTAGAAGTATCTCGTACCAATACCCAGCCCCATGCTGTGGTGAGTTTTACTTTTTTGAGTGACAGTTGTGTAATGTGCTGCATCATTGTTTACCTCTGGTACAGGCGGACAAGCTGCCAAGGCTATTTGAAAAGCAGCCCACTTAATATTAGCATTCGCTTTTAATGACATCTTTTTTTCATGAACTGGTGAACTCACACTGCAAGTCTCCCAGTTATGTTGGACTGTGAGTGTACCTATATGGGAGCAGTCAAAGCTAGTCCTTGCTGATCTCATCCAGTCCAGCTCTTTTCTCTGCCTCGTGGCTGACTGACTTCAGTTTTACCGAGAGGGCAACACTCTGAGGAATAACAGAGACTGTCCATCAAAAAAGTATTTGGCTTCTGAATGAGGCTTTCAGTGTCAATGAAAGAAACAGTGATAGCCTTCCTCTCTGCTGCTCCAGTCACATTTAATCTGGATAGATGAGCCGCTCACTGGTTGAAAGAGGACTTCATTCTTTCTTTCTTCTATTGTGTTTTTCATGAATGTCAGCTTAAACATTGTAATAAGTCAAAGGACTTATCATGACAGCGTACATGTTCCTATGTGCTTTTTTTGACATTGTCCAAAGTTTTCAGCAGTGTTGACAACAATTCATTACGTCTTGCTTCCAGAAAATAAACCAAAGCAGAAGTGAGCATGTGTTTAAATTAATCATCAAGACTCTGCATCTTTGTGTACAAGTAGAAGATCAAAGAGGAAATTTCAGGAAGCATCACGTCGCTTCCCCGTGTCGACAGGGCTCACCTCAGGTTACGCCGCGCTGAACTAGGTCAAATATCAAACCAGCATCAGCCTGATTTATGATGTAAGCTTGTCTGCTTTTCTCACCCAGCAAAGAGTGGAGTGTGCAGGGAGCGTGCTGGTTGTGAGTGGTGTGGGTGTAGTCTGAAACATAAAACTACATTTTCATGCCCCTTTGGATGCTGGAGCTAAAATACTCATGTGAGCACTCAGTGGAAACAATGAATGTATCTCAAGCCACAGTTTCTGAAGCTGTAGTTGATACAAGGTTGATTGATTCTTGGCCTGTATCAGGAAAAAAAATGCATGACTCAGTATCCCAAAGGCAATTAAGAGCTGATTAGACTTTAGTCATACAAACATTTCTCAAATGTAGAGCGACTCTGGAGGCAAATATGCCCATTTGTTGTGTTAAACCCCCAATAGGCAGGGTCACAGAAGTGTACCTTTTCTAGCCAAGTAGCATTTGACTAACACAGTGGGTAAGAAAAGAGATAAGCTAAATCCTTGTACTTTGCTACTCACTGACAATCTATGATAAATTATCTACTAATTAGCCTGTCGTTTCTAGTTCAAACCAAGCTGTAGCTTATTTTATGGAGCCGTTTAAGACTCAACTGCCATCGTGACTTAAGTGTGCAGTATATTCTTTTAAAGTTTCTTAATGCTAGTCAAGCAGGCAATGGACTTGCCCTTTGAGTCAACAAATAAAATACTTGCTCTCCTGAGGACCAGTGATATTGTGTTGTGTCGCGTTGTGTCGTGCAGTGTCATGTCTTGTCTTGTTTTTTCTTTTCTGTTCTTTTGGGGGTGCTTAAAGTCAGCAGGCATGACATTTTACTCTCTGGTGTACCATGACTTTTTCTTGTGCACCAGCACTTCTTACAAGCTGCCAGTACAATACTGTGACCTTGTATTTTGAGTTGTTGAGTGTTGAGGGTTAGGGTTTAAGGACTGGTTCACTGATGCTGACAGGTCACTGAATTATAAGGCTGGTGTCCTACTCTTTTCTGTGCTCTCCTTATCACGCTATCTGGGTTAGGGGTAACCAACACAGTGCCTGTGAGCAACTGGTTGCCCACACGGAGATAATGAGTTTCTCACAGGGCACATTCTCAAGATAACTGAGGTCAACCCTGCCATCACCTAACATCTCTGTGATTTAATCAGCTGATGCTAGACCTGTAGTGTAACCATACACCAACACTCATTAAAATGGTCCAAATCTAGCTGATGGGGAGAGCTAGCAACAGGGAAGTGAGTAAGAAATAATTGAGGCCACATTTTGTTTGAAGTTGTTTGAATCACGATTAATTGCACTTTTTAATTGCAGGTTTAAAATCCCATAATTTTGTATTTCAAAAAGTTCTGAAGTCCATATTTACAAGGTTAAGCAATCCTTATTCTTTTTTCTTTGACTGGGAATCAAATGGATGCAAAAAAATTTGCTTTATGTTCTTGACTTTTAGATTTATTTATTTCAAATTAGTGTAGGATTGCTACATCAGTGTGGTCAAAGAGACAAAATAGCAGCACGCAATTAACCCTCTGAGACCCACCCACTGTCGACCCAGTTTTTTTTGGAGGGGGACAGGGCACCTTTTGGGGGAGGTAGCAGGCCAACAGTTTATGCTACATAGAAGTGCTATATATCACCTGAAAGCTGGAAACTTGAAGATTAATTTGTGGTGCAGCTCAGCACTGTGTCACTTTTTTGTTCTACACGGCATACAAAAAAAGTGCATAGTTTGTGCCCAAAACTATATGGGACCAACATTAAAGTGGACATGTCTATAAAGGGAAGAGTCATGGGTACCCACGGAACCCATTTCGATTCAGACATCTTGAGGTGAGAGGTCAAGGGATCTCAATGAAAATGGCCTTGCTGTTTTTCCCTCCCTAAAATTTTGCCTAACTTTGAAGTGTTAGGGTAAGGGGGTTAGGGTGAGGGTTAGCCTGCTAACTGAGAAGCTATAACAGTGGTTCCACTGGATTTATTAGGTCTTCTAGTTTCATATGATACCAGTATGATGTTAACATGTGTGCCTGTGAACATGACTACCTCTCCTACAGTGTGTGGAGTTTGTTGACATTACGCCCACAAGCTATCCTGGTGTGTGCAGCACGTATGGTCATGTGACTACCTGGCGTGATCAACATGGACACTGAAGAAGAGCATGAGAGCAACCAAAAACATGCTGAGCTGGTGGTGAAAAATAACCCAATGTCTATTGTATGGCGATACTTTGGATTCAGGTTCGGCAACATTGAACAGAAAGACGTGCTGTGCAAAAATTTTAAAAGTTAAAGTCGCCACGTCCCATGGCAACACGACCAATCTATATCAACACTTGAGACAGCACAGAGAAAAGTAGGAAGAATGCATGCGAGAGAAAGCCGAGTAATGTTAGAGACAAAGAGACAATTGAAAGCTGCCAGAGCCTCATAAAACAACAACAAAGCACAATTACACATACGTACAAGTGTCACGCCATACGACAAGACCTCAAAGAGACACGGGGAAATCACGGACTCCGTAACAAACTATATAATAACAAATGAAAAGTTGAGCAATTTTGCTTGGGTTCAGCCCACTTGACACGCTGCTGTGTTGTGTTATGGCCTATTCACATGCTGGAATTTGTCATTTACGTGACATAGCATGAACGCAACACAGGCTCTGCTCCAACTGAGTGTATAGTGCTGTGCTGCGCTGCTGTGCGAGCAGCTTGTTTGACTGTGCGTAACAGCAGTCTATTGATGGTCATTTACACACTGTCCATAATAATAACTATGTCAGGTCAGTGCCCCCCAAACATAATGGTAGCGGAAACACTGAATCAAGCAAGACTCATGATACCATTTATGTATTATATTGTAATCGCAATCACAAATCGCGATATTGTCCACCAAAATCACAATCGCACATTTTTATCAAATTGTGCAGCACCTACTACATGCCCCTACAAACCACGCCCAACATCAGTACAAGACAAACCCACAAACACTAAGGTTATTTAAACCCCACTACAACACAATGTAGTGAATAAATGTGTGGCGGAAAGAACAAATAATCCACTTTATACTAATTACACATAAAATGGTGATTCACCGTAGAGCAAATAAAATGTACCCCTTGCCCTGACCTTAACCGCCTCCATTTTAACCTGATACTTCAGACTTAGCTTCAACAACAAGTAACACACCAGATGTAAACAAACAAGCACATCACAACAACACAGCACAAGTCTATTACAGTGACCCCAGGCTATTTCAAGCAGTTATAGCTGAGGGCACAAAACTCCTCCCAAAGCAAGATTGTTTGCAGAGCAGTTGCCTGTATCTGCGGCTGGAGGGGAGGAGGATGAAGCATGGGTTGAGGTGCTGGCAGAGGTTGTGTGCTATTGTTAGTACTCTGCGAGTGGTGGCAATGTCAATGAGAGCTGGCAGGTTAGGGGTGGGGAGGCCAATTATTTTAGAAGATATATTGGTGGTCTTCAGGAGCTTGTTTCTATCGTTCAGGGTGTGCATGGTGAAATAGCAGGTGGCACAGTACAGGAGGATGGGTTCAATAATGCTACGATATAGAAAAAGCAGGAAGTGGGGTTTCACTAGAAGAGCTCTCAGTTTGCGAATGGTAGACACTCTCCGTTGGCAGCATTTATGGATGTCTATGGTGGTGATCACAGCTCAGTTTATAGTCAAGGATGATGCTGAGGTACTTAAAGCTCTCCACTTTGTCCACTGGTTGACTTGACAGCTTGCTAAATACTAACTTAGCATTTTCTTCAGGGCTTCTGCTTCCAGGACAAGGACCTAAGGGGGATGATTGTGGACTGACATGTAGGGCAGACACAGAAGGGCTCCCCCACCCTGGGTTCAAACCGGGAACCCTCTTGCTGTCAGGTGACAATGCTAACCACTGCATCACTGGGCCGTTGTCTTGTCTTGTCTTGTCGTCCCTAGAGCAGCTCGTCTTAAGGCACCAGGCATTTGTGGGCAAAATCGTAACGCTCAGTAACTCTATAGATTAGAATATTAAAGATAAATAACATATTAGGCCTAGTACAAATATAGCATCAATGTTTGAACATGGAGGCAGAAGCACATCAAGTTGTAGAACTGTAATCAAAGGGACTTTACTGAGTCTAACAAGAGCAAAAGTAGTTCAGACTTCAAAGCGAACTCACCTCCCACCTTAATCTCAGCCGCTTTTGATAATGAATATTTTCAGATGCTGACAGTTCAGTGCCGAGCCGAGTGTGTTACATCAATTTATGGCGGCTGAAGTTACAGTTGTGCAGAAATCATAATAACCACATCTCACTGTCAAAATGATCCACTTAAAGTAAATTGGCCCATTTATTAAATACCACATCTGTCATGCTGAACTGCTTTGTTAGCTTGATCTACTTATCGCTAATGTCTGTCAGCAAAACATTACCTTTTGTCACACACAGATTAGCCACTTGGAGAGCTGACACCCATTAATTAGGCTCTAACAATGGGCAAGCGAGCATCATTTAAAACAAAGTGACTCAGCAGTCATTGTGGATGCTGAAACTGAAACTCTGATTTTGGTCCAAAAAATGATCAGCACAAAAACATGATTGATTGATGATTGAATTGACTGCATCTGCTAACACACCTTTTTACTGTTGGACTACTGCAATACTCACACAGTAGGCACTAAAAAAAATGTCAAATTACAAACTCATTTCCTCTACTCAATAGCGAGAAGCACTTCTGATGCTGATGAGCTTAGCAGCAGTGACAGAACTGGAGCAATTCTGACAAAAAATGAATTTTCCTCTTCTTCATTTCTGCTTAGTGATGAGGGCAAGGCGGCATGTTTTCTGAAATGTTTAGCATTTAGAAAATAACATTATCCTGCAAGGGACTTAAGTCTGAATGAAACTACAGATTCTTCACTCAGCCCTCCAAGTGGTTGGTATACATCAATATTACTCACAAACCTGATGCATTTGTCATATCCATACATTTCTGTGAACAGTAATACCTGAGAAAAGCAGCCAGACTAATCTGTGCTAGCTCTGCCTATAAAGAGACCCTAATGTGGTGTAAAGAAATGAGGCAAACAAGCTTGGAATAACTTCTGTTTGTTTGTCTAATAAGGGCCCAGTGCTGACCTTAAAGCTGCTCCATTTTTATATTGACAATGGATCAAATGACTGTGTGTAATGTGAAAGAGGTCACTCATAGTGACGAACCCACAGAGAATTATCCAAACCGTTTACATTTCCAAGTCATCAAATGCTGATTCTTTGTCACAACCCTTGGCATCTGACAGCGATGCACAAGGCACCCTTTAGCGTCTCCATATGATGCACAGCTGAAACACATTACAACCAAGCAGCAACCTCCAGGGCTGACAAATGAATCATATGCGGAAGTGCCAAAAACTGCAGTTCCTCTATTGGCCACACAAGGCTGGGTCTCAGAGCGAGTCAGTCACCATAGACCCCTATGTTAAAATGCTCAACTTCACAGCAGAAATACACATTTACAGCCTGGTACAAAAACTGTTTTGGTCTCTACATCTAAGCTCCCTCTTCGTGTCAACTGTGCAAGGAGTGAACTTTTAAACCCATTTACAGGTTTAAAGTTATGCATAATTAAGGGCAGGCTGCTTTGCCAATTGTGTACTGAGGCTCTCAGTCAGATCCACCCCTTGTTCCTGTAGAGCTCCAACCTCTCACCCAAATATGTTCACTTCTGTTTTCTTAAAAAACAAGATGCCGACGGTCAAAATGCCAAACTTGAGGCTTCAGTACTAGAGTCTACAAACCAATTAGTGACATCACAATTATTACGTTTTACAGTCTATGATTGTAAAATGTGACTAATGTTGTGAAACAGTCAAAGATAGGTTTAGGGAACAAAACTATGTGGTTAGGTTAAGAAAAAAGACCATGTTTTGGGTTTAAATAATGGAACATGAACTGTGGTCTTTTGGGCTAACATCGGGTTTTATTTGACCCGTCCACCTCACCTCCCTCTCACTTAATGTGGAATTTGTAGCTCTTTATCCTAAGTCATTTTCAGTGGCAAGTATTGCCATGGGTTTACATTGGCGTAAGTCGAAAGCCCCATAGGCCTCATTAAAGGTTGCTTCGGCGTCAATGTCACGCACCAAGGGGTGTAACAAAGCATCGGTATTTGACTACCTAGGAATAACAACAGGCTGAATTATCACCTGACTCTTCAGTCCCTCTCAGCTCTATGTAGCGTTTTAGCCACTTACACCTTATCGTTTTGGTCTTACAACCAACAACTTTGTGATTGAGTCTCACAGCCTCACAAACCCATTTCCAGCTGCAGCAGGCTTCTATTTCAGCTAATAATCCCATTGTACACTTCCTGCCCAGCACCAAACAGCAGACAAAGTTAAGCAACAAGCAGGTGAACATAGTGGAGCATTCACAAGTATTAGTAAGTTGTAGTAAGAAAGTGTTACAAAGTTGAGGCCAAAATGGGGCTAAAAGTATTTACATTCATCAGATGGCCAACAATGCAGCTACAAATGAATGTAACTGTGGCTTCATGTCTGCCTGATGTGTAGAAACGCAAGTGCATGCGGAGAAGTTGGCCAGATCGACTACATGAGGTCATAATATGTCAATGTTGTGTTCACATCTTGCTCTGCGGCTCCCAGAGCAATGAATGCAAACATTAATTCATAACTATTAACAGTTCAAATTACATATTTTTCATATATCTTAAAAATAACTTGCTATGTCAATAAAGTAATTCACATAAGGAAGTAAGCTATTAAGGAATGGTTGCCATCTGCTGAAGTACTGCAGAACACATGAGCCTCCCTGAGCTTCAGAATAATTATTTGACAGTAATTAATTTAATTTATGCCAGTGTTTCCCACAATGGTTAATCAGCCATAACTAAACTATATCTACCCTTTTAATTAAGGGATTGCTCTTGCTGTTTGTGGACTCCTTTTTCTAGTCACAAAGTGTGGATCAAAAACTGGTCGATGTACTTTTTTGGCCATTTTTAACTGTGACGCATCCCAAACTAATAAAGGCATTTTAATTACATATCTTTGGCTCTGTGCTAGTGTGCCTTAAGTAAAGCCAGTGGCTTCTCTTTTATCTATCCACCTTATTCCTGAGGGCACTACTGTAGAAATGATTATGTGCACAACTTCCAGTGAGATAGCGGAAGTAGCAGTAAGCTAGTTAGTCCTAAAGACTGTCTGTGGTTAGTCCCAGTGGCAATTCTTGGAGGCTAACCGCTAACACTGGTTCTTTTCTAAAGTAATTCGCCTTCAGTTGAACAAATATTTAACTAATGTTAATGTAGCATTTTCTTAAATGTCTTTGCTGAGCTCTGGTACCTGTTGCACTGTCCGTGTCTGTAACGACTAACAACCAGTCTCAGCTAAATTTTTGTCTTCAGCAACTGTGTGCTGAACATGAAACCAGAGCGAAAGCGATCGTTCCTGTTGCCAAAGGCACCATTGATATGAGAAATAAAAACCACAAGAGTTTCATGAGACAGTGAAAAAGTATTAAATCAGAATTTGCAGAAGAGAATGACACCGAGACTGACAGATCTGTCACTTAACATCAGTACATGATATCCCTGTCTTTCCCTGTCTGACTTCATTCTCAACCTACAGTAGAAAATTTGAAACTAGAAATTAGAAAACTATGGATTTTGTCCCCCATCACCTGCAATGAAAGAGCTTTGGGATTAGAGGCTTTTTAATGATCCGTATGGACAGAGGGAAGGATTACTGCGAGCAAAAACTGTTTCAGTGTTTATATGGGCACCTGACTTATGTTTTAAGAAAAAGACGTAAAGTTGTGATGTTATCCTTTAACTACAAAGAGCTCCTCCACCCCAAAATAAACAGACTTGGTGATTTAAACCTGTGAAAACACTGAATACAGCGCTTTCACATTGCAAATCAGTGTTTCGCCAATGCTGTTTGGCAAATCGGAGCTGGGCCGTTAGCACCTGTTCAGAAGTATTTTTTAGCAGGACCTGAATCCACAGAGGTCTCTTCCTCTCCAAAACAAACAAACTTGTTGATTTCAACTGCTATAAAACACTGATGAAGCAGTTTCACATTCAAAAATCTGTGTTTGTACAATGCCATCACAGAGGGGCTTTTAACCACGGTGGCAGATGCAAAAACGCGAATGGCCTTTTCCAAAGTAAGTGTCTGGTTTGTCCCTTCAGGGCTACTGTAAAAACATGGTGGTGCAACACGGTGATCTCCACAAATGAAAGCACTTATTATATTGCATTTCTGAACATATAGTCCCCAATACTGTACACACATAAAAGATTCAATTTCTACCTGTGGCTCTCGTCCCAGACTGGCCCCTCCCCCTACAGCAACCACGGGAACCCCCGTCTGGGCGGAGACAAACTCCAGCATGGGGGCCAGAGGGGCGCGGTTCGGCGGTGGTGGTCTCTCCTCCTCAAACACCAGACCCTGAAAGTAGAAAAAATTAAACAAAGCACATCAGACAAAAGGCATTACATCAGCCTCATTGAGACACAGTTTCAAAAGCTTCACATCATACTCTTATGCATCAAAGCTGCCGTTTCTTTTACTCGTATGCACCCAACCTTGAGAATACATTAAAGGCTGAAAAAGTGTGCAAAATATATTAGAACAATGGGTATGTTTATAAGCTGGCCACAGTATTCAAGATAAATACTCCAATAGAGACTCTATTTTCTTACCCTGCTAACACATATCAAGACTGCTGCAGAAACTCTATCCCTTAGTTTTGATAAAGTAATGAAACTGTTGGAGGCTTTTTAAAATGGGACTTCTGCGCTGCTCTGATTGGCAATCAATGTTCACACAGATAAAATCGTAGTTAAGTCCCTGCAGCAGACTGGCATCCTGTCAGAAGAGGAGTGTGTTGTACCTGTACAGCTTAAGCTGCTTCAAACCACAAAAACAACAGATAAGCTCCTGGCTTATGGGCCACCTCAGCTCCTGCAGGGGCTTACTAACAGGTGTGGCTGCTGCATACATGCTTAACTGCTGCTGAACATTCTGGTAACCAAGGTTCGGTTGTGATTTCCTTTCAA
Organism: Epinephelus moara; assembly: GCF_006386435.1. Classification (NCBI taxonomy): domain Eukaryota; kingdom Metazoa; phylum Chordata; class Actinopteri; order Perciformes; family Serranidae; genus Epinephelus; species Epinephelus moara. The sequence goes on along the minus strand of NC_065527.1, from coordinate 28,071,252 downwards.
GACAGAACTGTCAGCAGTGGTAATGACTTCAGGATAAATGCGCGAAGTTGTGTAAATTGCCATTACTTTCTGTAATGATATGAGGAGGAGCAATGGTGATTTAAGTCTGGCTTGATGACTTAACGCTTGTTTTCTTGTAGGGATTCAGGGGAGCAAATTGAAGCTAAGTGTAGCTGACAGCTCAATTCTCACTGGGAAGCATTTGATATGCAAATAGGCTACAGACAGGACCTGGAAATAAGATAGCAAGTGTGACTTGAAAGAGTTAATATCATACTTGATTTAAGAAGTTTCTAAAAAGACCTGTCCGCTGTTCTGACATGAAAACAGATAGAGAGATAGACACAGATCAGATAAAAACAACATGCATAATGCATTTTATTTTCATAGAGGAATGAATGAATGATCATATGAATGAATAAATGAATCAAGAATAGAGCATGTAGTGTGTTTTATTACCTCTGTCTGTATGATCACAAGAGGCTCTCAGAGTTGAAGTGCAGACTCCCATCCACAAGTGTTATACTATGGATGAATGAGTGAATGAGTGAAAAGATGAACAAACTGCACAATGAGAATGAACATGAATGAATGAAGGGACAGTTTGTAATTTCTATAAAGCACAGCTGAATTAACAAACAAACTATGGCAACATGTTAATGGTCTGACTGATTACATGTTTTTTCTCTTCCAGCCAAGTTGCAGAACAAAATGTTGGCAATGGACATTTCTGCAAACCACGCATATGTATATAGGCTGGTGGATGGCATGACACCTCGATGAGACTCCTGCCAAGCTGCAGACCTCTGTAGATCACTGTTGGAGTCCAACAACAACAAAACTGGTTGTTTTTTAGTGAGCTGTTTTCAGCAGTTTTTTTATCCAACAAATGTGATTGTTTTTTAGCAATCTGTCACAGTGTTTCCACTGAGATAGGGCCACACAAAGCGATTGTTTCTTACCAAGGCATTGCTACATCTCCATCAGCGAAGTGCCATGAAAAGCATTTTTTTTTTTTGCCTTGAAAATAAATTAAATTCCTGTTTTTTTTGCCAGGATAATGTCATGAATGCCACAAAAGGAGGTGTTTTTTACTAAAACATCACTGAATTTCAAGCTGGGTTGAGCCATAAAAAGCAGTTATTTTTATGGCTCCACACCAGGGACAGCCCTGGCAAGAGCCATTATCATTTTTTTTGGGTCAACCATCTGTACATTGATCAATCAACGCTCGTACATCTATCTGTCTCATTCTCGTGAACACAATATCTCAAGAATGCACAGTGGGAATTTCTTCAAATTTGGCACAAACATCCGCAAGGATGAGCAAGGATGAACTGATTAGATTTTGGTGGTTGAAGGTCAAAAGTCAAGGTCACTGTGACCTCCTCCTTCTCATCCTTGTGAACACGATATCTTAAGAAGGCTTTTAGGGAATCTTCTAAAAAATTTGGCACAAATGTCCACGTGAACTAACCTGGAAATCCAGATGCCCCGCCTCAAGCAAATTCGAATTTGCTCTGCACGGGGATCTGGCTCTGGACGGGCTTAATATGATGAAGACAGCGCTCCACGTAGGAGTCGAAAAGTAAACAGCCAAGATGGCAGCTGCCGAAGGACCGAGTCCATTCAATTTTGCTTTTGAAGAAACGCTAAGCCAACTACACTTATCTTTGTCCTTGAGAGAGGAACAGAAGACCTCCCTAGAAGCCTTCGCTTCCAGGAAGGATGTTTTTGCCGTTTTGCCAACGGGATATGGCAGAAGCATAATATATCAGTTAGCCCCACTGGTCGGTAAACAAATGGGGCTTAGTGCAATGAATACGTCACCTTGTTTTTTGCTCTGATTGGCCATCATGCTATCCAATTGCGTGCGGCGGCATTTAATATGCCTCAGTTAGTGCCGCCCCTTGGGTAGGAAGGGTGTATTGGTGAGGGCCAGACTCAAAATCTTTCTAGATTTGAGTCTGGATTTCTAGGCTACATGTGAACCTAAGGATGAAGTGATTAGATTTTGGTGGTTTAGGTCACTGTGACCTCACAAAACAAGTTTTTGGCCATAACTCAATCAGTTATACACTACTTATGACAAACTTTCACATAGATATCACAGAGGATAAAATGATGAAGTTATCTCATATTCCAAATGTCAAATTTCAGCTTCACTGTGACATCATAATGTTTTGCAAAACCCTTTTTTGGCCATTATTCAACACAAACACTCAGGAACAGAAGGGGAGACATTAGGTCAGATACTGAATTGGTGACACTAATCTTGGGTGCCCACCTTAAAGCTGTGCTGATTGTATAGATGGGCTGTCCTGCTGGGTTGAGGATGTGTGAGAAGCATCCATGTTTTAGAATTTGTAGCTTCTTTGCAGAAACACTCATATTTGAAGCACTGTCAACTGTCATGGCTACATATGAATCTGAACAGGCGTTGAGGTAAACCGTAACTGCAACTTGACTAGTTGGCAGAGGCATACAACAGAGAGGCAAAAATTCCAGTTCACAGAGACACTACTGCTGCTTTTTTGCCACGAACACCATATTTTAAGCTAAAACATGATCTTTTTCGAACCACAACCAAGTCATTTGTGTGCTTAAACACATTATCCACAAAGTTGTTGAATTGTAAAGTTCAAACGTATTCACTACATAATAGCATACAAATGTAACCTATCTGTGGTTTGCAGAAACACACAATACCAGTGTTTATTCTGCCATTTGATTTGGTTTCTCAGCTTTAAAAAATTGGCTCTGATCTTTCATACTCTTGCGCATTGGCGCATTACGGAGATTGATATGAAATAGTTATCCAAGATGGTACATGAAAGTTTCCAAGAGAGACTCTTGAAGAGGCATTATATACATTATCTCAAAGGCAATTAAGTAGTTGTTGTAGGAATGTTATTCTTACATTGTTATTTGTGAAATAAATTTAAAACTGTATGTGATAATAGAAACATGTTTTTCCCCTGTGTTTCTATTCATTATTCATTACCTTTTTTGCTTTTTTTTATTTGGTTTGGCACATTTTTGGGATGCTATGTTGTAGAAGCATTTAAAAAAAATGGTCTTTTATGGTTGTCTGATAGTTGCTCTATTACAGACTTCAAAGAAATGTACTTAAGTCATGGGAGAGTTCGTTATGTGGTGGGTTGTATATTATGTCTACCTGCAGTGGTGTGGTGGCCAGCAGCTCACACAGCTGCAGCAGCAGGGTGCCCGGGCTACTCTCATTCACTGCCAGGTAGATGACGTTGGCCTGACCTGATGGCGTCATCACCGTCTCCCCAACGAGGGCCGCCAGCGACAGGGATGTTGAGAAGGAGGAGGAAAACGAGGCCATCCCTGCTGCTCCTTCCAATGAAGCTGTATCCGTTACTCCTCTTCCTCCTCCTCCGCTTCCTCCTGCTCCCAGACCGTTTCCCTGACCGGGAACCTGCCCCGGCCCGGGCCCCGTCCCCGACTCGCCGACCCCCGCGCCTCCCACCACCGCCGTCTCCGGGAGCAGGGAGGAGCCCGAGTGGACCACAGCGATGTTGACCCCACCCGAGTCCCTCTCTCTCTCCCGGGGCCGCAGCAGCAGGGGGGGCGAGGGGCGCACGGGCCCCGTGCAGGCCAGGACAGCCAACAGCAGTGAGAGGGCGGGCCTTGGGGCCACCATGGGGTAAGGGGAGGGCCAGTGGCAGCTGTCGGATGGGGTTTGGCAGGTGAGGCCAGGTGGGATTTAGGGGGTTTGGGATAGTGGGTGACGTCTGTGAGGAAGGGAGAGAGGGAGGAGAGGAGAGGAGGGGGGGTGGGGTGGGGGGTCGGCGGCTCACAGAGCTTCACCTGATGAGGAGAGGAGACCCTGGAGAGAACAGAGAGGAGAAAGTGATTTAAAAACTGTCATCATTCTGCCATCGTACTTCTACTCTAACCATAAGACAAATCTGTTGTACACAGTATGAGTGTAAGTGTTATCTTGAGTTATGAAGCGCTTATTCTCCAGTAAACAATGTAGATAAATGACGCACACTGCACCTACTCATCCATGTATTTATTCATCCTCCTCTAACTTCCTGTAAGTCTGTAAACCTCATACTGTTTACATTGCTAATAATTAAAATGCTGTTGACATTTAGGATTTAAAAGGGCAACAATAAAAACTGACAGATTTGTCAGAGCAGTTCAAAAACTCCAGTGTGATTAATTTTTATCAACAAAGATGTTGCCTGCATCAAAATGAAGATCTTACGGATTACTACTTTAAATATGTTGATGATGTTGTAAATATTAAAAGGATTTGAAGTCTGTAGAGGGGCATAGCAGCTATTGTCTTTGAAATCTTACCTGGGTAACACAATTCAACTTCAAAAAAATCTATTAAATCTGAAAAATCTGCTTTTTCCCTAAAAACTTTCAACACAGTTTGAATATGCAGTCAGGACTTTAAAGGGGAAAAATTCAGAGAATATAGATGTCTGGACAAGATTCTCAATATGGAGTTGGTTGAGCCGGCAGCTAGCAGCTAACCTAGCTAACTTTATGAACAGTGCTAAACAACAGCAACAGTGTTGACAAGGTTAAAGGTGTTAACCAGGGGGCAGCCCATGAATGTAAAAAGAGAACTGGATGCAGCTGTAGAGGCGTGGCCCCATTAATTCCAATAGAAGTTAAACAGCTGCTGCAGTTGCCGATGCCAGAAAGGTTCAACCTCCCAGGTGTGAAATTAACCATATCTTCAACATCATTGAGCCTATAGAGCAGGCACAAGACTTCCACCAATGGAGCATGCTACTTCTTGTTAGCCCTCCGCTAACTTGAATGGGGATGAAATTATTTACTCATGCAGCTCTTGCAGACTTTCAAAATGTTACTGAACTAAATGGATCAAATCCCTAAAGTGAAAATAGTCATTTTGCGTGGGTTGTGACGCTCAAAAGATTGTATCCACTGATATACAGACTTCTCTTTCCCAGTATGTCTGTAGGAATGTCTTTTCTTCACACAACAGATCGGAAAGTTCATAATAATAGCTACTTAATCCACAGTTTGGCCATTACGTGACATTACTGGCACATGACCTAGGAGCCTGAGGGAACTGGGGGCGTGGGCACTAAGCTTCTGCAATGATACTGTCTGGATATCAACAGTAACCACTGCATGAATGCAGTGCAAAGTGGCAGCAGTGAGCTAGCCAGTGGAGTACACACATGCAACAACATGCACACACAGCTGGACCGGCATACAGCAACAAACCACAGAAAAGCTTGGATTACAACACACACAGAGGTAGCACTACTTCATTCTCTGTTTAATATGCCATTACTTCACTATATCTTTATATAGCAAATAGTGGGTTGCTGCTGTATTAATACTCTGAATGTCACATACAGAACATTTAAGCAGTGATTACATACTGTTGTTTGTCAGGTAACAAAACCTAGCTGAATACGTTGTTTTATTGTGCGTATAGTGTGTCTGCGGTGTACACTAAATTACCCTAATAAATACAAAGTTCATCTGGATGATCTTGGATAAAGTGCAAGTGAGGTTAGCTTGTTGGAGCTAATATGTTAGCACAAACTGCAGTGCCTCCAATGGCCACTTGAAGCTGGCTCCAAAAGCAAGTCATCATAGAACTTTATGTTAAAATGCCGAACTTCACAGCAGAAATTAACATGTTATTAAGGCTTAAAGTTACATATATTTAAGAGTGGGGCTGCTTTGAGTGACAGACTGTCTGTGAGGCATCACCATGAGTCAGATTCACCCCTTGCTTCACCACAGCTCTACCCTCTTGTCCAAATATGGGCAGTGACAGCCAAAATGCTAAACTCGAGACTTCAAAACGGGAACCCACAATCCAATGGGTGACATCACAGTGGCTTTGTCCATTATTTTAACACTCTTATTGTTTCACAGATTTTAATACATCATTCATACTCAAATGTCACTGTTCGATTTGAATATGTTATTCACCTAAAACAAGCATGGTGATAAACTGCACAAAAATATACTTGGAAACTGGTGCCATTAGCCACTTCAAACTGCTAGTGTGTAGCATGGATTTCAGACACAGCAAGTGTTTCTGATTCAGAAAAAGCCAGCAGAAGGAGAAAAAAAGCACATATGCGGGTCAAGTCATTTCCTTCGAGACTGGAAGTCCGGAAAAGTGGTTCTCATTTCCAACAAATTTAGTTTTTTCCACAATCCAGCACAGACTGGAGTCTGTCACAGCATGCCAGCATGTGGACGAACCCAGAGGAACAGGCAAGAACACAACCGCAGGGAATAAATGGTGAGTACAAGCAGAATAAAGAAGCAGAGAAAGACCAGCAGGTGACGAAGGGATAGAAGATGAGGCAAAGGGATCGAGGGAGGGAGAGAGGATTAGATAGAAGAGCGTGGATTCAGCTGCAGTGGGAGGACAGATGCAGTGTGTGTTTGTACGGGAGAGCAAAAGGGTACAAAATGAGACCTGCATATGTATGAGAGTGAGAAGGAAAGAGAGGAGAGATTGTAAGGAAGTGTGTTTTTGTGCAGCAGAGACAAAAAAAAGAAAAAGCATTGCATCTGAATCTGAACAATGAGATGCTGCAGCATGCTAGTGTATAATAGTTCCCAATAATGGAAAGCAATCTGTGCCTTTTTTGACATAATGGCCTTAATGTTTTGAGTAAGTTTACAATTCACATAAAATAAAATCACCTCTTAGAAATGTCAGCAGGAAATTATCTTCACAGCTGCCCGTCAGCTCTGTATTGTTCCACAGAAATCCAGTTGGGAAATTATAATTCTTATTTTCATATTTCACACAGCTGGTTGCTTATAATCATGCGACTGCTTATGCTTTTGACTTGCTGTACTTTACAGCCAAAGTTAAATGGCAGCAGAATGTGTAGCTTTGTCTTAATTTAATTATTTAAATTGTCGCTGTCCTGTCACAGATTTCTCCGCTGCAATGGGCCTAAACTACAGTATAACTACTGGGAGAGAAAAAAGTGTCGATGTCGTTTCCCCATTTTTTAAGTGTTTATTGTTAACATAGATTGGATTCAGAAATTGACAGCATGTTTCTTTAGATTGCAGGTGTTGCTGAAATTCTATACTCTGTTCATATTGTCACTGGCAGGCAGTTGGTGTTTACTGCGATGGCACTACCACCCAGTTGTTTCCTGACACACCTTCACAATATGTGCATACATGAGGGACGGCTGTGGATAAAAGGTAGCGTGGCTCGTCCACTAATAGGAAGATCATCAGTTCCTCCAGCCTGCATGTCAAAGTATCCTTTGGCAAGATACTTGGGCTGTTCCATCAGTGTGTGTGAATGGTTACTGAGTAGCAGGTGGCACCATGTAGCCTCTGCCACCAGTGAGTGACTGTGTGTGTGTGAATGGGGGAAAGTGACATGTAGTATAAAAGCGCTTTGAGTGGTTGCTATCATGTTATAGCCTCCAGAATAATATAATTCTTTTTTTAAATGGCCGTTCACCTCTAAGTTACTCCAAGAGCGCAACCTGACAAGGAACACATCTCTGTTTTAGGCAGCTACAGTAGCCTAGAGGGTTACACACATTCTCACATTTGGAAGTACTCACACCAACACCTATTGACTGAGAAGTTCTGGGTTAAGCATCTTGCTTGAGGGCACCTCAAACAAACTTATTGAGGAGTGGAGAGAGTTGGGTTTCGATTTAATGTTACAGTACTTTGATAACACCGACTGCAATATGTGCAGCTCTGTTAAGGGTTGCTGTGTATACGTAAGTAGCAGAACAGATATCACCCTGCAGCAGGTCATCTAACAATGTTTATACTTAAGTGTCTCTGATCATCATCATCATCATCATCATCATCATTCCCTTGCACCCTCAGTTAGACTGGGGTTAGGTGGTGATTTACACTAGATGTATCCATCCTGTCAATCGAAGGAAAAACCATACCAGAGACTTGATTAGATCTGACAGCCAAAACAGATGACCTGGGTCTAAACATATAGTACATTTAAGCTAACTTGACATTATCAAACATGAATTTACTAATTGGTGAAGCAGAAAATGTATAAGTATATAGTATATCTCAAAGCTGAAAATGTATGTTGTGGCTCTTTGCAATGAGTGGTCACAGAAATGGTGTTTGAACAATATTATAAGTAACACTTGGGTCAGAGAATTTGTGTCACAGAATTTACCATTCATACCAAATGGCTATAGACGTATATTTTAAATAATGACATTGAATTTTAGTTAAAGAGGCAACAGATAGCATCTTTTCCTAAATATATCATTATGAAAATAATGTGGGTTGCACAGGGTAGTGGCCACAGTAAAATCAGACTATCAGCGTTTACATAGGTTACTTAGTGGCTGTGCAATAAGCTTCTGCCACCGGTGCCGAAATTTTGCGGCAGGAAACGCGTCATGTATTGCGAAGCTGGTCGGTCAGCCAATCAGGGACTGGAGTGAGTCCTTATGAGGAGTTGGGCATGAGATAGTTGAGTCACGAGCACAATGGCAGACGGACAAAGTTTGGAGACAAGTGAAAAACAGCCTAGCACAAGAAAACTGAGGAGGCAAAGAAGAGCAAAAAGGAGAGTGATAAAAGAAGAGGAAAAGAGTAAACCTCAGTCAGGCGTTCAAGAGATGGAGAGAGCTCCGTGACCAAAGAGGCTTCAAAACCGATGTCCAGCTAGATTTCTTTCTAATGGATCAGTAAGTAACACGGCTAAATGTTAGCTAGCCGAGAGAGGACTGTACTGTACTGGCTGCTAGTTCATTCCTAGCGGGCCAGCATCGCAAATCGCCGCAACCAGGGACCGGGTAGCGAGTGTTGGTCGGCTGACATCCTCGTTGCCATTCTACGGCAGCCCTCGGACCAGTGGCGGCTGCTGGTCTTTCAAACAGGGGAAGCTCACTTTAAGTTTACATCATAAAAGTTGTCATATTGTAGCGACGCAGTAACTTATAAAAGGAGCATTTAATTGAAGCTGTTTTTCAACCACACTCATGCCATAGAACCACAGCAAAACACACCTCAAAGATTTTCAGATGGGTGAAAAGACCTGTTACTTTTCCCCACCCTTTGCACCAAATCAATCTGAGGTGTTGATCTGCCCTGCTGTTTAACTCTAAGTTTCTCCTCGTAAGGAAGACTATCAAATGGCTTCGCCAAAATCCGGTCGACAATATTCAAATTGTCTGCCATTATGTGCAGCTTGCTAGCTCGCTCGCTAGCTGGGGCTGCTGCGCGAGGCTAGTGTGACCGCCTGTGAGTGCTTTGGGACGGTGGAGGGGCTCACAGCAGCACCCGCTGCTCGTTGGGGACAGTAACTGCAGAGCGACAGAAGTCAGAGTCTCCAAACACGAGTACAGTCTCCAATAACACCAGAAAAAGATGCTAGATTTGTCGCTAGTCGTTTTTAACAAAGAAAAAGTCACTAAGAGGATTGGAAAAGTCTCCAGATCAACTCGGAACAACGGAATGAAACTTGAAAAATGCTCTGGTGGTGGTTTATATTTCAAGATCGTTGATTCGCTCATTTCGCTGTCAATCAAAAAGGGATTCAACCTCTGACAGATCATCCAATCATCATGCAGAAGCCCAGCGTCCAGGCCAGCCGAGGCCAGCCCACTGCCCCATAGACCCCCAGAGACGCTGAGCGTCCGATGGGCGGGACAAAACTGAGCATTTATCCAATGACTGTCTAGTTTCGCTGCAGTGGAACAACCCACTCTATGCTTCCCCATTGAAGTCTTTGGACGCTGAGCTTCCACTGTTTAATGCACTGTGACGCTACGGGAATGAATGAGAAGAAAGTCGTGTCAGTGACCTGATAAGTAGCTGATTCTGAACAGAAGTTGAACGCGTTATAGCGCATATTTAGTCAATGAAATGTAAACACAACAGTACATATTTGACCACTTATTTTTTTGACATTTAGGGGAAGCTGAGCTTCCCTTGCAGTCTTAGAGCAATTGCCACTGCCTCGGACAGTGATACCCCCCTCTCTTCCTTCTGTTCTCTTCTCACGGAGGCAGCTATCGACAGACATCGCCCAGCTAAGTTACGGCCAGGTAAGTGAACACTGGACTTTGTTTCCAATTCAATTTGAGCTCTAACCGGCCGCATCGTTTCCATACGGTACCGTTTATTCTAGAATCAGGACTGTTTACATGTGCATATTGGTATAATTCCACTGTGTCTGCTGTTGTTTGTACTGATACTGTACATATTGGTATAATTTACTGTGAGTTGTTTGTGCTGGTACTGTGCATTCTGGTATACTTATTTGCATTACTGTTTGTTTTTACTTCAGATAAATCTGATAATTGTTGCTCGGTCTCTTTACTCATTTATTTAGTAGAGTGTCCACACACCTTCTCATTCTACATATACACAGAGGTATACTGGTGGCTTTACAGCCTACATTTTATTGATTATCTCTGATCCCCACGATCAATTTGGTTGTTTCGACAGTGCGATGCAACACCACTGACGCTAGGTGGCGCCAAGCTAAAAAAAAAAACATATCTGTTGCCTCTTTAAATGAACAATATTAACCCTTAGATGCATAAGTGGGGTCAGAAATGAATTTATTTTCCACATCCATGACTTTTGAGAGATAAAGTATAGTATTATTGTCATCAAATTAGCCTACTTTGTAGTTAGCTAACACTAGCTAACTACAAAGTAGGTACTAGTTAGCTAACTACTATGTAATGTAAGTACTGTAATGTTAGCTAGCTAACATTACTGCATTTGTTGTGTAGAGATAAGCAGCCTTACTATGATATTTATAGCTTCCTTGTAGATAAAATCTAACCATTATTGTGTGCGTGCGTATGTGTGTGTGTGTGTGTGTGTGTGTGTGTGTGTGTGTGTGGTTACCTAGTAAGCTAGCTAACATTACTGCATTTGTCGTGTAGAGATAAGCAGACTTACTATGATATAGCTTCCTTGTAATAAAATCTAACCCGTTAGGTAGCCTATTATACTATTTTTGATTATTCAATGATGTCAAAATATTAATAAAAAGTGATAAATGAACATGTCAAACATGAAATCATTCTTTTGTTGACCAAAATATAATACAAATCATCATCTTTAACCAAAATGAAAGAAATTGCTTAAGTTTATCACATAAAACGCATTGATTCTAATTGGGGTCATTTTTGACCCCACTTATGGAAGAGTGTAGGTATTGGTAGGTCATGCATCTAAGGGTTAAAACCTTTAGGAGACACATAAGGAGGAGGATGGGGTGGTGGATGTGCTAGCATGAGCATATCAGCATGTTTCAGGCTGTCATGACCTTGCTGTACACCAGCATCTATGTGTGATTGGGCGTTGCTAATCAGCTGATAGCTACGGAAACCTAGTCTCACCCTTAGCAGTGGTATGAGATGCATCAGACAGCTGCAGTTTTTGATGTTCCAGGCAACTACAGTAATGTAAACAGCAAGCAAGTCCACATAGGGCAGGTGGGAGGGGAGGCAGATGGGTCAAACAGACTCTGGACCTTCAGCCGGGTAACCATTGTGTCGCATGGGACACCAAAAGTCAGTTGAGTTATTTAATAACAACATAGTGTGCTAGTATGTGTAGCATGCTATGCTTGTGACGTCTGTCACAAACAATCAACTATAGTAACAACAGTACTTATTTTGAGCCAAACCATGATGTTTTTCTGAACCTAACCACGTGCTGTGTTTTTTTTTTCTTGGAAAAAGACTGTAAGCATGTAATGAGCAGAACATGTACATTTTCCTGTGAAAACAGAAGTTTATTTTGAAAAAACACAATTCATGTGTGTAAGACTGTCGTGCAGTCCCCGGGCTCCCAAAACTGACACAGTAGGGGTACCTACAGTATCATATTTTGACGTGTAGGGCCATGAACCACAGGTCAGTATTTGACAAATTGGGAGTAAGCAGGGGTGTAGTGGAGGGTATGTGCGGGTATTTGGGGTATAGCCAAAAAAGCCAATCACATATATAGAGAGGTACACCCACTTCCTCCTCAGTAACCCACCCATCTACCAAATAGTACACACACCTCATCAACTACCACTACACCACTGGGAGTAAGAATGTGTTGGCCACGTAGCTGGTAAATGAGAGTAATTGGAATGATGTAGATGAAAGCACAACTCCACTGTTCTGCTAGCACCAAATCTCTGCTCCATTTGTGATTTCATCTCTTCTGCTACTACTATAGTGAGGTCATGGACACAATGTGGCCACATGGGTAGTAAAACTAATTTCATTCTAACACACAATAATTCAGCACAACGATTATGTAAAAACCAGCCTGATGACATGTCACATCATATGTTAGAAAAGATTCAACTGCTGGAAGACCCGATAACACAACATTATCCAAATACAATATTTACAAACACCCATTGCATAGCTGTCACGTTTATTGCAAGATATTTTATCTGAACAGCTTGTCCATTAGCAGTCCCAAAGAAGCTCTTTGTCTCTGAATCTCTTATCGTGTATTATTTTATCACTGTGCGAAGGCGGGTGGTTCAGAAACCTTTTGCACAGTTGAAAGAAACCACTCAGCTTTGACAGAAATTGCTCAATTGTACTGAAACAGAACACTGAGTGCCAGAACAATGGAACAATGGCACAAGAAGTTAAAGCAAATATTACTGTACTAATCTTAGTGTCTCAGCAGATGGCTCATATGATATTTTACCAAGGTACAGATGTCTGCCCTCTCTCCAATATGTCTGCCCTCTCTCCAATATGTCTGCTCTCTCTCTAATATAATGGAACAAAATGGCACTTGGCTTATGGTGCTTAAAGCACCAATAAACACATTTGAAAAACTCAACAGCAATGTCTCTTTCAAGAAATCATGACCCCGTTACTCAAGATAATCCACAGACCTGGACGTAAGCACTTTCATGTAGGACCTATTTTCTTTCTAACCAGCCACACTCACCAACCGTATCATCTCGCAGAAGGAAGCATGCATCAATTCTAGCACATCTCGCATCACTGAGCTAGCTAATGTTACAGCTCAGTCGAGAAGGATGGCATTAATGTTTACTTTTCACATTGTCAAGAACACAAGCCTATCATTCATGAGTAGAGGCACACTTCCTTATGCATGGTGGTGGGTGTAGTTTAGTAGAAAGAAAGTAGTTCCTGCATGAAACTGCTCACAACAACATCAGTGAATTATTTTGAGTAACTGGGTCATGATCTCTGGAAAGAGACATTGCATTTGACATTTTCAAATTTATTTTTTGGCACTTTGAGCACCACAAGCTGAGTGCCATCTAGTTCCATTTTAGTGACAGCAGACATCTTTATGACCGATATCTCCAACACTCAGCAACTCACACAAAAATAATCTACATTGATAAATATAACTACAGGTGAGAGGAAAAATATGTATTTTCGATTTTGATTTTGGGGTGAACTGTCCCTCTATGGCGCCTTCCATTGATGCCTCCAATAGTGCATTATTGGACTGCTCAGATTTCTGAGTGACAGCAAATGAGAGCAGTCACTTTAACAGAAAAATTCTATTACACTTTTAAATACCACCAGTCTTATATGTTCAATACTTCTCAGGAGCTTGGTGTTGTGACTTCCTTTTGTGTGTACGCACTTTCCCCTCAGATAAACTCTTCTCAGTCAGTGATTTCATCACTTTCCTGGAGCACATTTCATCAACCTCGAGAAAAGGTTTGAAACTTCTTTGTTGTTTTCAGCTTTTGTCTGTTGTGTTATTTGGGGGTAATACAGTGATGATAACACAGTGAGAGGCAGGCGGCATTCTGCTCTATTAAAGCTACTGTTGAGAGAGAAATTGGGATCTCTAGCACCAAAGTAAAACCTGACTCTTGTGCAATTTTTGCAGTGATGGAAAGGGCAGAATTGTAGGGGATCATGGAAATAAATACAGTTGCAGAAAGAGCCATGTGACATTCTCAAATGGTTGAAATAACTGAGGCAGAAGTGAGTCACAGTCACTGCTAACATATAATATGTAGAGGATGAAAATCCAAGACCTTCAACTGCAGTCCAGCTTAAGGTATACAGATTCCATGGTTGTAGACTTTTCTAGCTAAATTCCCGTGAAGATTTGATGGTGTTCTGATGAAGATGCAATAATTTGGTGTTACATACAATACATCTGGTGAACTACCTTTCCACTGCCAAGCAACTGCAATCCAATCGCATCATTACATTTGGAAGTTATTATGTAGCAGATACAAACTGCTGAAACTTTATGTTTCAGTAACGTTCTGATTAAAGGGATAGTGCAACAAAAAATGAAAATTCAGCCATTATCTACTCACCCATATGCCGATGGAGGCTCAGGTGAAGTTTTAGAGTCCTCACAACACTTGCGGAGATCCCAGGGGAGAGGAGGTAGCAACACAACTCCACCTAATGGAGGCTTACAGCTCCCCAGATTCAAACGTCCAAAATCACATAACTGAAACCACAAAATATCTCCATACTGCTCGTCCGTAGTGATCCAAGTTCAAATTACATTTTTCCAAACAACTTTTTATGTTGGGGCTTCAGGACACTTGGATCACTACGGACAAGCAGTATGGAGATATTTTGTGGTTTCAATTATGTGATTTTGGACGTTTTAATCTGGGGCACCGTAAGCCTCCATTTGGTGGAGTTGTCTTGCTACCCCCGCTCCCCTTGGATCTCCACAAGTGTTGTGAGGACTCTAAAACTTCACCTGAGCCTCCATCGGCATATGGATGAGTAGATAATGGTTGAATTTTCATTTTTTGGTGCACTATCCCTTTAACATGTGGTTAGGTTTGGTTATGGTAGGGAAAAAATAATCTTTTGTCTTAAAAAACTCAATTTCAGTGTCTCTGTACAATGAAACACTTTTGGTGGCACAATCCTGAATGGAAACACATTGATGTCTGGGTAAAAACAACCGCTTATCATGGCACTATCCCTAGAGGAAATGCAGCAATGTCTCTGTACAAGACAAATGGTTTTCATGCCACTATCCTGACAGGAAACACTTGGTAAAAAAAAAAGTAACTAATTTTCAAGCCATTATCCCAGCTGAAAGCGCAGGGATGTCTCAGTAAGAAAAAACAGGTGCTTTTCATGGCACGATTCTCATTGGAAACACAGTGACAGGTAGCTAAAAACATCCACATTTGTGGGCTAAAAAAGTGCTGGACAGACATGACTCACTAAAGACACAAACGCTTTTGTTATTTTCTGGTGTCCAACAGTGCCTTGCAACTCGGTCACACCATCCACCATCCTATCCACCTCCTGATGACAAACTCATTTACTATACTACTTTAATGACATTGATATGATCACTCCATCAACAAACTATTTTCAAAGAATAATGAGAAGATGAAGTATATGAAATGTTTATACTCCACATGGTCTTCTTCTGATGTGATTCTGTGTTTCAGGGCCTGCAAAACAAGAAGCACCTTCTAAAGACGTCATTTCCTTTGTGAACAACTGAACCATCGCACTGAAACAAGAAGAAAATAGCATTTTCAATCATGCAGACTTGACCTACTTACAGAATGTAAGAGCTCTATTAATGCAGAGAGAGAATATAGTAAATAAAAGTGTACAGTACAGTACGTTCCATCTCAGTGGCCATTTCGAGATACTCCACTCAAGCATCATATTGGCTTTGCTTCTCTCTGTGGATTAGCATTTAATAAACTCATAAATGGCTTAATGAAACCAAAGAACATACGAATGCTATGTAAACCAAGGTCTTTCATGTGTAACAAGCATACAGCATAGATAATAATTGAAAGTATGTAATTGCTCCAAACTGGTGCAAGAATTCCAGAAGCTATGCAGCTGCAGGCTTCTGGCTCAGGCCTGACGCAATGCAAACAGGCAATTGAAGCATTTGCTTGCATGCTGGAGTACTAAAGACAACAAAAACAAGACACGGATCTGAATTCTGTAATTCCCAGAAGTGCTTCACTGGCCAGTTTACTGTTGCTGGGGAACGTGGATGGATAGGCACACCGTGAGGTTGCTGAATTCCTGATCACCTTGGAGGTAGACTGTGTAAAGAAGTAAATTCTGGATTGTCAGGGGACCTAGTATCAAGACTGGCACTGTAGGCACTTTCTCCCATTCAGCACAACATACCTGAATATTTAATACATGAAACAGGCTGATGGTCAAAAACCTAAAAAATGACTCTGCATTACTGGCTAAAGGCATGCAAGCCCCAGTGGTTTTGGCAAAAACATGAAAACCCCAACAGGTTGAATGTATTTCTACATTTAGACACAACTGTTAGATCAGAAATTATGACAAGAATGCAAGTGCTACCTGAGATTTTAAGTTCAAAGCCATGTCCTCCATAATTAAAAGGAAGTTTGGGTATTTAAGGCAAATTTATGTCTGAATTGGATTTTTTTTTTACATGGAAAAGCTGTTATTGGTGTAATTGAAAATAATTCTTCAGTTTGACCATCTCTTTCTGGAAAAAAAAACGCAGAACTAAATTGCAAATATTGCAGGAGTAACTCGAATTGAACTGTGAACTCTTGCGACTGCAGAATTGCAGATTAATCATTGGACTGAGATGTTGGTGGTCTAAAGCTTGAATGGAGAGCTTTGCTGGTCTGGCCTGATGGGCTGAAGTTACTGCATGAAGGTCAGAAAGGCTTTATTGTGCTAAAACACTTCCATGATTTTGTTATAGTGCCCAAGAGCACCCTAAATGCTCTCTATCTCAAAATTTTCTCCTGAATGACTTTCGATGCTTTGGTATTTTTAGGTCACTACAAGCAATATGAAACAATTCAGAGGGTTACCAACAAACCTCAGAGAGAGCACTGTAATTAAATATCAGAAACACATAATATCAGTCAACTATTGTAAAGAAATATAAAGTTTGTACCAATGTTTCCATGTCTCCAGTGTCAGAATCACTATGGATAAAAATGTAATAAAGGCTGAAGGGTGCAATAAAAACCTGCATGTGAATCACACATGTTATGCTACATAGCCTTAATACCAGCCATTAGTCATGTTGTTGGCCTTGGCTGTACCGTCAGTGCAGGCTCAAGCTGTTGACACTCATCAGCCTTGGATACATAGAGTATGTGAAGCAGTCTGAGGGCCTCAGGCTGCCAAACAGCAGAGCCAGACAGCTGGTAAGGTACTGGCACCGTCTCAGCCTTCAGAGGTATGATGTCCATTTGGAGGAAACGGTAAATGCAACCAAGACTGTTCACATATTATTTAAATGTCTGTTTGCCTGGTACTGAAAGGCCTTTTAGATTACACACTGCAAAGACAGTAATGGGTGCAGCACAACAACCCAGTTGAGAGCAATGTGTCTGTTTTGTACGTTTCTACAAACCATGTATTCTGTAGATTTGTGCAGTAATTTTTTGTAGTGGATTTGAAAGTTAAGTTCAGGCACAAAAACCCACTTGGTAATGGTTGGGAAAAGATCATGTTTTGGCTTAAAACACTCATCTTTGGTGGCTCAAACACTGCTGGGAGATACTCTAATGTGTTGGTGAACAATACCCATGTTCCATAACTCAAACTCAGCTGAAAAATGCTGCGATGATTCAATGAAAAACATCCAGATTCTGTGGCTCAAACGGCGCTGAGAGACACTGTGATGTAAGGGTAAAGAAATTCCAGGTTTGGTGGCGCAAACACCACCAGTGGACTGTGCGATGTGTTGGTAAAAAACATCCAAGTCGGTGGGTCAAACACCACCAGGTGATACTGCGATGTGTTGGTAAAGAACATCCAGGTTTGGTGGCTCAAACACCACCAGGTGATACTGCGATATTTTGGTAAAGAACATCCAGATCTGGTGGCTCAAACACAGCTGAGAAACACTGCTGGGCAATGCCACTATATGTCAGTCAATCACCCAATTTCCATGGCTCATACACTACTGGACAATGCTGTGATGTGTTGGTGAAAACCACTCAAGTTCCATGGTTCAAAAACCAGAAATGCTGCAATGTTTCTGTAAAAAACATGTAGGTTTGGTGGCTCAAATGCCGATGGGAAACGCTATGATGTGACACCAAAAACACCCAGGGTCGTTGCCACAAACACTGGTGGCAAGGACGCGAAGAATTGGGGAAAAAAAGGTGTTGTCGGTCTCAAACAGTAGTCTGCAGTTGTCTACAGGTTGACAGGTGTCTTGCCTAGGTGACACAACAGCTACCATTCCCTCCACCTTCAGATGACAAAGTCATTTGAAGGATAGTAATTTGATACATATAAAACGTGCAACATTTCCTTTTCGCCACTGGGCTGAGCAAACTCACCTATGCTCAGTTCATTTCTAGGCATTTTTTATCATGTAAAGTTGTCCACAACATTAAAGGAAAGTGGTGTGTCCCGTCAGATTTTAGGAAAGGAAATCTTTTTTTGTAAATAAAACCTATTTTTAGCTGATATTGCCACTTTGATTAATGATGATAAAGGTTGTTATCTTTTTCTCCAATCTTCATAAATGTTCTAGTTAGGTTTCCTTCATAATCTTGCTGCTGCAGTGACCCACTTTCCCATCAGCATCATTAAAATCTCATCTTGTTTTATGTCATCTTATCTTTTCACAGGACAAGATTATCTTCTCTGTATCGATTAAAGTTAACATGTGTGCCGCAGCGTGTTTGTGTGTCTGTTAGTGTAGGGAGAAAAGCAGAACTATTGAAAAAGATTTTCTCCCTTCTAGTGGCCTATTTAAGTAGCAGAAGTGGCTTTCACCAGGCCCAAACCTGTCTTTATACTGAGTTGGTAATTATTTACCCCTGCCTGCAACATCCCATGGGTGTACCTTTTTCTAAAAATCCCTTTTTGGGTGTTTATCTTTCTTAAAAGTACAGGCTGTATATAAATGTGGGACTATGAATGGACCAGTACATTGTGCACTGCCAAACACAACCACTGAATGAAATAACACAGCAGCAAACAAGAAAGTGTGAAACTCAGTTAACACATTGTTAAATTTTCCTGCCATGTAGAAAACAAATATTAGTGTTGTTTGTAGGCTAAACACCACAGACTGTACAAAAATAATGAACAAGGCCACCATCACGTCACCCATTTGTTTGTGGACTCATGTTTTGACGCCTCGGGTTTGGCTTCTTCTTGGATTTTGGAGCCAGAAGTGACTATATTTAGATGCCAGCCAACCACTAACACTATAGCCATCCAGGAACATGCTAACACTATTCAGCCACAAAAGCTTTTTTTTTGATAAACTAGCTTGCTAACTGTTAGCTAGGGATCTCACACATCAGTTGACTATCATAACCACCAGTCGGCTGTGTATCATTTCCACAAAGCAAAGTTTCCATGTCTGTGTGTCGGTGAGGGTCTGTTTTAGTTTGGATGAAATAAATATTACTTACTACCTATGTTGGCAAGGGTAGACACAGACCCGTTTTGTGGCTGCATGGACTGTACGCAAAGCAAGTGTGCCAACTGTGCATGCTCCAGTATCTTGTTCCAAACTCCGGTCCAGTCAAAAACACTGCAGTCAAGCCAGTGATAGTGAAGTGAAGTTAGTTTTAAGTTGGATACTTGACATTCACTCTTCATTTCCCTTTTAGCCAATGTTTGCAGTGGGAGGATGGTGAGCTCACCTCCTAACCCTCCCGTTAACTGCTGGGGGCTGAAGCGGACCCTCAATTGTACGACTATGAAGACAACCGGGTGCACATCTGCGTGACAGCACATTCTATGCGTTCTTCCGTGGTTTTAGCAAGGTGCGGTAATAAAGCAGTGCAATGCCTTAACAGCAGATATGCAGCTGGTGGCACTGTGGATAGTTGTTGTTGACAAATCATGAGTTAAGATGGTCTCCTGACAACCAAAGTTGGTCATAACTTTGGTTAGTGTTGAACACTGATTTGTTTCAACAATCATTTTCTACAATATGCCGTAGTAAATTAACAGAATTTAGGCAAGGAAAGACTTCTGCCATCCCTACAAGAAAGATGCAGAGTCTGCACACAATTTGACAATCATCAGACCTGGCAAATACACCAGATTCTAAATTTCAGCAGCGAGAGCATTATATCGGTCAGCACAACCATGGCCTATACAAACACAGACAAGACAGACAAACAGACATAAGACAGAGAACTGATGAATGTCATTAATGCTTACATAAAACAACAGTGTGAACATTACTGTCCATGCAAGCAATTATTTGTCAACTACAAAAGCTCCCAGGACTTTTGGTCTGAAGGCCAATGTTTGTCGTGTTAGCTTACAGTTACGTGGTTGCTACCACTGGCTGTAAGATTACACTCCATTAAAACAGCCTTCCTGGCTCTTACCATTACATTAAGCAGTGCACCTGCGCATTAAAATGGAGCGGACCCTGTATCTCCAGCTTAGACAAGCCTGCTGAGGTTTTAGTCCAACATGGCTCATTTGTAAACAGGCTCTCTGAACAGGCTATTTCACTTAGCCCCAGCTGGATCCCACCTACACAAGTTAATCCTTTACTGGTTGTATTTGAGACCTGTTTGATCATTAATAACATTGATCATTGTTATTGGGTGAAAAAATATGATATATGAACTCAATGAACTAGTTGACTCCTTTTTGACAATGATGAATATTAAAGTGCAGCAGCTGTGAATTCCATGCAGTGACTTACGAGATGATGACACAGTTTATTCAAAAGATGTATTTGTACAGTCAGCTCAGGTTTCATAACACTCTGCAAACAGTTACTACTCCAGCAGAGCAGAGCAGAGTTAGATGACGGTGAATGATGCAACACAGCTAATATGATAGCTTCTTCTGGTTTGGACAGTCTGGCACTGTCAATATGGTTTGTTAATGTCTGTGTTGCAAATTACCTTGTCAAAGCTTACTAAAGCTGAACCCAATAAGAAAGATTTGCACATATTTTCTTCACCCCAGCAGGCAGATCTGTTGATCTCTACAATTATTTTAAAATGCATTACTTTTATTCTGAAATATGTTGCTTTGAATGCTGGTGTGACCAGAGTTTACTACTGGAATGTTGGCCATGAATGGTATCAGAAATGATGTTTGATCAAATTAAAATCGTAATGGTTATAACTGTTGCTAAGCTAATAAATGAAATAAGCTGTTGAAGGAGATGTTTAATGATCCTCAATCAAAACCAGCGTGTAAATTCTGAGATGAACAGCTGCGGTGGCAGCGAATGTGTCAGAGTCTGCATGTGTATTAAGCTGTTGTTGGAAAAACAAAATGCACCCTACGCAAACACCCTCCGGACGGCTGAGAACAAGAAACACTGTCAAACGGCTGCTTGTGGAGTAGATGCTGGAGCATATTGTGAGTTTAGCACGTTGCTGTGCTGGTGAGATGGATTTTTTTTTTCTCTGCTTGTGTGAAGGCTGCTAATGCATGATTGATCATCAATCAGTATTCTGCTGCCTGAGACACAGGGGGACGCACCAGACCTGGAGCATTTGAAACATCTGCAACAGTGAAGAAGTAAATACTGAATCCTTTGTGGAGACTGTCAAAGCACATACATTTAAATGCAATCAATTCACTGTATAAACAGCTATGCCCAACAAAGCTTTACAGGTGCACATGGTTGATTCTTTTCTGTTCTTGCATTTGATGGCGTGTGTTTGTGCTTATAGAAGTATGTGCATGTAGGAAGTGTGATTCGTGAGGGCAAAAGGAAATAATGGCCACCATCAACAGTCCCTCAACAACAAACACAGTGTTTATAGATGTCGGAGAAAAAGAAAGAAAGGGAGACATAAAAGAGGAATGGAATGAAACCAGATGGATAGCAGGGGGAACACGAGGGATGGCGATATGTAGAAATGCAGTGCTAGAGATATTTCTCTAGACGGGGGGTAGATGATGTCGGGGCAGAAGGGAGCGGTCAGGAGTCTACACTACGATCAATCAACATCAATTTAGGTCAGCTTACCCACAAAGCCGAGTACAGTACACATCACGGGGAGCTTTGAGCCTCCTGCTCTGAGGGCAGCGCGAGCATGGCCGCTCCCCTGCGTATTAATTACATCTACTTAGAGTGCCCAGGAGTTTCATACTACTGTAGGTTCTTTTTTTGTGTGTGTTTTTTATGGAACTCTCATGCTGGCACTACAGCCTGATGTCCTCATCCCACTGAGCACTGCAATGATGTGAATTAGCTTTAGTGTGTTCTGCCTGCTTTAGTCATGATGACAATTACAGCTCATGCTGCAGAGTATGTGAAGGTCTCCTACCTATTGGGAAATTACAGCTTTGTACTTTGTACTACAGATTTCTTGGTTGGTTAAAAAAAAAAAGAGTGATGAATGATTGCTCTGTGTAATCAAACGTAGGTCAAAACCTCTTGTGGGGTGCTCACAGAAAACAGGAAACAACGTGATACACAGGAAGGAAATCCAGGCACTCAGGCACAGAAAAATATAGAAAACTAGGAAGGAAGATTAAAAAGGCTTTATCATAGTGGCTCATGTCTCGACCACTGCACGTCTTCATAAGGGCTTTAAAAAATGCTTTGGTTGGTCTTTGAAAACCTGTTGCTGTGAGGGATTTCACAGGAGTCTGGAGCCTGTTTCTGCAGCCTGTTTTCATTCCAGGGTCATCAAATCCCAATGCTTTGTCTCGCCTCTCGCCTTTGGGCGTCAGTATCACACTGGGCTTTCAACTAACAAGAATATAAACCCATCTGCCAGAATATTTGACACTGTGAGCAACTTAAAGTGAGAAAGTGTGTAGGGTGGAAGGGCGGGAGGCGGATAGGCCAAACAAACCAACCCGATCTCATCCCGAAGTTGTCAAAATCCGGCGCTTGATCAGTGACTTCTGGCATTAGACACTGATGAAAAAAGCTGTCCTTTCTCATCAGCATGATATGCAGCCGGTGGCCATTGTTGTATAACAACGGCAGCTGCGGGGGATTTGCGGCAGGAACAACAACAAAAGTTAAGGCGTCGGTAGTCCGAGTAGGGCAGGTTTTTTTCCTGAATCCAACCATGTGCTTTTGTTGCCTAAACACAACAATTTGTGGGTGTTGGCTAAACATAAACATGGGAGACAAAGAGACAATGCTGTTTATGTGTTGCTTGGCAACAGTCCAGCCCCAGCCCAGTTATGAAACCATTTGTGTTGATGGAGTCAAATAAATAATAAAACCATTAAATAACTGTTGTATAAATGCAATGTCACACTCGAGGTCATGCTGTTGTGCT
The DNA here is from genome assembly GCF_006386435.1 of Epinephelus moara. Lineage (NCBI taxonomy): Eukaryota > Metazoa > Chordata > Actinopteri > Perciformes > Serranidae > Epinephelus > Epinephelus moara. The sequence continues at coordinate 28,048,043 of NC_065527.1, read as the reverse complement.
GAATATCAGCACGGCTGTGATTCAGTCAAAGACAACTCCCTCAGCAACACTCCCTCTTGTGTGATATTGCCTAAGTAATGAATGGAAACCAGTGGAAACATGGAAGGTAGCAACATGCTTGAGAAAAATTGAACCTTTACATCAATGTTAATGTTAACCACTGTTTACTTTTCACCCAACATCACAATCAATGATGACTTTCCTAAGTAAGATGCACTCAAATCTCTGCTGGGATGTAACTTCTTCTCATTCATGTTTTTAATGCTGAGCAAACATGCAGATACAGTTTCTCCATGGATTCAAGTGCTTTACATTCCTTGGTGTTTGGATGTGGAGAAATAAGTTACATAATGACTTCTCTGGTAACAGTAAACATGTTGGTGCAATATGTAGAAGGAAGAGCGCAAATTGTGGTATTTCCCTCAAAGGACCCTCAGTGTGAGGACTGAAATTGTGTTTTTTCACGGTAATTCAATGGACCTACAGCTCCACAACACGCTTACGTCCCCCCTTATCTCTCTCCATCTTAATTTTTTTTCCTTCCTGTTTTTTCCTCTTTTTTTTCCTAACCTCTCCTCAACTCCTGCCTCCTCTCCTCTTCCCCTCTTCCATCATGTTCTCTCCTTTACCATGCCTCCCCTCCTTCTCCTCCATCTTCATCCCCTCTTCCTCTCCCTCCTCTTCTTCCTCTCCTGTGGGCCATCAGAATTCATTACAGGCTGAGCTGATTCATGGCTCAGTCCCACATCATTGGAGAGCGTGGAGGCATGCCTATAAATCTGTAGCTGCACACACGCGTGCACACACACACACACACACACACACACAAAACACACACCGCCAAAAAATACACTGCATGCATACATATCAGCATATCAAAGGCATGGATAAATGAACATAGGGCATGAAACAGAGCGTGAACGTGGACACACACACAACATGCAATTACACCCACACATCACACAGACACATGTAGAAAGCCATCAGCAGTCCATGCTGCAAACCATCATTATTGGCAGCAACCTGCTGTGTGTCCTGTTCTGTATGTTTGCAGCAGAAGACTCCTGGCTTCATAACAAGCAGGGGGGGTGTCCCTTAACTGCAAACACACTGCAAATAATGATATTTCTAGTGTGTGTGTGTTTATGTGTGTGTACTTGTGTGTGTCAGAGTAAGATCAAGGGCATCTTTTAAAAAATCAGCTGTTTCATTCCTTCATTCATCAGCTGCTCAGCAACCTGCTACAAGCAACGTCGATATTCATATGTTGTTGTTAAATAGGGATTATTTAATACTATATTTATTTATCAGGACGACCTGCCCCAATCCCTTAATCAAACGCACCCACACTTTACTCAGGGTCACTTCAGTTGTACCTCCTTGTACCAATATAGATTCCATAATCAGATTGTGATCATTTCTTGCGATGTAGTGTGTAGTCTATTTTTGTTTTTTAACTAGTTCTACTTTGACAAGCTCATTTTTGGGGGGTTAGTTAAGATGTAGTTTAACTACTTTTCATTGTGAATTAGCTAGTAGTGGTAAACTATAATTTTATTGTAATTTACCTAACACTGATGATGAAAGCAAAATAGGAAGTCAGGTCACATAGTACCAAGAGCGACAAAGTCTGTGTGTGGAGGGAGGTCAGGGTGGTGGACAGGGCAAACAAACATAAGACTTGGATTCAGTAGACTGGGGTTAGTGCCCCGTGTGAAACCAATGTCAAACTTGACTTGTTTGATGTTGCATGCATATGTTACGTCACATTGTTATGTTACAGCACATGATGATGACCAACCACGATTCTCTTCCTAAACCTAGCCCAACCGGTAAGGGCACTAATATGTAAGATATCGTATGGACCATATGTATAACATTTTGTGATATATGATATGAACCACTGTATGAGGATACATTGTTCAGTTACACACAACATTAGTATGCTACTCATGAATACATTAAAAAGTATTTTCGAACAAGTACAGTAAGTTCAAGAAGTATTTATATTCTTAAATTTCATGAAAACCTTTTAGTGATGATGACCAGCTCAGTGGCTTAGTGGTAGAGTGTCCGCCCTGAGACTGGGAGGTCGTGGGTTCGATCCCAAAGACCAAAGACGGCAAGGTGGCAAGGCTTAACTATACAGACCAGTGAGCAGTGATAACTAACATGTCTTTGGGGTCATCAGGTGATGACCAGTGTTTCATCTAGTTGGTCCCACAACACCTCCAGGAGGCTAAACAGTGATCTCTGGCATCCCAGAGACACTCCCCTAATGCCAGCTCTCACTGCTCCCCGCACCAACCCAATAACCTCCTTTACCTTACTTACGCATGGCTTTCTCAGCCCAAACAGCACCGCCACCTTCAACCAAACCAGGCTCCGTTTATGTGAGCTCCAGGTAGTGACAGTGCCGATACTACCTTTCCTCGCACATTCACCATACCCTATTTCACATGCTACATATCATAACTCCAATATAAGCTAAAGTTAAGGGATATAGAAAAGATTAACTCACAGAATCAGCAAACACACTCACCTTGCAGCATGTCTCAAACAAAAGGGAATCAAATAGGCCACTCCCACACTTAAATAACCTTCCTCTTCCTGGATTTTCTCCTGAGAGGACTGATCTCAAGGAGTTATGTACCCTGCCTAGTAGGTCCCCCTGCTGGCCCCCAACTGACATTATTCCTCCTCATCCAAATCCACTGACTAGATCTAGCTGCTTCATCTGACATTTCCTTCACTGTCTTCCTCAAACTCTGTCCCCGCACTCTGAGTTCCCCCAGGAGTGAGACAGCTGATCTTGCTATGAATCCCCTACACCTCACTTCCACTTTCCATCCTCGCTGCTCAGCTTCTGCATATCTAAGCTTTTTTCTTTCATAGGCTTCTTCCGCCAAGTCTTCCCAAGGAACTGTCAGCTCAATGAAATAAACTATCCGTTGACTCACTGATCACAACACTGTGTCAGGCCTGTGCTTGGTACAAACTGTCTCCAGAGAACAACAAGCTTTCCCCCTAAATCTACTTGCATTTTCCAATCACAAGCACCTTCGATGCCTGCAGCTAAACTTTTCAACACCTGGTTATGTCACCATGTATACCGGTCTTGTGACAAGCTAACTTTACAGCCTGGCAAAATATGCTTTAAGGTATACAATGTATCTTAGCTTTGGATGAACACAACCAAACTTTAAGTGTGAAAGTTGTCTTATATGTAAAGTTGCAAAATGGTTCCCATGATGTAATATTATCATATTACAAACAAATACACTTAAAATGGCAGAAAAGCACCAAATCAAAAGTATCATGAATTTACCAGAAGCACAGCACATTGAAACTAGAAAATTTCACATGACATTTTGACAGGTGCCTGCTACCGAAAACTAGTGTCCCCAGCTCTTTTCAAGAAATTTCTCCACCTTTCACAAGCTCCATTAGTTCTTTGTAGCCTGCAGCTGCCCACGAGTGAAATCCACCTTTGGCTGCTTAGCCAGTGTAGCACTACGGCCAATGTCTGCAGCCAAGGAGGGCTCACCTTTGGTAGGGTGTATATCCTGGAGCTTCACGTTATTGTGCTGTCAGTCATAGTAGCCAAGGTGTTTCAGAGCGGACGTGTTTTTTGCAGTGGAAAGAGTTTTAGTTCTACTACCTGCAGCAATTGTGTTCTTGTCATCTTTCCTCCTGACAACATCAAAGTAATGGGAATATTTCCAGCTGCCTAAGGTAAGCGTTTCCATCTTCCAGACTAGCTTGCTGTTTTGTGACGTACCTGCACAGTGTTACGATTACAAAGATGAGTCTGCTGATGTGACTGTTGCATTTCAAGTCAGTAGTTATGTGATTACCAAAGTAGCATTGTAACAAGTGGTTTGGTTTGGGGGTAACTGTGATATTATTACCAAGATCTTATTAGTAATTAGTTACACTACTCATTACTGGAAAAACTAATATTATTACTGTAATGCACTACTTGTATAACATTAATACCCAGCACTGGTCTGTGGTTACTTTAGCCCCTGGTTACCGAGTACTTTATCTAAGTAAAGCAAAGGAGCCTAATTAAACTCTTACCCTTTTGCTATGAAATAGGCCCTAGTCAACATTCTGACATGTTACAGAAAGCAGGTGTGAATGAAGGTATTAATCAAGGCTGCACTGCATTAAAATGTTCCAGCTCAAGAGCCCACCTTTTGTGCTCAGTGCCATGACTTACTGCAACACTTAAAAGGAACTGAGCCATCGTTGATTTTATTAGTCCCACCTGTGCTTTGCCTGCTCTGGCGAGTCAAAATGTCTGCCATGAGAGACGACCACTGACACTACATTTTTTCACATGAAACTACAGTCCATATGACCAGTGGCCATTTTTCCCTTAAAGGTCAGTCATCCATCTCTGGATGATGGAGGTGACAGCATAACTAAGAGCCACGTATGTTGAGTGTCAGGCACTGAGGCGAATCATGTGATGTGATCATGTGATTTTAGTATATACGATCTTGTCACTTGACAGGTACGTTACAAGGATGCGGTGTGTTAAGGTATGTGTTAAAGGGTAGTGTGTGTGTGTGTGTGTGTGTGTGTGTGTGTGCGCGCATCAGTCTCAGTGTGTAAATGAAGTATGGGCCAGGAAGTGAGCCAACAGAGGCCTTGGACTGGGCATCCAGGAATGTAAGGAGATGTAAACAGCGCAAGTCGATGTATCATCTTCAAGTGACTGAGCTTGCCAAATGTCACACACTTCTCCGACACTACCTACACACACTTCATCCTTCCTTCCTCTTGGCTTCACAACCCTCAGTTACACACTCATCCCATTCACTCTCTTTAATTAACCCCCCCTCTCCCCTCCACTCGTCCCCTCAGGCCTGCGCAAATGCACGCCAAGGCACCAAAACACACACTTTTTCCTCACTAAAAGCACTTGCATTCGTGCAAACACACACGTACAAACGCACACCACACTGCAAAATGAACATGGATCTTCTAGAGATTTGCCTCACACTGCAAAAAATGCAAGTCCATGTGATAGTTATAGAGTTATTTCTGCAGGACTCAGATTTTACTTTCTCCAATTCAATTAACAACAATGTCAAGCATCTCTTACATTAGAGCTTTTGAGCTTGTTTCAAGGTATCTGGTCCTAATGAGCCACAGTGATATTTTAAACTATTCTCCAGACAGAAGTGACAGACAGAGAAGAATGACATCATCATTTTGTTGAATTGGTTAAAGTAGATCTAATTAGACATTAGGCAGATCATTGCACTTGAATTAAGAAAAAAATACATTTGATTGGATAAAATTTATAAAACAAGTGAGCCTTATTTAGAAGGGTGGAGTTTGTATGTAACTGACTGTTTTCAGTGGTGCAGGGGCAAAACACATGATCTCCCCTACAGAGACCTACTGCAGGTCCACTGCCTGCTGCGGCAGATACTGCACTGCTGACTCCTAATCTGCAATGCATACTGTGCATCTAACAGATACAACAAAAGGGAGAGGCAATGTTAACTCTGTGACATGTGACTCCAATCAGGTAGCCATTCAAATGTAGTGAAAATGTTTTGATTCATTTCCTAAAACATTTTTGGGAAAAAAAGAATAATTTTGTGATGTCAGGAGTTGGTTCATTGGGATAAATGGTTGATGGTGCTAAGTCTCCAGTTGGGTCTCATTAAACCATTGCAGAAGAAGAAAACAACAAGATGATGTAGTCAAGAGAACAAAAATTAAAACAAAACAAATGAAAACCATGTGGAAAACATGATGTTAATATTACATGTCTGTCTGTTTTATATATTAATACTATGGTTACAGTCTCCTGATCACCAAGGGCACAGATGTTGTGCCATTTGGGAACACAAATTAGGGGGTGGGGATCAAGGGAGAAATTTTGATCTTTAAACACTTCATTTTCTGCATTCGGGTGAATTGTTATGCATCAATTTATGATGGAAATATCATGGTACTATCTGCTTTAATCCTGCATAGTTGCTTCTTTCTTATTCTGTTTTATGGCAGATTGCAACCATTGCTTCTGATGTTGCATACTGCCACCAGAGTGTTGCATTCCAGCGTTCCTCAACATTAAAGTCCTCTGCTACTTTTATTTTTCTACTGAGAGAGACAAAAGCACTTGTTCTGAGTATTGACATATTTCCATGGCATTCCAATTTGTCCACCTCAGCCAAGCCAAAATCATTTTTTTGGCAATTTTTCAACCCTCTATTCCAAATTTCCAGCATTTTCATTCATTTCAACTTTTTCTTACACACAAAGTGAAAAAGTGCATGCACAGGTGATAGAAATGCATTCACGCTTCTGCTGAGAGCTCTAATCTGACAAAAGTACTGGAAACAAATGTCCGGGTGCTCCAACAGGTGCAGTAAACAATAAACAAGCTGAAATGATCTCATTACATTTTTAATGTACAAAAATAGCATAACTAATGGGGGATTTTCTTATGTGTGTGTCAGTTGCAGGTGCAGTACAGCAGGGATGGGACCAAGTCATTGTTTTGCAAGTCACAAGTAAGTCTCAAGATTTTGCACTAAAGAACCAAGTCCTAAATTCTAAACAAGTAAAAAAGCATTCTTCACCAAATGTAATTCCATTTGATCAAGACAAAAACAATATATTAAAATTACAAAGGTCACAAGTGCTTTTGAAATGTGTATACATTAAAACAAGTTGTCTGAATGAAATAAGAAGATTAACATTAATGTTGGTTGATTCGGGGAAATGCAGAAAGTAAAGTGATTTATCGAAGTGACATACTTTTTAATCTTTGTGATTGGAGAGTTATCAAGTATTTTTAAGTCAAAAGGCTCAAGTTTTGCGATTTGCGTAAAAGTCCAAGTCAAGTTGCAAGGCCTTTTTTTGATTTTGTCGAGTCTGAAGTCATCAAATAGGTGACCCGAGTCTGACTTGGGTCCACATCTCTGCACTATTCACCCCGGGTCACTCCGAAGATATTGAAATTCGTGACTTGCGCAGTGACTTTCAGCATCAGACACAAATGAAAAAGCCATCCTTTACTGTCAGCATGATACGCCGGTTGCCTTTATAGTTTAACAGCGCTCGGCAGCATCGGGGGAAACACAGCAGGACAAGAACGAAAGTTATTGCGGCAAAAGTCAGAGTAGGGCGGGTGTGAGTGGTGGTGGAGGATGGGTCTAACACTGACTTTCACCCAGGTGGTGTTCGCATCTCGTGACATTATAAAGCCAAACCCTGTTATTTTTTTCTAAACCCAACCAAGTGCTTTTGTGGCATAAACCCAACCACTTGCGCTAGTTGTTGAAGTAAAAAAAGTTGTACTAACATAGTGTGTTTATTTTGAATGAGACTCTATGTGAACGTTAAATTTCCTGGGAAAACAGAAGTGTATTTCGAAAGAAGACAATGAATGTAATAGATAGAACTTCAGAACATCAACAAGCAACACACCCAGGGTACCTTGCATGTTGTACCTGGACGTGGAAAGACAAGGTCGGAATGACAATGTGTTGGTAGCACAGTCCAAAATATATCACTGTGAAATACACAAGGTATGTCCGCTCAAACACACACCCGTTTGTGTTTGCCCATAAACACACACACACACACACACACACACACACACACACACACACACACACACACACATAATCCATAACTGTCACCCTCTTCCAAGATTGGCTGCTTTTTTCCAAACATCACTTACTAATGTCATTGCTTTGAACCAGAAGGCTTTCTGATGTAATGCTCACTCTGCCCCCCCTCCCTCTCTCTTTCATCTGTCTCTTCTCTGACTCTCCAGCCTCCCTCTCCTTGTTTTCTCCTTCTAATTTCATTTCCACATCCCTCTTTCCCTGTTTTTTTTCCCCCTCTCAGTCTGAGTCTTGAGAGTGAGGAAACAGATGGGAGGATTAAGATGATGAAAACTGCTCATTTCTGGAATGAAGGGAGTTAGCCGCAACAGATGAGGAAGAATGTACTGTAGCTTTGGTGGAAATATAACAAGAAAATGGTTAATGTATCCTGAGCCGGTGAGAGAGAGGGGGGTGATTGAGAGAGGAAATCAGAGTGATGCTGAGCATGTGCACATGACTACATTTTTATTCATGCCTTTTGCAGAGAGAAGGAGCGAGCGTAACAAAAGAAAGAGAGATATTAGAGTAATAAACTACAGAAAGTGCAGTGTATAATGAGCAAGGCAGAAGGGTGAGAAACAGGAAATGGAGAGCAGGGAGGAAAAGGGGGAGAAAAGAAATATCAAGGCGACAGGGGGAAAATAAGAAATATTCCTGATATGTCTCACTCAGGCTGCGATGGGCGACGAGGCCTGGAATGAGCCAAGGAACGACTCCTGGTTTGTGAAACGCCGCTGCATTATTCAGGCTGATATTAAAGGGCTCACACAGCCGTCGGCCATGATGGGAGGAGATGGCAAAACAGTGTGTGTGTGTTTGAATGTGTGTGTGTTGAGTGCGTTTCAGTCCCTGACTGGCAAAAACATTATTGACTATTTTGCTTAATAGAGGCAATTTACAAACAATTTTTACCTGCCTACTTCATAGTGGTGAAGTATTTCTTATCATGAGCATGTTGCCTTGTTAATATGCTGCAGAAATAGCGTGTCTCCTTGAACATTAGGCAGCAAACAAGTGTAGAAACAACTTTTGAGACATCAACTGACGAAAGAAAGTCTATGCAGCGTATTAATGTCCCTGCTTTTTCCCTTCTTTTCATTAAACTTTTCTTCCTTCCTGAGGTTACTCTACTACACAGTAGAGCACTCCACCCTTCATATCTGAGCTCATCGGCGACACAATGGTAGATCCCATTGTACCTGATGTATTGAAAAATGCTTATACACCAGCTCATGCCAAAATGAGATCCTCATCATCACTGCCAACAATGTGCAGTCGAGCGTTATTACAAAAGCAAGATAATTAGGGACAACCACAGTGATTAATGGACTGCCAATTCAGGCTTCTACAACCTGACCTTTATTATGTTCTGTTGTTTTCTGTTTCTGTAGAAATACATTCAACTACCAGTTCTCACCATCCCTGTTTTCCTCCATCGCACTACAACCACAGAAGGCCAGCAGACATCTTGTGCAGTAGTGTAAATATTTCACTCTGTGGCCTTTTTACTGCACAGTTATTCTGTTGACCCTACTTACTGTAGAGCAACTATAAATAATGAAGAACAAGGGGCATCTTTCTCATTTTTGTTTACACCCTGGCCACGGAGAATACTTGTTTCTGTGTAGCTGCCAGATGTCCACAAAAAATATGTTTCAGGACATCAAAAACATTTTAAAAGTCATGAAACTGTAATTCTTTGCATAGTAGGGGCATTTTTCATGCCATTTATTCAACCCAATTTCCAGTAAAAAATGTGGGCATTGTACATTTCTGCAAACCATGTCACATTTGTACCTTATTATAAAGCGAATAAGTTGAAACTAAACATTTTTAGAATGTTACCATGTGATTATGTTTAGTCACGCCCCCCTCCACTCACTTGGACAAGCTATCAACATTCAGTGACAGGCGCTATGGCAGGTGTCACAGTACACGACATTTCGCAGGAGGCAATTGATGATTGATCAGATGTCAGATGTCATTGAGAAGTAACCAAAAGGGCCTAAACTATGCATTGGAGGGATATATTCATTATTTTGTTGTTGAGCAGGTCAATGAAAAGCTTAAATTACAAGCCAGATAGCCAAAGGTCCCAGTGTAAGCGTGATAAACCGCATCTCATTGCTGTCACCATCAAAGACAACAAGATAGAGGATCAGCATTCATGCACTCAGTTTAACTAGAGCCCTTTGGACAACAGCTAACAATGATGTACAGTCACCAAAGTACAAAACTAGAACAAAATAGGCTAATGAACTCCCAGCAAACAAGGTGACATGATGAACAACGCAGCTAGGAGCTAACGTTAGGCTAACTTTAGCTAACGTTAGCTAGAGATGTTAAAGATAACTTTATATTTCTTTCCAGCAAAGTGACAATATGTTGCCTCAAACACAATGTTGACTTACCTTAGAACAGATGTAGACATCATTGTTAATCTTATTCACGTTGAGTTGATGTTGTGGTCTAACGTTACCACACAACTTTATCCAAAGGAGACACTTTTCTCGGTTGAGATGTGGTTTAAAGTGTAAAAAATACACCTCGTCGCCCAGCCTCTCAGGATACCTTGTGTCGGAGTTGCATGTACCCCATGCGCACCGTTTGACCATTTTTAAACTTCAAATCTCAGAAAAAGCTCATGAAACCGAACAAAACTGACTTTCTGTAATGCATTTCAATGGACGTCGAGGCAGAGAATGTCCGAGTGTATGGAAATGTCTATACCCACTGTGACTGGCTCATCGCGTTTGAGGGCGGGGTTTAGCCATAAGTCAGTTGTTTCAACCCAAACACCAGAAGTAACTGTTGGCATTGTACATTTCTCCAAACCAAAGATACATTACATTTGTACATTAGTACAGCAGACACACTGAAACTTTTTACATTTTAATAACACTGTGGTTAATGTGTGGTTATGTTTAGGCACAAAACCACTTCATTATGGTAAGTTAAAAATTATGTCTTAGCTTTTAATACCCATATTTGGTAGAACAGAAGCCACTGAAACGCAGCAACAGGTTGCCAAAAAACACCCATGTTCAACAATCGGTGTTGGTGCTTGTAGGTCTTGAACAGTGGTTGGTAGGTATCTCGCCTAAATGTCAGACCATCCACCATCCTCTTCATCTCCTGATTACAAAGTCATCTTATATACTACGTCACTTTAGAAATGTTGATATGACATGCACTGCATGTACAACTCATTTTCATCTCAACTTGTCAAATGTCTGCACTTGATCAGTGGACTCTCACGTCTACATATGAGGCAGTAGGTATCCTCCTGCATCTGTTGTTGATTTGTCAGGATGCTGTGTCAATTTAGGCGTGTAACATGCATTGTTCCTTATCAAAATACACTTCTGTTTACAATGTACAGTTTCTGCTTGTTAGATGGAAAATTACAATGTCGGTATAACACCTCGTATTTACGTTTATTTCCTTGTGCAACAAAAGCACATGGTTAGGTTTAGAAAAAAAACATCATTGTTTGGCTCAACATTCACACTGGAAGCAAACAGAGGCCTTACAGGTGGAAGTCTGAGTTTTGCTGGACCCATCCACCCTGAAGGGAGTTTTTGCATCAGTGTCTGATGCTGAAATCACTGACAAAGCAGCAGAATATGACAATTTGGAATGAGAACAGGCTGGTATGTAATATGCAAGTGTAATGTAAACTGATGTTTTTGACATCACTTTCAGATAGAACCCCAATATCACAGGGTGAAAAGTGACATTTTCATTTGGTAATTGGTACACTTATCTCAACAACAGTGGACCTGTTGCAATTGTCACAAGTTCACCTCACTGCTAGTATGAATAGCTTTGATGCAAAATATTCACAGGTGGGTATTTCACATTTTCGTGTTGTTTATTTGGCATGCTGCCAGTTTGTAAAGGCCTTAAATAACCACAACAAAAAGGCTGATGGTGCACACCAGACTCCAAATTAACTGGAGGAACTAACCTTACTATTGTATAAACTAACCATATACACAGGCGGCTAATATACAGTAACTGGAAGATCAGCTGTTTGATCCTCACCTACTCCAGTCCACTTGTTGGAATGTCCTTAGGCAAGACACTGAACCCCAAATTGCTCCTGAAGGCTGCGCCATTGATGCGTGAGTGTGTGTGTGAATGAGCGGTAGAGTAGATCCTTATGAGCAGACTGGCACTTTGCATGGCAGCCTTTGCCATCAGTGTATAAAAAGTGTGTTTGAATGAGTGAATGTGGCATGTAGTGTCAAGTGGCTAGAAGACTAGAAGGACACTAGATAAATGCAAGTCCTTTTACCATTTACACATGTTTAAACATTTGATAACAGCTGCAATAATGTCCTTTGAGTTTTCCAATTATAGAACATAATGGACTCTTTTGAAGAAACTCCATTCAATGTACTGGTGTTAACTTTATTACAGTGACTGACTGATTAGTGTCGACCACATGAAAATTAATAAAATATCAATCTACACAGCCATCATTATTGAATCATTTGTACAAGGAAACATTTTGATAATGGACAAATGTTAACACAGCCTAAGCACACGTGCAGTTCTGTGCAAATTTACTGTAACTTTAAAATAAAGTGTGTGATGACATCGGCAGTTACTAGCCACATCATTTAGGGACATTGGCTAATGCTGTATTAAAGAGGGGGTAGTACTCGAAACAAAAACTCTACAACAGTACATAAAAATTAGTTTTTGTCAGGGTTAACAGTTATCATTGCTGTTACGGCATGAAGCTGGAACTCATCAGTACTTACCCAACTTTTAATGCGATTAAATTGCATCACTTGAACAAGCAAGTCAGAACTGCCCCTGAGCTTGATGTCACAACTGAAAAATCTGCCCAGTCTTTGCATTGTATGTTTCTGCAAACTATGTATATATCACATTTTTACATTTCAAATTATGTCAACTTTTCTGAATTGACTAAAGTTTCTGAAGTGTAGTGTAGAGTATATGAGCTGCCTTCATCAATGGAAGGAGGAATGGTGGATAGCGTGACATCCAGGCAAGACTCCTGACAAGCTGCAGACCACTTTTCAAGATCAGCAAACATCATTGCGTCATGACTGTGTAGCTTTTTAGCCACCAAACATGGGTGTTGGTGCCCCATTGATGTGTTTCCAGCCAGTGTAGTGCCACAAAAAGCAGTGGTTTCATACCTAGACGTAACTACATTCTCTGCTGAGATTGTGCTACAAAAAGCAGTTGTTTTATACAGAGACATCCCTGTGTCTCCTGCCATGACTAGGGTGACCAGGTCCCAATAAACCAAATGTGGAACAAGGAGTAGGTTTGTAAGGGACAATGTGGGACACCCGCCCCCAGCACGAAGGTTAGTCATCAGAAACTAAATGCATTCATCATAAACTATACAGAGTCTACTGTATATTAACACTGGACTGTTTTAATTATTGAAGTATTTAGCAACACAGAGACTTGTGGTCAGTGGGATGTGAGGATTCTTAAATTCTCTGTACAGATGTGAAGCTCTGACTGTATCTGACTGAGCCTTAATGAGAGCTGTTGTCTTGTGTTTTTTTTCCTCTGAAAATATGAACCTTATAGTCAAACACAGTTTATTCAGCCTGTGTAGTTGAGGGGACAGGTCAAACTGATATGATGCTGATTTACAGAGAATTCATGTCAAATGGAGGATAAACCATGAACATAAACTACAGATCACCTGTAAAGCATTTTAATAAATTGATCTATCATAATTAAAACAACTGGAGACTGAAAACAAACTGATATATGGGTCTGATCACTTTTTTAATGAATTGGCATCATTCCAGACAGGATGTAAGTGTGTCTGTGACTTCCTGTACGGACTGAAGGCTGCTGGAAACTGTTGGGAAACTGTCCGACTTCACCGCAGCTTTTTGTCACCGGCCCCGCTGCGGCCGCCTGCTCTCATCTACTTTACAGGCGAGGCGCAGTTCATCTCGAACGAGCCTACTGACACTCGCACGGCACGAGTGTCATTAGCTAACGAGTGTCACCTGTTGCTATCAAGGAGGTTTAAATAGTTGCTATATGGGGCGGGAGGGGCGAGCCCAGCGCTTAAATGCACGTGTGGTGCTACTATGACAATAAACAGAGAGCCCACGAGGGCTGGCTGCTGGGGGCGAATGCAAGCGCGGGTGACAACCAATCATGCGGGACATGGTCTCAATTTGCTTGACATCTGAAAAGAGACAGAAATGTTGTGCAGTCCCGCGCAATATGGGACGTCTGGTCACCCTAGCCGTGACAGTGCCACAAAAAGCAATTGGTTTTTTTTGCCAGACATTGCTGCGTCTCCTGCTGGTATACTTCCACAAAAAGTGATTTTTTTTTTTTTTTTTTTAATTATTATTATTATTTTTTTTACTGTGGTTCCACTGGGAATAGTGTCACAAAAGACATTTTTTTTAAAACAAGGTATCATTGCTTTCCTGTCAGGATTTTGCCACCAAACCCAGATATTTCAACATGATCGTTTCCGAGCCATTACTAAGTGTTTTTTTGTGCCTAAACCTAACCACAATTTAACCATAGCATTGTTGAAATGCAAGGAAAAGTAAATTTTCAACATATACCCCACACAGCAACATACAAATGTAATGTATCTGTAATTAGCAGAAATGCCAGCATTTATTGTGGTGATTGGGTTGGAAAAATACAGAAATGTTACCAACCAATCAGGATAGTGGATGAGGAATATCAATCCTTGTGAAAAAAAATGTGACCCAAATGCTTTATAGGCAGGTAGTAGTCATTACAATATTGTAGCGACTGGGGCTGTGACTGTGATAAATGAACTGTAAAATGATGAATGGTCCCTTTAAGGGCACTACCCAGAATGCACTGTGTTCAGGAGAAGTGTGTGTTTTTATGTGTTTCGTGCGCTCTGAGAGTGCATGTTTTGTTTTCAGTGTTCGATCTGCCGGTGTGTGAGTCTCATGCAGAAGAGTTTTGTTCCCTCGAGTCTCGGGGTATGTGTTAAGACGGCTTCACGTCAGTTGCAGGATGCCATGCTCTGTTGATATTTAGGAACAACCAATAAAAAGGCGCTGTGAGTTATAAGAAACCCGGTGTTGATGAACTTTAACCTGCCGCTCGTCACATTGGTGTCAGAAGTGGGATAGCTAGCCTAGCTAACGTACCCACCATGGAGGAAATAGAGCGAGAATACGGAAGGATAATGGAGTTCATAACGCGCCTCGACGAGCAGTGTAAATTCAAAGAGCACAACCCCAGCGGAGCTCGCCCGCCCGTCCAGGAAGGCTCCAGTGCCCGGCGTCTCCCCACACCCGCGACGAGAAGCACCACCTCCGCCCACCGCTCCGAGAGCTCGCCGGTCGCGCCGAGCATGGTGGCCGCAATGAGAGGCGCCGTCCCCCGCCGCAGCAAGGAGAGCCACACCCCCGACCGCTCGGGAAACTAGAGCTGGGGGGCACAGAGGGGAATTTGCCCCCCAGTCAACCAACCGAAACCCCTACTGAGAACATTAACCAAATCGGCAGGTTGGGCAACGTCCATGGCCTATACCTGTCCTGCCACCTCAATGGACACGCCTGCAGAGCCCTGGTAGACTCGGGGGCAGTTATCTCCCTGGTGCGACCAGGGGTTCTGCCGGAGACGGACGATGGACAGTCGCTCGGGTGGGCTCCGACCTCCAGCAAGATCCGGTCCGTGACAGGGGGACTCTCAAAAATGCTCGGGAAGCAAAGCCTGTGGGTGCGGGCCGGAAAAACTGAAACGGAGCAAGAGTTTTGGTTGGCTGACATCATAGACTCCTGCATTATCGTCCTCGACCTGCTGGAACGTTGGGGAGCCGTGGTGGACGTAGCGAAGAGAGTCATCTACATTGGGACGGAGACCCTACCTCTCCAACGTCGAGAGAGAAGAGGAGGGTGAGACGCACGCGAGCAGTGCAGCAGCAGTCCAGCAGTGGTGATCCGGCTCCACCAGCAGCAGTCCGGCAGTGGCGATCCAGCGGCAGTGGTCCAGCAGCGGCAGTGGCTCTCCAGCAGGAGCCCAGCAGTGGTGGCCCACCGGCAGCGGTCCAGCAGCGAGCCCAGCAGTGGTGGCCCACCGGCAGCGGTCCAGCAGCGGCAGGCCAACAGCGGCAGTCCAGCGGTAATGGCCCTACAGCGGCGGTGCAGCAGCGGCAGTGGCGGCCCGGGGGCAGCAACAACACAGCGGCAGTGGTCCATCAGCGGCGGCAGCACGGGCAACACCATCACGCCACCCCTGTTTCGACCTCCGTCACGCCGGAGTGCCCTGCAGAGGATCGGCCGCCGCCCTCCCCCGAGACCGTCCAGGCAGTCCAAGAACTCGCACAGCGGAGCAGTGAGCAGCTAGACCCACAGCAGAGCGCACAGATGAGGGATCTGCTTCAAGAGTTCCTGGACATCTTTGCCGCCAGAGATGATGAGTGCACCAGAACAGGGCTGGTGCAGCACACCATCGACACAGGTACTGCCGCGCCCTTTCACCAACGCCCCTATCGACTCCCGCTCGCTAAGCGGGAGGCCGCCAAGCGGCTGGTCCAGACCATGTCCGCGGCAGGGGTGATAGAGCCTTCCACCAGCCCATGGGCCTCCCCTGCTATCCTAGTGCGGAAGAAGGACGGCACGTGGAGGCCCTGTGCGGACTTCCGGCGCCTGAACGCAATAACCCGCAAAGACTCCTACCCCCTGCCCCGCATTGATGATGCCCTGGACCACATCGCAGGGTCACGATGGTTCAGTTCCCTAGACTTGAGAAG
>NC_065527.1:27979067-28031158 GCF_006386435.1 Epinephelus moara | reverse complement strand
CCTCTACGGCCGGTCCTTCCTCCTGCGGACAGATCACGCTTCCCTGATGTGGCTCCTCACCTTCCGAGAACCGGAAGGGCAACTGGCGAGATGGATTGAGGCCCTGCAGAGTTACGACTTTGAGGTACAGCATCGGGCAGGGCGACTCCACTGCAATGCCGACGCCCTCTCCCGACGGCCCTGCGAGGCATCAGAGTGCAGGCACTGTTTGCAGCAAGAAGAACGAGACCAACTGACTATTCCAGTGGCCGCGATGCCACAGGTCCAGGAAGCAGAGGAGGGGATGACGGCGGTCGAGCGACAGGAATGGCAGGCGGCGCAGGAAGCCGACCCTACTCTTTCCAGGGTGGGGCAGTGGGTCGATGCTGGAGAACGCCCCTGTTGGCCAGCTGTCTCAGCACTGTCATTGGAAACTAAGGCCTACTACCCTCAGTGGGCCACTCTGGCCCGATGAGATGGACTGCTCTATCGTGTCTGGCAGGCGCCAGGCCGAGGCGGAGCAGTTTGGCAGTTGTTGGTGCCCAAGGACCGGCGCCAGCAGGTGTTACAGGCAGTGAATGGTTCAGTGGGGGCAGGGCACTTTGGGGTATCAAAGACTCTAAACAGACTGCGCCAAAGGTTCTACTGGGCCGGCTGCAGGCAGGACACCAAACTGTTCGTGCATTGCTGCGACGCCTGCACCGCCCAGAAGGGCCCCACCCAACGCTCCCATGCTCCGCTACAGCGTTACCAGGTGGGGGCTCCCATGGAGCGTGTGGGCGTGGACATCCTTGGGCCGTTTCCCCTTACTGATGGTGGGAACCACTACGTCCTTGTGGCCATGGATTATTTCACTAAGTGGCCGGAGGCGTACGCGGTTCCCGACCAGAGTGCCATAACAATAGCTGAGAGACTGGTGTGTGAGATGTTCTGCCGATTCGGTGCACCTGAGGAGTTGCACAGCGATCAGGGACGGAACTTTGAGGCACAAGTGTTCGCCGAAGTGTGTAAGCTCATGGGGGTGACGAAGACCCGGACGACGCCTCTTCACCCCCCAGAGTGATGGACTGGTGGAGAGGTTCAATCGGACGCTGTCCACACAGTTGGCCATCGTGGTCGAGCGACACCAGCGTGATTGGGACCGTCACCTGCCCCTGATAATGATGGCATACCGCTCAGCAGTGCAGGAGAGCACTGGGTGCACACCCGCCGCTCTCATGTTCGGGAGGGAGTTGCGGACTCCCGTGGACCTAGCCTTTGGCAGCCCCCCGTGCCCTGACCTCCCTGGAGAGCCCGGCAGGGAATACCTGCACAGCCTACGGCAGCAGCTGGCGGAGGCACATGACTTTGCCCGTCGGCGCCAGGATCAGGCTGGGGAGAAACAGAAACGGCCGCCCTTCTCACCTGGAGAGAAGGTGTGGATCTACAATCCAACCCGAAAGAAAGGCATTTCGCCTAAACTGACTAGCAAGTGGGTGGGCCCCTGTGAGGTGCTGGAGCAGCTGTCCGATGTGGTGTATCGGGTGAGGATGTCTGTCCGGGGGCGGGTAGTGGTGCTGCACAGGGACCGTTTAGCACCCTATCGGCCCCATGCAAAATCAGCAGAGGTTGACCATGCCCCCAGCTCACAGGGTATACTCCCACCGCTGTCCGCTAGCGCAACCGGCACTGCAGGAGGGGAGATGGACAGCGGGGGGGAGGGGTCTGCGCGGAGAGAGACTCGATGGCGGCAGAGGCGGCCTCCCCGTCGCTTTGAGGACAACGTGTGAGCTTGTAGTCGCCGGGACGGGCGACATGCTGGTGGGGGCAATGTAGCGACTGGGGCTGTGACTGTGATAAATGAACTGTAAAATGATGAATGGTCCCTTTAAGGGCACTACCCAGAATGCACTGTGTTCAGGAGAAGTGTGTGTTGTTATGTGTTTCGTGCGCTCTGAGAGTGCATGTTTTGTTTTCAGTGTTCGATCTGCCGGTGTGTGAGTGTCATGCAGAAGAGTTTTGTTCCCTCGAGTCGAGGGGTATGTGTTAAGATGGCTTCACATCAGTTGCAGGATGCCATGCTCTGTTGATGTTCAGGAACGACCAATAAAAAGGCGCTGTGAGTTATAAGAAATCCGGTGTTGATGAACTGCCGCTCGTCACAATATGTTATAAAAACAGGAAACTACAGTACTGTCAAAGTTTAGTCATGGTGCCTTATTATCACATATCATAAAATGCCCCTGCCCTCGTCCAATTCAAGCATGTCAGTGGCTGTTTGAAAGTTTTCTGGGTTATCCTGGGGAAACAGGAAGTAGGTCAGCTAATCAATACAGCAACATCCCTTAGGCCAAAGAAAGCATGATAGATGTACCTGCCAAAATGCTGAAAATCCTAATATAAAGGGTTTTAATAGGACACTGGGCTAACACGAGCCACCCAGATGGTTACAGTGAGCCCTGACAGATGACATCAAGTCGCTCTCTGGTGGTTGTCTTCAAAGCTGAGCGTGAGGCTTTAGTCCTCCACAGGGAGCCTGAGATATCACACAGAACGTTGAATTAAACATGGCAGGGACTCCATTTCCATATAAACACACCCTTTATTGATTGCACTAACTCACAGGCCGTTACAGGTGAAATTTGGTGTTTGAAATGTTTTATGTTGATCAGCTCAATCAAGTCTTATCTATCCCTTCACTGTTGCGATGAAGGCCATGACTTCATTTCATTTTTAATAAGGAAAAATGGCTGCAATGAACCCAGTGTCTTTGGGTGATATGTTGCCCTGCTGCTTCTGACAAAAAATTGCCAAAAGAAATAAAAAACTTATTTTGTAAGGTGTGCTTTCATCCTGTCTAATATTGTAATTTTTGAAGCAGCATGACGATAAGATTTAACCGATTTGGAGTAGCTTTTCTCTAAAACACACTTTTGCTTAAATTAGCTATGTAATGACAAACATTTACCTTTAAAACTTTCCAACACAAAACCCATCTATTGCAGTCTACTGCAGTAGTAATCTACTCTTACAGTCCGTCAAATAGTGCAGCTGCTTTACAGTAACAGCCTCTCACCAACAAACACTATTCATTATGAAGCAGCTGCAGTATTCACTTAGTCAGATTACTGCTAACTACTCCCAGGAAAATTGATGTTTGTCTAGATTTTGAATTTTTTTGTGTGTGTAAAAAAAAAAGAAAAAAAAAAAAAGAGAAGAAAATAACCAGTATTGTGCAAGATATAAAACAAAATAGATAGCAAAGTGAAGACGAGAGGCACATATTGCAGTATGGGCAAACCTAAAACTTCATGTCATTACAGATAATTTCACCTTTGGTGAAGGGGAGGAAAACCAACTTCTCTGCTCTACCACATCAATTTTGCACAGGTTAAAAGACAGGGCACATGACTAACAGCCACCCAGGGACAATAGTTTTTGAGACGAACAGAGATCTTCTCCGGGATGCATTCAGGACTAAAGAATGCAGTAAACTCACTGTCATTGTGTCACAGACATTGCGCTAGACTTTTCATCCCCGGTCATTTTGACCGACAGGGTCATAAAAATCCGGTCATAATCTATTTTTACCGGTCATTTTAATTTTCATTTTTAAATGATAATAAAGATATTCAAAGACATTTAGTTTTCATTCATTCGTTTTTAATAAATCCAACAAGCAAGTTATAAAGTGTGCATTAATAAGGACATGAACGAAAAGATGAACAGACATCCACACACCCGTGCCATTAGGCTTCGCCCTGGACACACCGGATGGCACTAACGCGTCCGGTGTGTCCAGGGCATTATGTAGCCTAGTTATGTCTGAAGGCTCGGTGACACAAAATTAAAATTGTAATGAAGTGATTAGGGTATTGAAAAATGTGTTCGGTTATGCACTGTTGTGTTATTTTGAATTATAAACACGGTATTTTCTCCTCATGCAGTGCGTGCTGTTGTTATTTTATTTTGAAAATTGGCCGGATTCTCTCGTCTTTTCTGTGTCCGACTTCCTGTTTGGTACAATCCGCTCTATCCAGCTTGACAGAAGCGCTAGCGGCTCGCATGAAAAATAGACCAGACGCCGAACTGCTGCCTCTATTCCGCAGGCGCTCCGCTCTGCTCAGCGGCCTGTGTGGACAGTCAGATAGGTTAACATGGGCGCTGACTGAAAACTGCCTCCGCTGCTGGGCGCTGCATTAGCAGCCTATCCCAGCTGACAGAGGCGGGGTACATCCTAGACAGGTCACCAGACTATCGCATAGAGACAGACAATCATTCACGCTCACATTCACACCTACGGTCGATTTAAAGTCACCAACTAACCTAGCCTGCATTCCTTTGGACTGTGGGAGGAAGCCGGAGAACCTGGAGAAAACCATGCATTCATACACTGGTGGCTGAGGCTACCTGCCCCTCAATTTTTTTTTTTTTTTTTTTTTCAACACACTCACATATGGATGGAACAGCCATCGGGTGCAATTTGGGGTTCAGTAGTAGGATACTTCGACATGCAGACTAGAGGAGTGCTGATCTGACCGCTGATCTTCCAATTGATGGACAACCCGCTCCACCTCTGAGCCACAGCCACCCGATGACTTTATCTATTTTATAATGTAGATTTATTTGTTTCTCTGGAATAAAGGGGGAAAATAACAACAAAAACAAAATAAACAAAGCATCAGCACTGGTATCAGCTATTGGTCAAATTGTTATTTTGAACATTGGTATAGGTCCAGAATTTCTAAATCGGTGCATCCCTAATTAATAATGTTGGCAGTGAATATATATCCATTATGATCAGTTTGAGTAGCCTTTCAATCAATATATTTTGGTGTTCATGTTGCTCCAATCTTTAATGTCTTTGTCATACAGACCTAACAACAGGGATGCATCCTATTCCTAACTTCGGAAATCCCTAAATTAGGATTAGGATTTCACGATAAAATAGGATTTTTTTAGCCCAAAAAGCAGAAAGAAACCATGTTCCTGTGAGACCCAACATCCTAAAACCCATTCTAAACTGAGATATGATGTCAGTCATAGGAAGTTTCTGTAATGAGGCCCCAGGATATCTCAGTGCACAAATGAACAGTTCTTAGTCCTCAGGCTGAACTGAGTGTACTGAGTCACTGACCAAATCAGCGGGATCTTGTTCCACTCACTGGTGACTAAAAGTCCTGTTGATAGCTCAGCTGTCATATACAGGATGTTACTTCTTGGTTAAAAGCTTACTGGAAGACAGCAGAAGCCATAACACTAAAATGTTTTGATATAGTAAACCACTGCTGAGTGATTCTGGTTCCCATCATATTATCGCAGTAGTAGTATTCATTGCAATGCCACGTACAGTAGGGTATGTGTTCCAGTAAAAACAGTGTGTTCATTTTGCTTTTAATGATGTTATCTCTTTCTGATGTGCATTTGAACACCAAAGCAACAGTTTGGAGGATAATTCACTGACAAATTGGCAATTTGTATAGAAATTACTCAACTTGGGTAACATTGAATTAGTGGAGAAAACTTTTTTTTTTCTTGCATGCCTCACCCTTGAACGAAGAATCCAAAAAAAGGCGAACATTCTTCATGAATTGAAGTTATTAGGGACCACGTTTAACAGCAGCAAAATTATATCAAACAAACTCTCATACAAGTTATGCAGTATAATACAAGTCTAATTTATCTGGTTGTATGCTCAGCACTTCCCATACACATGCAGTTGTCAAGAGGAAAGTTTGCCTTTTTTGGATTCTTCATTTTCCGTGGAGGCATGGAAGAAAAAAAAAAAGATTTTCTTCACAAACATGTTGAGTAATTGATAAACAAATGGTCATTTTGCAGGTCAGGTATTAGGCTTTAAATAAATAAACATGCTCCAGAGTCAATACCTGCAAAAAGTGAACCAGCAATAAACAAAATGATTCCAAACATTTACCACCAGCATTTGATTCAAAACATTAAGAAAGCGAGTTGTAAATTCCACGTCTGATAGAAACACGGTTGGCTCCCAGCATGGCACAAGTAGAAATGCAGAAGAAACTTAATGGAAACCATTTAACATTCACACTCTGGTCAGATCATCAAAAGGATTCAGTGCATGAAACAACAAACTCAACAGGATGAATGAGTCAGGTTGAGAAAAAGTGGCTACCAAAGAGAACACTTTATCACTTCATTGCTCCTGGAATGAATTTAATGTGTCCTTTAAAGCAATGTCAGTAGTGAAAAACCAACTGTGAATCCATGACCTTCCTCTCCAATTTACCAGCTTACCACACATGCTGATTCACTCCACCATTATACCTTCTCTGTCGCTCTGCAGTGCGCCATGAAACCCTCCAAAACAAAAAACAGCCAACAGATACTCGTCTCCTGCTGGCTGTCAACTGCTATCCATCGTGCTTTTACTGTGAGGTTTCCCCCTGACTTGCTGGCAAGATGAGGCATTGTAAGTGTGTGTGTGTGTGTGTGTGTGTGTGTGTGTGTGTGTGTGTGTGTGTGAGAGTGAGTGAGTGAGTGAGTGAGTGAGTGAGTGAGAGAGAGAGAGAGAGAGAGAGAGAGAGAGAGAGAGAGAGAGAGAAGTGAATCCTTGCTTCCAGGCTGGAGTTTGTGTAAGTGTGAGCGTGTGAATGAGAAGTTTCTGCATAAGGCTGTGGGTTGTGTATCTCTGGGAGTTGAGATCTGTGCCTGCAGTGAATTCTGTGTACATGATGTAAGCTTGTGACTTTAATGCTTTGGCAGGCACAAGGAGCTTCAGGGACCAAGGAGCTGACTGCTGGCCCCACAGGGCTGCTACTCACAGGTCAGGAGATGTTCTGCAAACACACATTTGCGTTATCACACTTATTAGGTACATAATTAACTGCATTTGCTGCCTAACCCGTGACCACAAAGCCGACATTTATTCTCCATCATACTGTAGCATATTATAACTGTGTTTATTTAGAGGTACTTATATTTTGTTTGCTTGACAGCAGCTCTGCAGTAAAACAAGCAAGCAAGAATGGCCCTATACTGCAAGACTAAACTACTCTGTCCATGAACATACCAACTTTGTCTCACAGAAATATGTGAGATCACGACTTCTTAACACTGCATCACATGGTGGTGGCAGTAATGTGCTAAAATGACATGTCGGCACCACAGAAACAGTGTCAATGACAAGTCAATTAGGATCCTTTGTCACAGTGGACATATGAATATCCTGGTCCAACCATCGATGAAATACTGAGCGGTCCTTTGGAGCCCGGGCCTGGGCTCAGGTGCCCAAAGTAGTTCAAAGGTACACACTCACACACTTAGAGAGGCAAAGGAACTGCAAAGAGACACAAAATAGAGCTTGTAAGTCACGCCCCTTCCGGTAGACCCCCATTGGACCTCTAGGCTCGGAAAATATGAATGGGAGTCAATGGAGAGAAAATTATTTTCTGGTCCCAGTCATTAAATGCCTTGGATTACACAAATGTTTTGTGTGGGTCTAAATAATATTTTTTCATGTTAAGAGTTTGACAGTTTATTGTATGATTCTTCAGTTAAAGGCTATGGAAACAACGTAATGAGAAAGACTACATGTCGCCTATGTGACATCACGTCATCACACTTTCCCTCCACTTCTCAACTCACATTGCTGCTGCATCTTCTGCCACGATCTACGGAGCCATCAGATCAAGATGCCGGTGTGTTTCATAATTAATATTTAATTAATAATTTCTATGGAAAAAAAACAAACCTTTTGATTCTTTTGATCTGAGGACCCTTACGGACTAAACAAATATGAATAACTTCATGGGTAATCAAGGAATGGACACAGGTAGCCAACAACCCGCTTTTATACATCCAAAGAACGCCTATAAAAAAAAACCTGAGACAGGTTTTAATTTGTCAAAATGTGCCGCCACACTGGGCTAGTGAAAGGGACTAGGCATTTAATTGGGACTATACTTACATCTCATGCCTTACAAATTTAGTTATTTTAACACAAAACACAATCACAATCAATCTAACCAAGTAGTTTTGCTGCTTAAACCCAACCGTGCTGCCACAAACACTTTACAGTAGGTGCCTCCACCACGTAACACGATGATGAGAGATTATTTCATGCATTTCTGTGAGATTACATTGAAACATACTGAAGACACATTCACCACATAACCAATAATGTATGCATTTTACTATATTGCAAACCACGAAAATTTTACATTTGTATAGTTCCACACATATAGCATAGTCCAGATAATGTTGCGTTGTACATCCGGAGGAGGGGGAACACATGGAGATATCTTCCAAGCAGCAGACAGCAGCAGACCACTTTTTGAGACCAACAAAAGCAGGTTATGTTTAAAAACAGTTCAGGAAACTTCCAGCAAAGTTGCTGTTTCTTAACAAAAGTTTGGGACATTTCCAGATATGGAAATCTGGGAAAGTCTGGGAAATTTTTCAGCTGTTTGTAGCAACAAAACTGGTATTTTTTAAGAAGAGTTCCAGCCTTGACTGTAGCAATAAAACTTGGTATATTTTGAAAAAGACTTCTAGACATTTCCTGTAGTGTTTGTAGGGATAAATGTTTGTATTTTTAACGAAGGTTTGAGGCATTTCCAGCTGTGTTTGTAGTGTTAAAAGTTGTTTTTTTTTTGTTTTTTTTGTGAAAGTTTGGGACAGCTCTGTTTGTAGCAACAAAACAGGTATATTTTAAGAAGAGCTCATGAACTTTCCAGCTGTGTTTGTGGCAGTGAGTAAATGCTAATAATAGAGACATTTCCAGCCATGACTGTGGCAGTAAAAGTTGGTATATTTCAATGAGACTTCCAGGAATTTCCAGTAGTGTTTGTAGTGATAAAATTTGGTATTTTTTTAATGAAAGTTTGAGACATTTCTCACGTGTTTGTAGCAACAAAAGCGAGTATTTGCTAATAATAGAGACATTTTCAGCTGTGTTTGTAGTAACAAAAGCAGATATGTTTTAAGAGAGATTGGAAAATTTCTAGCCATGTTTGTGGCAACAAAAGCGAGTATTTGCTAATGATAGAGACATTTTCACCTGTGTTTGTAGCAACAAAACAGTTATTTCTTAAGTTCAGTTCAAATTTCCAGCTGTCTTTGTAGTAACAAAAGCGAATATGTTTTAAGAGAGATTGGGAAATTTCTAGCCATGTTTGTAGCGACAAAAGCGAGTATTTGCTAGGGATGGACAAACGATTAAAATTCATTATTCGATCATCAAAAAAATGAATGATCAATTATTGATTAATTGATAAGCGAGTATTTCTAAAGAGAGAAAACAAAAGAGTGCAGCGCAGACTGTCGCCGCAAGAGAGCGCAGCTGCCCCAGTTTTGAGCTTCAACCCCCCCAGGCCAAAGAGGAAGAATGGCGCGCATACACAGTTCACCCCTGGGTGTTTACAACTGTTGCCAGCCAGGGGTTACAGGCTTCAGTTTTCAGCGAAACCTCCGTCTTTCAATGGCATATTGTTTTCAGAGGCCTCAAGGGAAGCTGCCGAGGCTTTGGAGAGCGTTGAGAGCCTCCGTCTGTTTATGATTTTTTGCCTGGCATAGGTCCGGCGGGGGGTCTCGTAGGCACGGCGGCTCGCCGGGCCTGTAGCATTGTAGGGGAAACACTGCGACTATCGAGCAAAATTATTTGTGATCAATCAAAATCCTAAACAATCAATCGTCAATAATCGAAAATTGATGCCCATTCCTAGTATTTGCTAATGATAGAGACATTTTCAGCTGTGATTGTAGCCACAAAATGGGTAGCGTCCAAAGTGGGCCGAAAGACTCCATCTTCCAAGCCCTAACCAAGTGGTTTTTGTGCCTAAGCCTAACCACACATTAACCACAGCATTGTCATAACATGGAATTGAAAATAGAGAAACATAAAGATTAAAAAAATCTGCTACATATGAAACATACGAATGTAACGTATCCGTGATTTCAGTGCAGAAACATTTATTCTGACGATTTTGTTGCAGCCTCCACTCTTCTAGAAACCTGGCAACAGGGGTTTGCTCCATTTCAGCCACAAACGCAGTAATAAAGAGAGCCACTGGTGTTGGGTGATAAGGTCTGACTCGAAGTTGATGTTCTGATATGTTGGATGGATTTGAGGTCAGCACTCTATGCAGGCCAGTCAAGTCCTTCCTCACCAAATTGGGAAACGCCTTTTCCTTCTTCTTTCTTTCTTTTTTTTTTTTTTACAGACCTGGCTTGTTAGCTGAAATGTTGCCACAAAGTTACTGCCCAACACTGTTAGTTGTCAAATAAAAAAGTTCATAGTAATAAATAATTTTGCTACCTTTGTCTGCAGCCTGACTGGCACCACACAAGCACTCTCTCCTCCAGCTATACTTTCCCTGTTCAAGTTGTGGCGACTTTGGCCCCCCAAGATGTCTGTGAATCAGCCTTTGTCTGCCCCTCTCCATGGAACAATCCATCCTGGGAGAATCTATCAGCAGATATTGCTTAAGGCCACACAGCTCCCAGGGTCAAAAAGGCATGTAAACCTCTCCAGTGTGATAAGGTGGCTCTATCCTCTTAAAGATGGGTTGAGGGAAAACTCTGCCTCCAGAGAAAGTGTTCAAAGAGGCAAGTGGAGGTTGATCACAATACCCCCCGGACGCCTCTATGTAAAGGTGTTGTGGGCTCATACAAACAAGAAGAGACAGGGGAGACACAGAGATTAGGCTGTATATCCATGACAGAGAATGAATCCAGTATGTGATTGATCACCTACAGGAGTAACCTGCAGCATTGTGGGGAAAAAACTAAACTATTAAAAAATAGTGCTGCTAACTTGGAGTCTCAACTGACTGTTCTTTACTTATGAGGGAGGGCATGCAAACAGGGATAGCACATCAGATACTTTTTTAAGCACTGGGGAGGTAAGTGTGTTTTTTTTTTTATTTTGGCTTAGGGCAGGGATATACAGCTTCAAATTGTTGTATTTTACATTTAGTTTTTTTTTTTGTTTTTTTTTTCAAAACACTATGGTGACGGGACTCACTAAATTTGGTACCTCTCATCCCCCCCTTAACCTCGTTGGACGTCACACACCTTAACCACCCATTGGATGCAGTGCATGCATGACAATAGTGGAAAACCACTTCTTCTTCAAGGTTTTTGCTGTGATGCTCCCCTGAAGTACTCTATTTGCATGCCCCCTGTTAGATAAGTAGATATAGCTCAAGAGCTCAGGTCCCCTCTTGGCAATTTTTTTTAAAAAAGATTTAAAAAAAAAAAAAAACACATTTTAAGTAATAATTTGGTAAAATACCTTTAAAGAAAATTTTCTATTCTATTTTTGTTTTTTCAAAATGACTGGAAACACAAGTCCCCTGTTGGCAACTTAGACGAATGGTCCACTGTAAGCAAGGTTGACGTGTATGTGTGTGTGTTGGTTTTGTCTGGTAGGACGGGTGGCATGTGTGCACCCATATTTGGTAGTAGTGCACTCACAGCTTGTGTGATGATGATGTGCTTTTGTAAGGAGAATTTGCATTTTGTTTGAAAAATAAAGAGAAGAAAAAAACCCCCACCACAGCCACCTCCTTATGACAAGTAATGAACAGTCACTAAATGATCTTCTGTAAGGCCTGTTTTCTGCTCTTTGATGTCATTATTTACTTTATGAATGTCGACAAAAGAGTACAATTTAAATTGCGCAATATATCTCCTGAATGTGCCCATCAGGTTTCAGGTTAGGGGACCTATGTATTGCTAAAAACACTGGACAGGCTTTGAGATACTTTATTAAGGAGTCACACTCAGGAAAATGAGACATCTTTAAGGAGTACAGCAACACAGTTTACAGTTACACTGAGAGACATAACAGGAAAAGACAGGGCCATTAACAGAACAGCATAATGAGCAATAAAAAGTTAAGACCTCACTGAAGGAGTCACAGTCAGTCAGGGGATAATTACTGAGATCAGTCTTAACAGTCTTAAAAGGTCCAGTGCGTAGGATTTACAGGGATATACAAATGTGATATAGTATAATAAGTATGTTGTGTTTAGTGAACCATCACCTGAAAATAAGAATCATTGTGTTTTTGTTACCCTAGAATGAGCCATTTAGATCTATATGAGAGCAGGTCCACGTCTATGGGTTTCACAGTGTTGTACCGTCATGTTTTTCTGGTAGCCCAGAACAGACAAACTAAAAACTGGTATCTACATAGGGCCATTCCCATTTTCGCGTCAATTAGCATTAGCAGCCCCTCGCTGATGAGCCGTGTTGGAAAAATACAGATTTTTTAACTTGTTAAAATTATTGAGTCAGTTTGTTTTAGAAAGGAAGAGACCTCTGCGGATAATGTGGTTCCTGCTAAAAACCTCCTGAACGTCAAGATCTTAAGTTATCAGAGAAAAAAGGTGAGCACAGATTAGCAGTTGCTAGGTATGGCGCCTGTCTCTGGAAAGTGCAAACAGCGTAATCAAAAAAAAAAAAAAAAACCCTGAACATCTGGATCAGAAAATAGGTGAGCACACACAGCAGGTGTTTCCTCTACAGCATAGGGGAAACACTGATTTTAAGGTAAAACTGCTTTATTCTGTGTTTTTAGCAGTTGTAATCATTTAGCTCATTTGTACTGGAGAGGAAGAGACCTCTGCAGATTATTTGGCTCCTGGTAAAAACCTCCTGAACAAGCAACACAGAAGAAATTCTAACCAATCTGCAATCCTCATGCCTTGATGCCATTAAATCCCCTTTAATTTTATACACTGGACCTTTAAGTTAAAGAGAGGTAAAAGGGTTTTAAAATTTTTATGTCATTACAGACTTTCCATGAGATTGCTGAGCTAACAAATACTCTAATAGCAAAAACAGTCTTTCATCATTAGCTCTGGCCTAACTTTAACCGCAATGCATATCTTTGTAGATATAATCTAATGCCTAAATATGCAGCTGCAGACTTGTACTGTACCCTGACACAACTGTCTCCAAATTTCAAACTGATTCTCATTAGGATATAAATACTCACTCACCCACAATTTCAGATATTAAAATTACCCTTTTGGTTATGACACTCACCATCTCCTCGGCTCTGCCAAGCTGCCAATGACAGCTGAGATATCGTGCCAATCTCTTGCCAGCTGTCTAGCTCCGGGCTCTGGCAGCCTGCTGTCCGAGTTTATGAATACATCCTAAGCTGATGGATACCAGCACTATACGTTCCATTTGTCACAGAGCTGCGCGCTTGATTTGTGAAAACGCTAAGTGTAAATTTAATTCTGTATAATGGGTAATTGCAGAATTCTGCCTCATAGAAATATGAAATGTTATTTCACTTGACACACAGCCGCTGTGGTTCAAAATCAGACAAACTAATGTCGGCTAATTCACTGAGATGAATAATTACAGTTACAAATACCTATTATCACACATTCTGTTTAGCTGTGCGCATGCATCTTGAGATTTTGTCACCAATAACCAGCTGTCGTCCCTTCAGAGATGATCTTGTGAAAACCAGCTGGTGATCTGACGGTTTATCAGAAAAGGCGTTAATTATATCTCCAGCTACACTAGGATCTCATGGCTGCCATCATGTGTGTAACTGGTGGATTGTAGGTTCAAATTCCAGACAAGGTGGAAGAAAAATCATTTGGTGCATGCTTAATCATAACCAATATGTAATGACTGTGTTTGTACTGGGCAGCTCCCAGTTCGGATTGGTGTAACTGGGGCGGAATCTGACCTTCAGGTGTGGCTTTAGACTAAGAAGGGGGCACATTTGGTATAAAGATGTATTAAGATCCAAATTCAAAGTCCTGTTTTTAGTAATATTAATCTGTACATTACAAGTAGTTCCGATATTTATTCAGTGTAATAAATGGATGCCAAATTAAAAGACTTTCTATTCTGATATAAAATATTATAAATTATAAAGCTGCTATTTGTTAATCCATCAAGTCTATGGGCATGGACAGATTATGCAGAAATGGGCCCGTGGACACAGACATGAGTTTTACATAGGTAACAGTTACTTAACTGATAGAAAATTAAGCATCATCAACTAGTGATATAAAAAAAAAAAAAAAAAAAAAAAAGTTTTAAGAGCTCGATCTCACTCTGAAGTCATTGAAATCCGGCACTTGGGCAGTGACTTGCAGCATCAGACAGCGACGACAAAAGGTGTCCTTTAAGGTCAATATGATACGTGGCCGGTTGCCGTTATAGATAGATAGATAGATAGATAGATAGATAGTACTTTATTGATCTCAAACTGGGAAATTCTTATATATGGGTCCAACAAACACCGACTTTCACACGAGACAGCCAAACTCTGTTCTTTTTTCCTAAACAAAACCAATTCCTTTTGTTGACTAAACCTAACCACGTGTGTTGCTGAAGGACAAAAATGCCAATTCGCGGTGTTGTACCGATGAAGTGCGTTTATTTTGAAAGACAAGGTTAAATTCCCTTTGAAAACGAAAATGTATTTTGAAAGAAGACAATGCATGTAACAGGCAGAACTTGACACGGTGTCCCAGAACGTCAACAACCAACGTACCTAGGGTACCTTGCACGTTGTATGTGGATGTGGAAAGTCCATGCCCAAGCATGTCAATATGTGACAAGGTCGGAGTAAGAATGTGTTGGTTTAACTTCTGAAATGTGAAGATATGAGGGTCTGGACTCTAAGAAAACCATCTGAAGACATCACCTTGGGTTCTGACAAACTAATGGTAATATCCTCTGACATTCCACTGATTAAATTATAAATCAATTAATTGAATAGATAATTACAAAAGCCCCGACAGGCAAGTGAGAAAAAAACAAAACAATGCTGGTAATCTATTTCCTTAGTCTCATTTAAGCAGTTTTCTCTCCTCTGTTTATGATTTGAGAACAGGTGGAGAAAAGAGGTTATGCTGGATTAGTCTTTCTGAATTTGTTGAGGTTTTTTTTTTCCATCTGTAAAACAGGTGGAGAAGATGTTTTGCCAGGTGAGAAAAAAAATCCCAGGATGGAAAAAACAAACAAACAAAAAAAAACTTTGGCAGCTGAATTTTTTTTTAAATTTGAGAAAACAAAAAAAAAGAATTTATGTTTTTGTCCATGTACTTAAGTCCTATTTAGAACATGGGGTAGTGGTGCTCTTCAGACTCTTGTGGCCAGAATGAATATTACAACAAATACTTGGAAAGATTATCCTGACAAAAATCACCTGTGGTTTTTATGTTTGTTTGTTTTCAGCTGTTTTACACTAAAAAAAAACAAACCTCTATGGTACTGTGTTGTCTCTTGGTAACCCATTTTTGGCCACTTACATTCACACAGCACATCCTCAATGATGTTGCAGTGCTTCAGAAAAGAACGAGGGCCCTAAGGAAACCAATAGCACTGTTTAGATTGTAACATGACTTCAGGGCCTTCCCCACGTCTCTGTCATTGCACAATCTGAAAAAAATTGGATTTGCAATAATAGACGAGTAAAGTTTAATTTTAATTGCTTAATGTACTTATTTGATTTAATTAAGTCATAGAAAATTAAAATGCAAATGTTGCCTTGAAGCAATGTCGCACCATTATTATATCTCAACCATGCCTTCTTTGCTATTGTGTATTAGGGTAACATACTGTTCAATAGCATAACAGTCATTATAATTGTCTTTTTTATCTCTATAGACTAACCTAGAGACATTAAATATTGTTAGCGTCAATAAAGTTCAGGCTTTGACACTGTATAGTCAACTATAACAATGCACTTTGTGAGTTCTTCCTGCAGAGTAAACTGTATG
The DNA here is from genome assembly GCF_006386435.1 of Epinephelus moara. NCBI lineage: Eukaryota > Metazoa > Chordata > Actinopteri > Perciformes > Serranidae > Epinephelus > Epinephelus moara. The sequence continues at coordinate 28,015,457 of NC_065527.1, read as the reverse complement.
CTCATATTTTACACACATTTTTCCTCCAATCACAGAATGAATGAGTCTTCAAATGAGAAGAGGGTAAAAATGACACCCCAAGTAAATAACAGCGAGGATGAATCCAAATTTAGTAGTTGGGATGACACCAAGCTGGTAACAACCAGCAGCAATACAGCAGCAACAGTATACGTCAGGAACGACACACACCACAACTCTGAAAGCAGGCATTTAATGTAAAACAAATAATCAAACACTGAAATGTAACTCATGGGCTTGTTTTACAATGGGTTATGATAGCTTGGTTTGATAAAGTGTTTATGTAAAGTTTGCTGAAATACAGTGGCGTGCACAGACTTTTTGAAGGGCAGGGGCGAAAAGAAAAAAAAAGGGCACATACAGCGCGTTCTCGCCACTAAAGAGGGCACTTTAGACATGTTTATATGTTATACAAATGGTACATTACATAGCCTTAAAACAGACTAACTAGACAGACTACTCAAGTTAGTTTGTAGTTAGGATCAGCATCCACGAGAACTGTGTAGATTCAATGTTGGACTGTGAAGAACACACAGAGACATGGATGTATGAAATAAATAAATCCCTGGGGGGGTCTGGGGGAGGGAGAACATTTTCAATTAAGTAGATGCCATTTCCTGTATTCTAGTGCATTTTAACACCATATTAGCACCAGATAATCCAAACTGGTTCTGTGAGATATAGTTCTGGCTCAATATAGATCAAAAAAGGGCCCAACATAAAAGTCATTGCAACAGTAATGTCTCCAAAGAGGGCACTTTAGCGTGCGTCTTGGCTCCAAAGAGGGCACTTTAGCATGCGTCTTGGCTCCAAAGAGGGCATTTTAGCGTGCGTTTTGGCTCCCAGGAGGGCACTTTAGCGTGCATTTTAGCTCCAAAGAGGGCACTTTAGCGTGCGTTTTGGCTCCAAAGAGGGCACTTTAGCGTGAGTTTTGGCTCCGAAGAGAAAATTTTAGCGTGCGTTTTGGCTCCCAGGGAGGCACTTTAGCGTGCGTTTTGGCTCCGAAGAGAACACTTTAGCATGCGTTTTGGCTCGCAGGAGGGCACTTTAGCATGCGTTTTGGCTCCCAGTAGGACACTTTAGCATGCGTTTTGGCTCCCAGGAGGGCACTTTTGCGTGTGTTTTGGCTCCAAAGAGAATACTTTAGCGTACGTTTTGACTCCAAAGAGGGCACTTTAGCGCATGTTTTGGCTCCCAGGAGGACACTTTAGCATGCGTTTTGGCTCCCAGGAGGGCACTTTAGCGTGCATTTTGGCTCCAAAGACGGCACTTTAGCGTGCATTTTGGCTCCAAAGAGGGCACTTTAGCGTGCGTTTTGGCTCCCAGGAAGGTACTTTAGCGTGCGTTTTGGCTCCCAGGAAGGCACTTTAGCGTGCGTTTTGGCTCGCAGGAGGGCACTTTAGCATGCGTTTTGGCTCCCAGGAGGGCACTTTAGCGTGCGTTTTGGCTCCAAAGAGAATACTTTAGCGTACGTTTTGACTCCAAAGAGGGCACTTTAGCGCATGTTTTGGCTCCCAGGAGGGCACTTTAGCGTGCGTTTTGGCTCCCAGGAGGGCACTTTAGCGTGCGTTTTGGCTCCCAGGAGGGCACTTTAGCGTGCGTTTTGGCTCCAAAGAGGGCACTTTAGCGTGCATTTTGGCTCCAAAGAGGGCACTTTAGCGTGCGTTTTGGCTCCAAAGAGAACACTTTAGCGTGCGTTTTGGCTCCCAGGAGGGCACTTTAGCGCATGTTTTGGCTCCCAGGAAGGCACTTTAGCGTGCGTTTTGGCTCCAAAGAGAACACTTTAGCGTGCGTTTTGGCTCCCAGGAGGACACTTTAGCATACGTTTTGGCTCCCAGGAGGGCACTTCAGCGTGTGTTTTGGCTCCAAAGAGAACACTTTAGCATGCGTTTTGGCTCCCAGGAGGGCACTTTAGCGTGCGTTTTGGCTCCAAAGAGAACACTTTAGCATGCGTTTTGGCTCCAAAGAGGGCACTGTGGCGCATGTTTTGGCTCCCAGGAAGGCACTTTAGCGTGCGTTGTGGCTCCCAGGGAGGCACTTTAGCGTGCGTTTTGGCTCCAAAGAGAACACTTTAGCATGCGTTTTGGCTCCAAAGAGGGCACTTTGGCGCATGTTTTGGCTCCCAGGAAGGCACTTTAGAGCGCGTTTTGGCTCCCAGGAGGGCACTTTAGCGTGTGTTTTGGCTCCCAGGAGAACACTTTAGCGTGCGTTTTGGCTCCAAAGAGAACACTTTAGCATGCGTTTTGGCTCCCAGGAGGGCACTTTAGCGTGCATTTTGGCTCCAAAGAGAACACTTTAGCGTGCGTTTTGGCTCCAAAGAGGGCACTTTGGCGCATGTTTTGGCTCCCAGGAAGGCACTTTAGCGTGCATTTAGGCTCCCAGGAGGGCACTTTAGCGTGCGTTTTGGCTCCAAAGAGAACACTTTAGCGTGCGTTTTGGCTCCCAGGAGGGCACTTTAGCATGTGTTTTGGCTCCCAGGAGGGCACTTTAGCGTGCATTTTGGCTCCAAAGAGGGCACTTTAGCGTGCGTTTTGGCTCCAAAGAGAACACTTTAGCGTGCGTTTTGGCAGTTGCCCCCCTGCCCCCTGCCCCTTGTGCACACCACTGCTGAAATATGCTACACTTTTTAACACATTCATTATGGGCTGTTCCACAGTGGCACAGTGCTGTCCGAGGGTAACATTCAGACAAACAGACTTATGAAAAGAGTTTTTTCAAGTTCATATGGCATGAATTTTACACTTAAGGGTTTCTGGGCATTTTACATGAGTATTGTATTATTTTTTTTTTTTAAAAAACTTTCAAACAATAACCCTCTTTTATTTTAATATATTATATTTATATTTTATATATATATTAATATTTTTATTTATAATTTTTTAAAATGTCTTTAAATTAGGATTAATTAGTCTTTTTTATGACTTTTTTTTTGTTTTTAATAATCATAATGTGTACCATAGAGGGGTGGACTTAAACACAGGACAGGCAACAATTTAAATCAGACTTAAAAAATCAATCGGCACAATTTTTTCCCTCACTTGCCCCCTCAGGGCTTCCGTAGCTAATCAACAGATGAATCGATAACTAAAAAGTAATCTAAAATTCCTCACTGCGTGGCTCTCTAGCTGCTGTGGGGATCAAACCCATGCGGCTCCAGTTACAGGACTGTGACCAACAGGCCGTGCTGCTCCCCAAATATTGACTGCTACACAGATTTGCTCATGAGTACGTCCTGAGTTAATCTGCTCAGTATCAGCCTGTTGTTTGCATATGAGCTTCAACAGCCTGGCAACGACGACAACTAAGTTAACAAAAGTGCTGTACAGTCATGTGTGACACAGAAAAACCTGCAAGATGACCTAACAGAAAGCAGGAAACCCTTCACACCACACAGAAACACACACTGTTAGACTCACAACCACACACATTACACAACCAGGCTCATAGCTGCATTTCACTTTAACAAGCCACCACACACATTCACACCTCTAACACCTCCAGTGTTTAAACATTCACACACATTCTCATACACACAACCAAACACACAAATGCGACAGTCCATGATCCCCTGGAGGACCACTCCCAAGCTGTAAACCAAACACACACCTCAGCAGCAGAATGGATTATGGCTTAGCAAGCAGCCTGGCCTATCATACCATACGCTGATGCAGCTGTTTCTGGATCTGCACGCATGTGTGTGTGAGTGTGTGAAGATATATAATGGTGAAAAAACTCTCAGTGAGGCTTTATGCTGTTGACAAAACAATAAAATGTGTGTGTGTGTGTGTGTGTGTGTGTGTGTGTGTGTGTGTGTGTGTGTGTGTGTGTGTGTGTGTGTGTTTGTGTGTAAATGTCCAAGGCAGGCAGGGAGGGGCCTCCTGTTTGCAATGACCGTACGGAAATTGATAACTCTCTGCACCCTTGACCCCTACCTATTAAGTGCTGGTTCAAAGAAATGTGGACATCCTGAAAACAGATGTGGGAAAATCAATTTCCATTTTCACTATTGATTCAAATCAACAGTTTAATAAAATGGTGAAAAAATGGAGAAGAACTGACCAGAACAAGAAGACGGAGAAAACGAAGAACAAAACAGTAGCTGCTGATACACAACCCAATTCTCAGAATGACTATTGGCATTATACATTTTTGCAAACTACAGATATATTTGTACGTTACACATTATCGAATATGTTGAACTGTATTTTTAAATTTTCAATTTCATGTTGTGAAAATGCTGTGATTAATGTGTAATTAAGTTTAGTTACAAAAGACACTTTTGTCACTATAAACAAAGCTGGAAATGGCTGTTAGAAAATACCCATTGTTGCTGGGAACTCAACTGGACATGTCCCAAACTCTTGCTTAAACATACCAGCTGTTGCTTGCATGTCCTGATCTCTCTTTAAAAAATACCCACATTTGTTGATACAAACATGACTGGAAATATCCTGAGCTCTCTTTAAAAAAGTACTCATATTCTTCAATACAAACATAACTGGAAATATCCTGACCTTTCTTAAAAAATATGGGCTTTTGTCAGTACAATCACAGCTGGAAATGTTCCAACCTGTTGTTAAAAAATCCCAGCTGCTGCTGACATGTCCTGGACCCTTGTTAAAAAAAACCCCTGCTTTTGTCACAACAAACAAGGCTGGAAATGTCCTGACCTCTTGTTAAAAAACAAAAAACAAAAAAAAACAGCTGTTGCTAGGAACACAGCTGGAAATGTCCCAAACTTTTTTTTAACAAATACAGGCTTTTGTCAGTACAATCACAGCTGGAAATGTTCCAACCTGTTGTTAAAAACTCCCAGCTGCTGCTGACATGTCCTGGACCCTTGTTGAAAAAAATACCTGCTTTTGTCGCAACAAACAAGGCTGGAAATGTCCTGACTTCTCTTTAAAAGTACCTTTTTTTTTCTTGCTACAAATACTGCTGGAAACGTCAAGATCTCTTGTTAAAAAACACTCACTTTTTTCACTTTAAACATGGTTGGAAATGACATGTCCTCTGGTTAAAAAAAAAAAAAACACTGCTTTTTCTACAAACACAGCTGGAATTGTCCCGACTTCTTATTTAAAAAAAATAAAAAACACTATTGCGGACATGTCCCGAACTCTCGTCAAAAAAAAAAACTTGCTTTTAGTTGCTCCAAACATGGCTGGAAATGTCACAACCTCTAGTTAAAAAGTACCTGCTCTCTACAAACAGGACAAACCCTGATGTCTTGTTAAATACATGCATTTGTTGGTCTTCAACAGTGGTCATGCATGAAACTCGGTGAACATAATCTAGGGACCAATATCTAAAGTTCCCTCTTGCTAAAAGTTGGAAAACTGAGCTTCTATAAGGCAATGAATATTGTGGAGGGCGTGGCTCATCACATAAAGGTGTATAACATCTCAAGGGTTTCACCGATCACCAAAACTGTCAGTGTGTCATTCTGTCAGTCCCACGTTTTTCTATTCATTGACATGGTCAATCTACTGTGCTTTCAATAAAGCAATCATACTATCAAATTCACAAAAACTCTGTCTGAATACATTGCTCTTCTTAATGGGTTCACTTGACTATTTAATCTGCAATTTCCTATGACCTGTATCCAAAACACACACCATGTGAAACTGTACGTGGGCAACTGTGCACTCAATGGGTATGGACTAGTGTACATGTAATCTGAACTACTTCATACGTATGAAATGTACAGATGTAATTTATCCATGGTTGCAGAAAAGCACAATGCAGACAAACGTTTTAATCTTGTGACTGGGTTGTGATACTTGGTACACTGCATAAACAATTTCACTGTCTCATTGACTCTTGTTAACTTAAATAATTTGTCCTAATTTCAATTCAAATCACTTCTCTGGATAGTCTCATCTGAATTGCAGCCAGAACTCTTGGAAACCAGCCTCCAGGCCATAACAGATTTATCATTTTCTGCATTTGTTTATTGGCAAGGGAAGAGGGGATCGGCTGTTATTTGGGAAGTTGATCTTGCATGACAGTTCAATATTAAATCCTCTGAGAGACACATTATTTTTATGGTTGGATTGGTTCCTCGAGCGAAAGTTGACTTAAAAAACACAAGATTTCCTGAGTTTTGTGCACAACAAAAGGGATCAAGGCACCTTGAGGATGAGAGTTCACTGAACCCACAGGAAGATAATCTGACCGGATTGGCTGAGAAATACCCAGAAATCCCATCGCTCTGTGTCCTAAGTCTCAAGAGATCTGATTGTTATGTTCGATCTTTAGTGTTTGAGCTGTAGCAGAGCAGAATTGTTCAAGAACACTCGCTGGCAGTTGTTGGAAGGCATTTAGGTATTTTTCTGTAACCCAAAAGTGTTGGACATAGCTTGTGAAACACAACACCATATGAGGTCTGTGAAAAGAAGCTAAAGAAATTAGACCCACCTTCCTCTCACATCATAGTGCCCTGATCGAAAATCTTATTTAGCATAAAGTCAAGTGTTAACTTAATGACTGAATACACTTGTCCTGCTGGTTCTTTTGTTTCAATGGGCAAAGAAATTAACTATCACAGCCGCTGTGTCAGTACTCCTATTATCTCTCTGATAATGAAGGGCTTCCAGGTGTGGTAATGACTCCCTGGCGGCCATGTTGGAGGTCGTCAGCTCTTGGGCAGCACTAAAGATAAGTGAAGAGCTGATCTGCTTTACTAAATGTACAACTTGGCTGCCCTTACAGAAATCAATAAACATGGCGGAGAGGAAGTGAGTATTTCAACACTGATAACTCTGATCGATAGCCAACTGCTGTCCGGTCAGATACTTTCCCAGTGTAAACACAACATCTATAGCTGTCCTTCCATAGTCATCTTTTGAGCCTTTGACCTTCTGAACTTACCACATGTTCAAAGGTTTTTTAACTATTTACAGCTGATGTTAAAGGTGTGCTAACTTTCCATGTCCAAATAATTGGTTTAGGTAATAATGCTGAAGCTGGAGCTTTGTTTGAATCCTTAGTTATTGCTTTCTTTGAAAATGCATCAACTTTTTTTGCCACTTGGGGGCAGCAGAAAAACTACCTCCATCTCTTTAACTAAAAAAAATCTGTCTCTTTAGCTGCTCTACTATGCTCACCAGATAGTCGGCAACTGAAAGTGCATTTCTGTTCACCTCTTCTTATGCACATTTTCAATTTGACAATAACAACCCTGAGTTCAAGTGCAATAAATAAGAAAAAAAAAATAATCTCAAAATATTGCAAAAAAGTGTGCAGTGTGTGTGTAGAAAAGAGCACAGAGGAGAGTAAAAATATTACAGTGGTCACTTCTTTTTATGTATCTCTAACATATTTAATCTCTTTCTTAAACACGGTGCAGTCTAATTTTGATTGATGCTTGTACGAAGATGGAGGGTTTTTTATGGTGGCCCGTAATTGTATCTCACTGGCATGGGGTTAAAATACGCCCATTCACTCAGGTGTTGTGTTCCCATCAATGAAGATCGGAGCTGGAGGCAATAATTACCTATGACTAATGCAGAACGATTTGACCCAGGTGTGACTGACGATTATAACCTTGCCCATTGCATTAAAAAGCCAGATGTTAGTGGGTGTTAGTGTTTTTTTGTGCAGTGGGAAAGGGGCTGAAGTCATCTCTAGATGGCTGTCAACACGCTTACGTTTGCAGGGCTGTTACCAGAACTCTTCCAAGACCAAACATTAGTTGGTCAAATCTCTCTATTTCCATTGTCCAGTGTGTTATTATACATCCATTGTTTTCCCTCATTTGAGGTCTGACTGAAGCTCTTCTAATTATATTGTCTCTTTGCACCCGCTTCTGCAGTGGCTCTCGACTGTAGAATCAGCCCCACCTACTGCTTATCTTGATGAAAACACTTCAAATATTTATGTAACACTGTGGAAAAGCACATACATGTGAATCTTCTTTTGCTGTATTTCTAAAAATTTGCTTAAAATTTGCACTACACTCAAATGAAAACCCAACTGGTGTCTGCTGTTTGGCAAACGCGGTACTGTGCAGCAGGTTTTTAGAGCTTTTTCCAAGAGAACTCTTGTAAAGTTACCTAAAGTGACAGGGCTACAGACAGCACAGATTACCTATCACAGGATGTGGATACAGTACTTGAGAGCCATGAGTGATGTGAGTCACAATGGACCACAAAAGCCCTGGTCCTTCAGAAATCTACCAAAGCTGTTAAAGCAAAAGCAGGATTTAGTTGGAGGAAGATCTCTCATCCCCTTCAATGAACCAAAACAACTGCACCATTGAAACAGTAAAGGCTGTGCTGCAACAGCCGTCCCAACATCCTTATAGAAACTGAAGGTGTAATCAATTATCCACTCAACTATATGTGATTTAAAACAATTATCTTTGCAGGTGACTACTTGCAAAATTCTGGTCTTGCGTAATCTACTTCATTAAATTAAGTTGACTAAATCTGCAAAAATATTTTTTATACACATAAAATTAAGCAATTTACGGTACGAAATGACTGCTCTCTTGCTTGATGCACTTAATAGTCTGAAGCAAAAAGTTACCTTACTTTTTTTTAATCATATCAAGCAGGATTGTTTTTAAGGTATATCTCTTATAGTTGTAGGACACACTATTCTCCAACAAGTCCTTTCACCTGACCCATAAAAATGCAAAGTCCTCCAAAATGACCAATAACACCAATGCAAAAAATACTTATTTCAGTATTTTCTTCCACCCTTATGGGTGAAGTCTGGTCAACTTAAACCAAAAAGTTAAGGATAAGAAACTACTGTCTTCATGGAGCATAAACCACAGCTTCCTGTGTTGAATCACATGCTATGACCCAACCACCCATCTCCACCTTCCCATTATAATTCCCAGGGTGTCAAATATGATAGCTTGGTCAGTGGCCATTGGCGTTAGATTGCAAAGCACAAGGCACACTTTAAGTGACTGTATGAGACGCACCTGGCTTTCAACTAACTCCACAGTAAACCCATCAGTGTCAATGACGTAGTTTTAAGAGAGACAAAGTCAGAGTAGGGTGGGAGGGAGGTGTGTTGGCCAGTGATCATGTCCCATGTGAAAAGCTAAAGTTTTATCAATGTTACATAGTTACCATCACCATCACGTAACCTGTGTCACATGACATACTCAACTTATAAATGTTTTTATTTTAACTTAAACCATGATGGGTTTTTTTCTAAACCTAGCCAAGTAGTTATGTTGCCGAAACCTATAGTTTTGGAAACAAAACCAAGCAGCAACCTTCAAGGCTGAAAAATTAAGCCAACAAATAAGTGTCAAAAACTGCAGTTCTTTAAACAGCCACTTGAGATTGGCTCCAGAAGTCAGTCGATCCCCATAGACACCCAGCATTTACAGCAGAAACAAACATGTTACAGCCTGGTACAAAAAACAGTTTTGGTCTCTAGAGCTTATTTTGTCATTCGTGATATTTGCACCAGGGGTGAATTTCTATATAACTCATCTGTTTGCATTTTACTAAGGCTTAAAGTTACGTATATTTAAGGGCGAGCCACTTGGAGTGACGGACTGTCTGCCGATAGTGTCTTGGCTCCTCAGTCAGATCCACTCCTCCCTCCTCTACAGCTCTGGCCTCTCACCGAAGTGTGGGCACTTCTGCCTCCAAGAACCCAAGATGGCGACAATCAAAATGCCAAACTCAATGCTTCCTAGCAGGAGTCCACAAACCAATAAGTGAGGTCACGGTAGCTACTTTTTTTTTTTTTTTAATAATCTGTGGATTAAACCTACATTTCCTGTGAATGGGGAAGTTTATTTTGAAAAGACAATATGCATGTAACAAGCTGAAATTTACATGCCATCCCTGAGCACCCAAAACTAACGCCAAAGAGGTAACTACAGCATCATAGTTTGAAGAGTAGGTCCAATGACCAATCAGCCATGTTTGACAACACCTTCACACCAGTTGTGTGAGTGATGACCAGTGATGTTGCATTTCTGCTGACAATGGTTTTGAATTCCTAAAAAGATGGCTGTAACAAAATCATCCCTTATAATGAGCCTAAACTGAGCTGAGTTCTGCTTCAATCATCTCGTCATAACTTTTTCATCAGAACGTCCATCTGGATCTCAGAGGACTTTTTTTTTTTTTTAAGAAGATGCTTGTCCTTCAGTGTTGGTGTGTTTGTGCTGCCAGTGAACAGGCCTGGGGCTGAGCCAGCTGTATTCTTGACCCTCCACTGCTGCATGGCCATCTATCTCTGTCTCTGTTAGCAGCAACATCACTGCCAGGCTCAGACAGCACCAGTCAGGAGGGCTACACTGTACGAGCCCCATACACACACATGAGCGCACGCTCCCACGCATTTATTATATGCAAACATGAGAACATACACAGATTGCTGTTAGGGGTATTGCTCAGCTCCACGATCAGCTGTCAAATGGTTCCATGTACAGACACACACATAATACATAATGCATGTCAAACCCTTGCTGCTCACAGAAAAAAAAAAAAAAACACCCAGATGCCAGATTTCATTCTGAGACTGATCAACTGCCCAAGGATAGTGGATAAAGATAGTCAAAGGATGGAACAAAAAAAACATTTGTAACAAAAAAACAGATTTGGCCATCCTAAAGCTGCTGTCTAAGTGCCTGCTGCCTGACTGCAGGCACTTAGACAGACAGAACCAAGAGACACATGACGCCGAGGCCTGAACCGATGCACCCAGACGCCGTGATTATATCCAGTATTTCTCCCAGCGAGCCTGTCGACATGCTGGCAGACGCTCTGCTCTCATCCAAAAGAGCAATAGGAGCTGTCTGCCCTTTCTTACTGCCTGCCTGACTGCTGACACACACGCACACACACACACACATACACAAATGCATGTATACATTCAGGCAGGCATGGATGGCAGTGTAAAGACACATAAAAATATGCATAAACATATAAATTCATGTCTCCTAAAACATGAATGTCTAGATACAAGCATGCACATGGAAACACTTAACCATGGAATGCCAAAAATCAGCTTTATGTTAATACCATGGTTACAGCGAATACTGACTTGTGATTGGCTGCAGGCCAGGGTATCTATTATTTTGATAAAACTGGACATCTCCCTCAAAACAACACTTGTAGCTGTAAGGCTATTATTCTCTGCTGTTACGGGGCTCCCTTCTCCTACATAATAAAGTAGTAAGCAAAGTTTCCATGTCATCAATGCACAATACTATACGTATATACACAGTAACATTAGTTATATTTTGACACCTGTATAGTGGCCTAAAGGGGTAAACTTGTATTGGGTTAGCGCTTTTAACATTCACCCCTTCACACATACTGTTCATTCATAAACTGGTGGCCAAGGCTACCGTACAAGGTGTGACCTGCAACTCAGTTTTAGACATTTACACGCACTTATACACCGATGGCACAGCCACACGCGGGCATCAAACCGCTGACCTTCCAATAAGTGGATGACCCCGCTCTACCTCCTGAGCCACAACCACCCTCAGAGTGGACTTCCACAATCTGCTCGTAAACCAGGCAAAAGAAAAACCAAACCATAATTCTGCAAACTCCTCCGAGTCTGAAATATATTGACAAGTGCTAACATGTCTAAACTTTCTAACACTGTTAAGTTATTTAAACTTTGCTTATACAAATTGAGAAACAAGCAAAATGCAGATTTTGATTATGTTCATATTATAAATGTGATTGGACCTCAAATTTATGTCAGCTGCTGCTAACAGGGCAACTGCCCTGATAAAAAATAAATAAATAAATAACTTGCCTAAGTATTAAAATTTCAGTGAGGACCATTTTAGTCAAAGAAATTTTCCATTTGCACTATTATATTTGGCGGCATGGCTCTGTTCTGGGGCCTCTCTGCCTTTCCTAGGCCTACACAGGAAGAGAGTGAACCTCTTTGCCCTTACATTTGCCTACATGGTAAGCCTTAAGCCAGAGACAGCACACCTCTTTGCCCTTCTACGTGCAAACAAGGAAAGCCTGAGGCAGAGAGAGCAAACCCCCCTGCCCTTCCATGTGTCCACATGAAAAGCCTACAGCAGAGAGAGCAGCAGCAAAGACCCCCCCAGAAACAGAACAGAGCAGCATCAATGACAAACAGAAATTACATTGAAAAGTCAGACACAACATGAAAAGGAGGAGCTGGGGTGGAGGCAGGTTGCAAAGCGGCTTGCAGAGGAAGCAGCAACAGTAGGCAGGCCAGAGCAGTTTAAATAGGGCGCCCTGAATGAGATTTGCCAATTGGCTGCATAGAAAGGAATCATGTGATCTATCAGCTGACTCCCTTACATCAATCAGCTGCTCCATCAGTTGATTGGCTGTTTGAGATCAGCTGATGTAGCTGGGATATGAGCTGAGCTTGACCTCGTGTCCTGCCTGAACTAACGCTATGCTCAATTAACAGTGCTATATGTTACTCTGGAAGAAGAGTTGATTATTGATTCTCATTCCCAGGTTATCAAATATTGACACTTTGGATTGGTGGTACTGTCCGACTACCAACCCAAAGCATCAGTATTTGATGATCTAGCAGTGAGACTCAACAATCACCTCTTTCAGTAGAGTTATATTTAATTTTATATCACCATAATGGTTTGTACCATGTTACAGTACTTGTTCTGTAAATTCAATTAGGCCTGAGAAAAAGTTTAAAATAAACATGAAACATGAACATGAAAAACAATAATACTGAAATTCTTTCAAAATGGAAGTTTCAAGGTTCCTGAGAACAATAATTTCATGTGTTGGAGATTACACATGAATCCGGCTCTGATTTGCTACATAGCCCAAAAAAACTCCCACACTGGAAACAGTATTGCCAAATTTCAATCACAATTCTACCGCCAGTGTTCCGTCATATTTCGAAACCCTATAGCTTACTTTAAAGCTGTAGTTGGTAACTTTTGGCTTTTCTTTGATTTTTTAACTCAGTGTAAAAAAATCACATTCCTTGGCCTCCTCATAGTGCTACTACTGGTATTTGCTAGAATCCATCACTGCTTAAAGAAAACAAACAATCAGACCTAAGGAGTGTCTAACACAGCTGTCAATCATGTCAGTGACTGCTCACAAACTACAGTCAAACTGTCAAAGTAGGCAGTACTAATCAAATATGACTCAAGATTCTGTCACTACTTTGCTATTTCTTGCCTCACAACATTTTAGTGTACTGTTTAGCTGTAAGAAAATAAAAAAAAATAAAAAATATGTGACATTGTGTACCATGGCTCTAGTTAAATCTGGCAGAAATGTGATGCTTCCAACAGCAAAGAGACTCTTTATGTAACAACCCTGCAGAATTACAACATCAGATCAAAGACAAAATACAGAATCCTAGATTTAATCCCAGATATATTAGGAGCATTACTTACAGAACTCTTCAGTATTATGTTCAGTGTGCAATCACCAGATCCTCAAGCTACAATGATGAGTGATTGTCACTCAGGAAAGCGTAGAAACACACCCTGTGATAGCACACACTAATACACACCATGCACTCACAACACTCATACAGCCTGTAACAGCGCAGAGAATGACAGCCATCACTGTTGTGAGCTGGCTGGTAGCAAGATGAGAACATCCCATAATCCATCATCCAGTTCCTTGACCCCCAAACGTCAACAGCCTCCTCCAGCCCCTCCTCTTTAATAATATACTCCAAACCAGCCCCGCCCCTGAAAACACCATCACACATAATATCACATACAGAAGGTCACACAGTGATTTAAACATCCAGCCTTACGCACTCTGTCTTTCATACTGTTTTAAACTCTCTTTCTCAGCCCTCCCTCTTTCTCTCCCTCTCTCTCTCACACACACACACACACACACACACACACAGAAAGATGGAATTCAATTTCGTCACAGCAAACTGCTTTTCACGGACATTCACGGTCCCGCGTCTCCACCATAAATGGAAATTTCATGCAGTTAAAGAAGTCTTCCTCTGGTTTCAATAAGACACATAATGACGTTTCTGACCCATCGCACACTTTTTTAAACCTTCATTTATCCTAGAAGGTCGACAGAGAACAGATTTGCCATCTCAGCAAACAAACTGCCATCAACTGAACAGTTGAGCAGCACACAGGTTTAGTGCCTCGCTCAAAGGCACATCAGCGGCTTTTAACGCAGGAGGAAAAAACTTTAATTTTTATTACCAAAAGAGTGAGCCCACCAGCTGGCTCTTCAACTATTGACAAGCCTGCATCTTTATCCTTCCAGCTATTGCCTGTTTTTTAATCATTAAGTTAAAAAGGAATTGCTGAAGAAAATTTGAGATTTTACAGACTACAGACACATCTGAGCGTTTCAAATATTTCCTTCAAACACCAACACCAAAAAAGTGTAGATTTTTTACTTTGCTTTACTTGTATTTCAAACTTAAAGGAGCTATATGTAAGAAATCTAAAGCAAATAGTCATAAAATCCTCCTAATATGTCACAGAGACTAAGGAATAATGTTCATATAACATACTGATCTCACCGACAACAATAGTACAGCCAGAATATTCGCATTTTTAAAAAAATTCGGTCTGCAAATCATGTTTATGTTTTGAATTTGTGTTTTGGCCTGTTGCGCCACCCACCGCCGTCGACCACTCACGCAGTCAGTAGAGTCTCAGTATCAGTTACAGTTACGACTGAGCTACAATGGCTGACGGTGCAACTAAACCCAAACGACCTCGTTATGATTCCCAAAAACGCCAAGACAAAACTCAAGGCAAAGCGAGGGTCTATATAGGAGATGCTTTTGAACGGTGGAGACGGTTGAAAGCGGAGAAGAATTTGAAATCGGATGTCGAAGTGACTACTCTTCTCCTCGACAGGTAAGCTTTAGCCAAAGTTGTCTAACTAGCATCATAGCTAGATGGGGATGGACATTTTGAATACTTTCAACTGTTGTTCATTTTCAATCATACATTGTAGCCCATGTGCAGGTGGGTCATCGACCCAACTGATTTTTTTGAGAAACAAACGTTAGCAGCACAGCAAGCAGCATTAGCAGTGTCCCAGTACATAGCATTAGCAGCCGGCTCCTCCTCCGCTGTATCCCAGCAGCAGCGTTAGCAGCAGAGAAGCTGGACTTGCTCGAACGGTCCGCTGGAAAACCGAAGATCAAGGATGCGGCGACACGGCCCTGCCACGGCAGCCGCCCGTGGGCAAACAAATCACCCCCAAATTCCACCAGATGCGTGTTGGTTGCGTCTGCGGCACGGCAGCGGAACCGATAGGATTCAGTTCTAGTCAATGTGTGTGTTTCCACCGGCTGCGGCTGTGCTGCGTTCCGGCTCTGTCTCAGCCCTCCGCAACAGATACGCAGGACTTATATTTTTGCCGGACGCCGGAGCACAACGCAGCAATTCAGCACAGAGCAGCAACCTTTTGGCCACATACAGCGCCTTTAATAAAGATACCTATATGCTTATACATAGTGTTACAATCAAGGATGTTCATATTAAAAGTGGCCAGAGTTTCTAATGATGATGTAAATACATATAGAAGTAAACCCTGTGAGCAAAAATCTCAGGTTTCCTACTGACCTGAACCCTCTGTTTTTCTACTCTGGCTGCAGTATGACATCATAGTGTTCCAGATTTCTCCAAGTACACCACTGCAAGTGTTTATAATACATAGCCTACACTCAGTGGTGTAGTGGAGGGTAGTGATGGCCAAATGAAGCCTCGTGAAGCATTTTCTTTATTTTTTTAAGCTCACTAGATGGCGCTTTTTTTCAACAAAAGATTGAAAACACATTGAATTGCCATTCTTTGAGCCTCCCTTTTTAAACCAAGAGCACCATCTAGTGGGCTCATAAAATATAGAAAATGCTTCACGAGGCTTCATTTGGCCATCACTAGTGGAGGGTATACTCAGGTATAC
The DNA here is from genome assembly GCF_006386435.1 of Epinephelus moara. Lineage (NCBI taxonomy): Eukaryota > Metazoa > Chordata > Actinopteri > Perciformes > Serranidae > Epinephelus > Epinephelus moara. The sequence goes on along the minus strand of NC_065527.1, from coordinate 27,999,561 downwards.
GGGGTATACCCACTTCTTTTTCTATCCAGTTACAGTATACCTACCTATCAGCTTTAAGCATATTGTAATAGGAGAGTCTGCCTACTTCCTCATAGGTAACCTACCTATCTACCTAGCAGTACACCCACCTCATCAACTACCACTACACCACTGCCTACACTGCTGTATGGAACTTCATGCTAACGTCAGGGACACATGTAACCTGTAAATTCATGGAAATTTCTCTTCAATTTTGAATCTTATTCCTGCTGAAACATTTGAAAGATTTTATTGGTGATTTTTCACAGTAGAAAGTGGTGCTATTCTCCATTACATTCATTTCCCTGCTTCAAATAGCCTTATAGCCACTTATAATGTACATGTTGCTATATGCTAATGTCAAGGAAACATCTAAACTTGGTTGCTGATATTGTTAGTTTCTTCCCGATTTCACATTCGATTCCTGCTGGATCATGTCTGGTTGGGTTTAGAAGCTTTTATTTGTTATTTTTCACAGTCAAAAGTGCTGCTATTCTCTAGTACAGTCATTCCCAGGCTGCAATGACAGTGCAGAGATGCAGAAATACAGTCTGGAAGTGCTGACTAATCAAAGCAGCTAAACCTCTGAAAGAAGGTGAATACAGGTGTTCCAACACAGACAGTATGAATAAGATAGGTTTTTTTTACCATTAAATAATGTGAACATCCCATCCCCTTTCACAAAAAAAATCTAATTAAAGCAGATTTATTAAAATTCTCTGAGTCTTTCATATGATGGCTAAATGTGAAATATAACCAGTCATACAGAGATGATACATTCCTGGTGTGACCGACTGAAGCTGTGCTTTAATACTTGTCATTAATATCAAATCCTTTCAGTAATTTAATCAGAAACTGATGAGGCTGCAATTCAAACTAATGAGACTGTAAAAAAAAGCCGTTGTTATTTAGATGAAGCCATGTCCCTTATTTTTCATTTTGTTTTGTGAAGAATATTTGTACCCACCCTACTGGAGGACAGTGTGGATCTGTAGGTAGACAGAGACTGAAATAACTCAGCTACTGCTATGCCTTCCACAGAACACACCCCAGTGACTGGTAACTTTTTATCTGGCACCATCATAATGTCAAAAGTGTAACTTGTCTGATATTTTGGTTTATGACCAAATACCTGCAAACCCAATTGTTTCCCATCAGTCTCAACCAAACTTGTGTTCAGGGTTGGAAATTAGCACTAGCCACCAGCCAAATGCTGGTAAATAATGTGGCTGCCAGATTTGCTTCTCTTTTACCAGCCAAAAAACAATGGTAATCTATTGACTGGCTGGTAGATTTTAGAATCCAGAAAACAAGCTGATGACAGTATACAACAATGCAACCCAATCACCAGAAACCATGGATTGGTTACATTTGCACATCATAACGCCATTATGTAGCAGATATGTTGAAACGTTTTTAACAATGCTGTGGTTAATGTGTGGTTAGATTTAGGCAAAAAAAATACTTGGTTACGGTTGGGAAAAGATCATGTTTTGGCTTAAAATGTGTTCTTTTGGGGGTACAATCCTAGCTGGAAAAGCCCCAGTAAATCGTAATTCGTGCAATTATCCCAGCAAGAAACGTATTAATGTCCCAGTAAAAAACAATCACTTTTTGTGGCACTATGCCGGCTGGAAAAACAGCAAGAAGTTACTAGAAATCACCCACGTTTGCCTAATAAGCCACTGGAATCAGCAATAGCTTGCCAAATCACAACCGCTTTGCTGTTTTTTTGGTCTTGAAAAGTGGTCTGCAGCTTGGCAAGTGCCTCGCTTATAGATGACATGCCATCCACCATCCCCTCCTCCACCAGATGACAAAGTCAGCTGATATACTATGCCACTTTGTTAAATAAATGACGAACGTCAGTGACACAGCCAGTTTTTGTATATCTCACTTTTTACATCCCATGTTGTGTCCCTTATTGAGTCCATAGGTTCAAACAGTTAATACAGCTTGAGAGACAAATAGAAAGAATCAAACATTAAAACAGAAAAGGAAACCTGAAACGCATTGCACGTCATTTGTTAGAAGACACAGTTACAAGATGGAGGAAGTTACAACCAAACGTGTCAGTGTTTTACTCATCAGAAGTAGGACTGATACATGATACCAGCTGCCTACAGCACTATGTTATTCAACTAGAGGACTTTAAGGTGTTGAGCGATACTTGTCTGTTTCATAGAAGTAGCTGCTGTATATTCTATGGCAACAGCTGGACAGTTTAAAGAAGCAAGTGCTTGTTGGTTTTATAAAATTGGAAAAAACAAACAAACAAAAAAAACGTCCATCTTCATCACGAGCAACAAGCCACAGTGTCTTCTTAGCACCACTGGGAAGCCTCAGTTACAGATCCCTCCCCTAGTCTGTGATAATTAACACATCAGGTCTGTTGCTTCAATCAGTCAAATCTTCCTGTGTTTGATTGCTTCCTGCGCCAAAGTGTCCTAAAGAAACACCTAATGAGGCTGTCACAGGAGCTCCGCACACTGATGATCTGTGCCTATGGGCTAATTACAATGTACAGACAGTGAGATGACACGAAATCCATCCTGAAACTGGACTGTCGTTTTCTTAACTTCCACCTCACATTGATCAGTATGTGAACAATGTCTGACAAAAGGTCAAAAGTTGCTTGTTTCTTACTCTAGAAATCACAGAGTGCAACATTCATGCACAGCTTCCTGAAACTGTTGGATCCCTTTGGACCCATCGTCATGAATATTGATCAGCCTCCCATCGTCCCATCTTTGAGCATCTCTGCATCTCACCACCTTTCACATTCAGCTGCCGTTCCAAACTTCTCGAAAATGACATCCCATTCTTCTTCTTTATTCTCCAGCTGAAGCTGCATCATTATCACTTCTTCATTGTCTTCCTGAACAAATAGTTATCGCGCTGAGAAGTCGAGATTTTCAATTAAAGAGAAAGAAGAACTCTTTCAGTTTAAGTCAGTGCCCAATTGTTTTATTTTTTGTATTCATTGTTGGAGGCTACACTTTGTAAATATCAGGTGTTAACAGCTACTGGAGATAATTAATATTTTACACAAATAGAACTGACTTAAAAAAAGGTTTCAGTCTTTTGCAGATGATTTTTTTTTTTACATAATTCCCTTTGTGCATGTATTAAATCCTTGTGTCTTATTGGTTGATTTGAATCATATGATTACTTGAGAGCCACTTTTCACCATTCACACTCTGGATTTGCAGTTTCTGCCCTCACAGACTTCAGCTGTACGTAGTGTGATGTATTCACTGTTACATTATACAACATTATTACATTATACATACATTAGACATTATTACATGAAGTCTGCGAGGACAGAGACTGCAAGCTGCTGATAGACAGGTCTCAAGTCTGGTTCACTCATTGCCGTGGAAACGTAAAAGAGGTGACTACAGTCATGTACAAGATGATGTCTGCTGTCATATTCCTCAAGCAAATCAATATTTAGTGTCTGCTCATCTGTCCCTGTATGGCATGTATAGCATGTTTTGTGACTGAATATAATGATATGAAATGAAATCTTAGAAAATAAGAGCAGGACTATGACTAAATAAATTGGGTATTACTCACATTAGAAGACAGTCTTTTGCTAATGAAATGCTTTCCAATGGGGTTGGGTCAGTGTACAATATTTTAAACCGGTTTAATATTGAGAGCCAGACTGGATAGGGATACCAAGTCTTATGCACTTGACTCAGCAGCTGTGAAACATAATGACACTGTCTCCTAGCAGCAAACAAGTGTCCGACTGTAACGTTGCACTGCATAATGTCCACATTGAATACATTAAATATGCACTTCTGTCACATCATGTAAATGAACTACATAGGCCTATCAGCTCTGTGCTCCAGATCAAACAGGATATGTACCCACTTATAAGATGGCTGAGTAGCTGTCTTGCTATCTTCCTCTATTTGTAATGTTACTTTTTAAAGAGGAAACACACATTTTATATTGTGATACTGGATATTACATACAATATAGCCAACAGCAAGTAACCTAGCTTGCAATTAGCGACAGTCAATTAGCTTACCAGAAACCTTTAGCTCCCCAGAGAACTCCCTCAGATTGGCTAACATCTGTTGTTTGTTTTGTTTTTGAAGGAAGAGAACTATTTTACATATTCATAAGTTTTATATTTCTTATTCAGCAATTGAAAGTCAGCAAGGTCCGTATTGCTATGAATCGTGGGTAATTAAATCAGTGAAGTCCGGGCAGTCTGCTCGAGGCCCCCTGTGGACTGGATGGATTATGGATTTAGACTCCTGGGAACACTCCCACAAAGTCCGCTGGTCTGCAAGTCCAGACATTTGGATTTAGCCCGACACTTGGCTGTAAGTAAAAGCGAGACATGTGAGGGATACTCAGGTGAAAAAAGTATCTGCTACGGATAAAGTACTTTTTACAAGTAAATTTTTAATCTGAGTGAAATGTGTCAATATCTGTGCTTGCAATGAAGGAAAATTCTCATTTTGGTAGCTGTGTTATATCTCTTACTCTTGTGATCAAAAATTGTCTGAAGTTAAATTCAGAGAGTGTTCTTTATTTTTTGGGTGAATAATAAATACTAGTCCATGCTCACTGAGTACAGCATACCATACCATGACTTAGTCATACCAAAAATTAGAAAAAAAAACAAAAAACATTAAGCCACAGGGGGAGCCACAGCGATCGGTCACATTTTAGCCACTTTTAAGCATTTTTCTGTTGTTATAGCGCCACCCAGTTGCCAATTAGACTTAACTTTCTTGAGGCGTCCTGTTCTACATATCTACCAAGTTTAGTAAAAATCGATATGGCAGTTAGGCCTAGATAAGAAATTAGCTCTCTAGCGCCCCCATTTTGTTTGATGGGGTCAATAATGGAGGGGTCCCCTCAGATCATGTGTGGTCATATGCCTACAAAGTTGCGTGGTGATCGGTGAAACCCTTGAGATGTTATACACCTTTATGTGATGAGCCACGCCCTCCACAATATTCATTGCCTTATAGAAGCTCAGTTTTAGTAAGTTTTCCAACTTTTGCCAAGAGGGAACTTTAGATATTGGTCCCTAGATTATGTTCACCAAGTTTCATGCAGATCGGTCAAACTTCCTAGGAAGAAATCGATTTTAAGTGTTTTTCAAAAAATTCAAAATGGCAGAAAATCTATATAACCGGAAGTTATGGGTTCTTGAGGCAAATTTGTTCCTTGTGAGGAGAGGCATCTCTGTGCAAAGTTTTATGTCTCTACGACATACGTGGCATCAGATATGCCCATTCAAAGTTTGCAATTTCAATCGGTTGCTATAGCGCCCCCCTTTGGCCAATTGATGTAATATTGCTTCATTCGCATCCTCCCATGACCCTCTACCACTGTGCCAAATTTCACATGGATTGACCAAGTCAGTGAGGAGAAAAACGTGGAACAGACACACAGACAGACACACCCACAGACAGAGTTTTCATCATTATATCGTAAGATAACAACTTCTGATGAACCCACATCAATTTCAGCTTTAAAAATAACAACTTGCAGCTAAGTCCCACCAATATTTGATTTAAACTTCCCCACTTTCAGTTCAAACTCAGTCCATTCTGAGTACAATTTAGTTGGATGAACAAATACAGATACAGATAGTGGTGTAATTTCTCATCTCTAGGATGCATGTCTTATTCTAGTAATATGTTCATCTTTCTCTAACCTTATTACTGATAGAAGAGACAGTATCATGATATAGGTGTTGGACATGTCTCAGTCATGATTTGCCCCTGTATAGCGAAGGATCTGAAACTGATTGGCCTCCAGCTGCTGAACACAAACCAGTAGCTGCACGTAACCCAACTGAAAAGACTGCAGAGCAAGACAATAAAACCAAGCTTTGTCTTCCATTTTCCAGCAATGCCACTTGATTCATTACCAGAGAAGGCCTAGAGGCTGCAAATACTCGTTATTTGAGAAGCAAATAGGAATTTCCGCAAAGGATATGAGAGTATATTGGAAATGTAATTTCTTACATTAATTAAATAATCTTTGGACCACCCAAAACCATTAGGCGCCTGCAGGGGGTCGACTCTCCCAGTGAGGAATCACATATTGAGCCTATCCTCATAATTTTATGTAGTCTTTTATGCATATCCAAATTAAGGCAGAAATCTGAAAATGTGTGATGTTTTTCAGCTCGATAGCAACATTAGCATGGAACTATATGTGGTGAGAAAGTCTTTTGCAAAATCATGAAAAAGCCCACTTCACATTTTTGGCATGAATGTCTTTTTTTCACTCAACAGCAAAAACATCAACATGCAGCTTTGTCTCAAGAGTGTACATCTTCAGTCATTTCAAAACTCGATGCAAATGCTACTTTATAAACAATTGCTTACATTGCATCTTTAACACAACAGAAACTGAAAGAGATCTGCCAGCAATCGTAGCAAACTGTGATACATTTGTCTCTTGAGCAATTATGCAAATCAAACTGATTTAGCTCAAAAGGTTGAGCATGGCACAAACATGTTCAGGTTCTCTTATTACATCTTTCATGCCAAACATTATTTTATTATAATCATTCATATATGTTTATTGTTGCTTGTGCATTTCAGTCCTTGTCATTGTCAATAACACTGTTGTCCTGTGGAGACTGTACACAGACAACTTCTAACTTTGAGACACTCGTGACTCCTTTTCACCTGCCAGAGCTTCACCAGGAAGGTGTGACACATGAGGGTGCACACTATAATTGGCGCCTTGATGCATGGGCTTACCGAGGCTTAAGTCCCAGGCCCTGGGTCTCTAGGGTCCTCTTGAGACATAAGCTTAAAAACATGTGCTGATGTAGGGAGAAGAGAAGGAGTGGTGCCAACATCTAGAGAAGAAGTGCCATAGGAGATAGGATGATTGCGTATGTTTGTGATTGAAAAGACTTATTCTCTCATGATGCTGCTGTACACACAGGTCTGCTTGACTGAGAACTTACCTTTGTCTTGACTAATTGTTGACATATTGCCTTTATTGGTTAAGAGTTGCTGTCTATTGACAGAGGGCTCTGAATTAATGTTGCCGTTGCATATTGTGTAGGGAGGGGAGGGCCTCCAAAACATCCGTAGGCCCCAGGGCTTAAATTGAGGAGCCTATGCATGCTATCCCCCCAGTTACACCCCCACTGTGCAGGTGACATGAGCACAGACCACACCAGAAAGTGTAGCCGTAAATATATGTCAGCGGTCACTGGCTTCTCTACAAAGACAGCCAATTGTGTTTGTTTGAACAAACAACTGCGCCAGAAGCATCCCTACTGGGAATGACGCCTCTGGTCTCTGTAGTGGTGGATGGGTATTTGCATATATTACTATCCACATTTTGATGATATTAGGTAGATTACAACTGCTACATAAAATAAAGTTTTATTGTATTTAATTATATTGTAATTCTGTGTACTTTGATGATTAGAGTATGGCATTTGTTTTTTTTCTTTGTTTTTTGGCTTAACTCGGAATACAGTGAATTACAATAATCTACCTAAATGAAAGGAAATTATCAATGACCTTCTGGAGATCAGACTGAAAGGAACAAGACCTGATTTTTGAGATGCTCTTTAGCTGATAAAAACACACTGGTTGACTTTTTTTTTTTTCTTTTTTTTTTCAAATGAAAGGTCGCTGTCAAAATCTACACCATCGCGAAGGCATAAAAATCTTACTTAAAACAGAATAAAAACCATAGCACACCCACAAAATGTGCTGAAAAAACCCTCATCGTTTCTAAAAATGGTCACAATTTACAGAAAAGTATCAATAAAGACGCCCAAGTGGCAGAGCTGGACACCTTCAGCACTATTTTACTCTCAACTACCTCTTTTATCCAAACCAGTCCATGTACTTCCCTTCTTTTTACATCACTTGGATTCAAACTGCTGACTGAGTCCAAGAGCTTTGTGCCCAGAAGGCATAAAAAGGCTTTTAGCAACGCAGGACAGTTAAAATACATATCACCTCCTCATTAATGTCCACTCTGACTCCTCGTTGCTTTGCTGATTTGTGCAGTTTCATTTAGGCGCCACAAAGTGCTTTTAGCCCGGAGCAGATCTCATCGTGCCTTTTAACACAGACTTCTCTACTGCCTACGACGTCACCTCTGCTGCTCGAAAACTTTACTTATCTTTTTCTAAAAAAAAAAAAATCACATTTCAGTACCACAAAGCCCTCAGTTCTTCAGCTCTGCAGCTCCATCTCAGTATGAAACGCATGTGCTCGATGCAGCTTCCCTTATTAAGTTAGTTTTTTCTAGTAGAGAACACTTTTTGGCACATCGTACAAGAAAATTAGGTAAATTTCGTCTTATAGAAACAGTCATCATGTAAGTTTTGTTGTGTCTGTATCTACTGGATAAAAGACTAAAATTCTACGCAGTTGCTCTGCAGGGTGAAAAATTGTAAGCAACAGCCAGAAAAGCTGATGGCAACCAGCAATTTGAGATGCAATTGTTTTGTCAGGTATCAGAGAAATAATAGGCTACAGTGGCCACTGCAGTACAGATGGAAAGTACATGAAGCATAGAGAAGAGAAATAACAGGGGACTCTTCTATGATGGCTGCCATTGTGCTAAATCACAGTCCTGTTTCTAACAAAGGCAGCATAGCCTTCAATGAATAAACTTTTATTCCAAGAAAGTCTGTTTTAACTTCATTATTTGGCTTCAAATATATGCATGAAAGGTTCTCCGAAATATATCACAGTGAAAATGCAAATTAACCAAACATATGACTGAGATTATGCTGGAGAATGATGAAGTGTCGCTTTAGTGAAGTCTTCTGCTTTAGTCTGGCTCGGTTGGGAAACTGTAATGCTCATTTCTCCACAACGCTCTGCTTTCCCATCAGACTGGTGCGTTACTGAACGTGTCAAAGGCAGTCCAGAGGGGAAACAATGAAACATGAAGATGGAGAGCAGTTTGACAGCTATATGAAGACGAGTACACGCCTGACTTTGTTGTGACATCTTCAGTTACTCAAATCGATGCTGAGTCCACGATATAAGTTGTCATACAGAATTAAAACATTCAAGGATGTTGTTTAATAATATACTCAGAGACGATCCTATGTGGTCAACTTTATTTTTCCCTCAGAAATAAAGTCATATCTTTGTTTCAGCATTTTGTGTTCTCACTCGGCTGCATCCATTTATTACAGGAGCCGTATTATCATTGCGTGATTTAAGTTAATTCACTCTGGGATGCAAGTGAAAGCTATACTCATAAAAAGTCACAGGCTTTCAAATAAATATTCAAAAGCAACAACCACAGGCAACAGTCACATTAAAATTTAAAAATAAGCCAAAGTCATAGCGCTGGATGAAAAGATCAAAGAAAAAGTTGTTTCTGACATAATTCACCATCTAAGACCTCATTATTAAGTAATTCTCTGACTCAGCCTTCATCTAAAGACAACATACTTGTTAATATATATGATTTTTCCTATGAGTGCTTTTTATGCGGTAAGCAGCAGATGATTTTGGCCAACAACTAATTCCTGCTGTCTTCAAATAAACAGGTAGCCTAAGGACAACATTTCCCAGCAAATACAACTGATTATAAAACATGAGTTCATTTACTGTTGCAGACAGTAGCCTACATTATTAAATATCTGGTGAATATTTAACATTGTGCCAATGGTACTGTGTTGTATGAGTGGGATTCTGTGACAGCTGCGGCATAACCTGAAACTCACAGTTACAAATATCTGTTCAATTTGTAACACTGAGTTTTAATGATAAGATTTCATGTGCTTCACAGGATACCATTAGCTTTTTATTTTTGTTTTTGGTCTCAGTCTTTGGTTCTACAGCAGTGTGCATTGTTGTTGTGTTTTTGCTCTGCAGATATCTCCTGTTAAACAGTATAACAAGCACATTTTTTGTAGATAATATTTTTAGGCTTTATATAGACTTATTCACCTTGACTTGGTGCTGACAACACCAGGAAGACATCTGGCGATTGATTTCAATTCCGGAGATATTTGAAATCAACATACTTGACGCTGAGAGGTGAAGTGAATGGTAATAATCTTGTTACAGTGCAGTGCTCTGCTGGGAATCTTTAAATCCTGACATTCATGTGGATGCCACTTGAAATGCATCATCTTTAAGAACTGCTGCAGACCAAGTACGGCCCTCCTCATGGCAAAGGTCCTCCTAATGGTAGGGGAGCAGGACAATGTGCCATGCCACGCCACACCACAAAAATTATTTAGGAAAGGCCCAAAGACGTGACAAAGAGCTCAACGTGTCAACCAGGCCTCCAAATTCTCAATCTGATTGGCCATCTGTTGGACATATCGGTACCCAAGAGGTCCTGTGTCCATGTCTTAACTGTAATGGCATGGACACAGGACTTTTGGGGATGTCCCGTGGTGTCTGGCACTGGGGAGTTGGCACTGAATACTTGAGTCCTGTGGGTTCCAAGATGGGGCACTGGTATGTCCCACAAGCCCCTTTTACACTGCCAGATTTTCCGCGAATGTTGGGCCGTTTTGCCGGCAAGCTGTAAGCGTTTAGACACACAGAGCTGGATTGGCGAGTTGATCTGAGGTGCCCAATTTCCGCCTCGTAGGGTAGACATATTGGCGGAACCCTTTCAGTTTAAACAGACCGAGGCAGCTGTTGAAGACTTGTGGGAGGAGCTGTTGAGGAATTAGTGAGCAGCTAGTAGCAAGAGAACGGGCTGACTTATGAGAGAATCGCCGAAGGACTGTCCAGCCGCGGCTTCCCTCCCACGTCACTGTTTACGTCACACGCTGAGCTACACGTTTTGTTACTTGCTCACGCCCCCCCATTGCCCCAAAAAAGGCGCATTCTGTATAAACAAAAGTAGGCAGGCAGCATTTTGCCACACACCCCGATTTTGTTTTTATACCAGCGTTGCCAGGTGTACGATATTTATCGTATTTGTACGATAATTTGGCCCTCTGTACGATGTATGATCAATAATCCCAAAAAAGGCCAAATGTACGATAATTTGACCATTTCATGAATGTGTGGTTGTAATCAGTATGCCGGAGTTTTTTTTGTGAGCCCTGAAGGCATCTGTTCCCATGTGACATGTTTCCAGCCAATCGCACTTTGCTTAGCATGAGATACGGGCGACGTTTGTCTCTGAACAATGAGCACGATTGGCTGAATGGTCAGCTGTACCCGCCCCACGAGGCGCTAGGACCCATCAGGAAGTCGAGCGAAAATAAGATTCAAAACAGAACAAGAAGAGGAAAAACATAAGCAAGGAAAATGGAAAATAAAGTAAACACTAGAGTGACTATATTTAAGCACTATCACACGAGAGGGAGTGATTTTGTAATGTATATCGTCACGGCTGCGGCCTCGTGCCGAAGACAATTTCAGCCGTGATGATATACATTACAACGTCACTCGCTCTCATGTGATATTGCTTTTATACAACAGGTCAACAACAGCTTAAACAGCAATGCTGAGTAAGGAAATGTTAACAAAAGGTGATGAAATAAATGATTTAAGTATGTTATGTAGCTCCGCGAGAACAAACATTTCCCCCAGTCTGTTGCCAGGCAACGCAGCACACACGCCAGGAACTTCGTCCAGTTCGGCTGATGAAACGTTGGCAAACCTGGATGTTGGCACGGCCGGAATCAGCTTCCACTCTCCCTCATCCTCATCAGTATCTCATCAGATGATCATTGATAATTCCTGACCGTGTTCGCTTCATTTTTGCTCCTCTCCAGTTTGTCGAGGTCGGCTGATGTTACACAAACACACCTGGAGGTCTGCACAGAAGAGTCCTGGCTTTCCTTTTCCTCGTCCTCTCCTGACGACCACTCATAATTTAATTCAAATGTTATTTAGGGAAATATATCCATCTTCTTGGTGTAACGCTATCGTGTCAGTTTGTGTCAATGTAGCGAATGTGACAGCTGGTTAATTAACGGTTGTATTTATATTTATAACACCTGTGAGCGGAGTGATTTTTACATGTCCCAGTGATGTTATACTCTATATCAGCACTCACGGACGGAATGCCTCTCGTCCAATCAAATTACTCGGTCAAAACTAACTGTTGTATAATTGCCTATAGCGCATCAGTAGGATTGTTATTTGGTTATGACGGATGTACGATAATTTCCCTCAAAATACGATAATTTTGAGTCTCTGGTACGATAATCCTACATTTCCCACCTGGCAACGCTGTTTTATGCTGCCAATGCTGAAAGAAGACTGATTGGGCTTTCCTGCAAATTTGCACCATTCCTATCTAAAAAGGGCTATAGATGCTCAATCAGATTGGCATCTGGGGATTTGGAGAGCAGGTGTACGTCTTGAGGTCTTTGTCATGTTCCTCGGGCCATTCCTGCGGAACTTTTGGGCAGTGGCATGGTGTGTATTCCTGCTGGGGAGATCCAAGGTTTCCCAACACAACATTGCGTTGTTAAGATGATACATATTATTCACCTCACCTGTCAGTGTTTTTGGCTTATCCCTGTGAGTGTACACTGTATTTGGAATATTTTCACTGCTTTACCTTACACACTAACTGATGGAAGCTGTGGTACAAGCAGTTCCTGTGGTCTACAAAATAAAAGTACTTTTTTTGTCAGTGCTGTCTAGTGGCTTTGAGATAATGGCTTTGAACTGTGTAACAATATAGTTTGTACCTAGACTGATATTGATATTTTTTAGTTGGACCTTTTTCTTAAAGTGGCGAAAAACAAACCAACAGAGGCAGTGATTGCTCAGTGTCATTTTATTTGATGTACAAATTGTGGGGGATTTTTGATGAGAAATTTGCTGTTAACAAACATTGTGATTCGGTCTATAGGAGGTGCTATTGGTTTTTATGCTACCTAGGTATTTTTAAATATATTTTATAGTTTTTAGTTTAGAACAGAAAAGCCTCTACAGTATGAATTGCACAGTTGCATGTTTTCCACAAGTAATTTTATTTGCAGTAAAGATGAAGTGAGAGTTTTTTTACCTGCTCCTCTGGGTGTACAAAGGATGTCTCACTGCCTCATCAACAATGAATTTTTCTGTGTATGAATTGCACAGTTTAAAAGATGGTATTACTCTTTTATTCTGAAGGATGAGTAACAAAACACTGTTTTAAGTGTTGTAGTTTAATACTATGAGACTAAACTGGATCTGCAGAAAATACCTGCGTGAATAAGGAGAATACACAAATTACACAACAGACTTGAAAATGCAATGTAAATCTTCACCAGCTGCTTATGTTCCTTGAAAGAAAAAGGATAAAGCAAAAGTCTTGGAGGAGAAATTAATAAGTAAATATTGTGGACTTCTGTATTCCCCCTGGAATATTTTATGACCTGGTGAACATGGAAGTTGAACATCTTGAGATAAAGATGAGAGCTGAATCGTCAGAGACAAAAAAAAAAAAGAAAGCAGGTCTGAACTGTGAATCTCAGGAACAAACAGACAATATATATATAATTCATTCATGAGCTTGAATGATTTTTAATCCTCTACCATCAGCAAGGGCTGCAATGCAGAGGGCTACTTTAAGCCATTTAAACGTAAATGCCACCCAAATTCATCTTGATGACAGGCAATCATTAGTGTATGGGCTGAAAATCCCTGCAGGCATGTTTCACTAGGTGACTTAAGCACCTCTGTTTCCTCCATATTCTGCTTTCATTTCACTGCTGATTTTCCTCTGAAGGAGATGCACATTTTCCTATTTTTCCTTGAAATAGGTGCATCCACCTTTTTGTGTTTCCACCATCTTTGCATGAAAGCAATTTTGACAATGGAAATGATGCAGGCGAGCTACCATTGTGCATACAGAGAGTGTCGTGTATGTATCTACCGAGATAAGTAATTGGCCAACTCCAAATATATGGCTGACAGTTTGGGTCACTGGTGAAATTCTCTATTTTCTGGTTTCCAGACAACAAGGCTGCCTGGCTGATTGGAGCTAAATTGATCTAAGAAATTGCGTGGGATGTACACTCATACATGCAGAGACACAAACCATGACAGTCTCCAGCCCTCCGAACAGGAGAAACAGATACATGCATAAACAAACACAAAATGAACTGCAGTAGAGGGAACCATATATGCATATAATTTCTAAACACTACATAGAGTACAGGCAAGGGACAAAATAACAATAAATAACAGCAACTACTTACAAAACTGCCAAAGCCCCTGCAGGAAATGGCAGCAGTCCATGTCTGATAACTGTAGCCCTTTGCAAGCTTTCATGTTTGTGATTACTTATAAGAGATTTTTTTACATGCTGAATTGAGACTAGTTCAGGTTAAAGTATGCTGTATGCTTTATTTGCATATGATCCAAATATCTATAGATGAAACAGACACAAAGCAAGAGCATGCATTAAACAGGGATGGATCAAAAGTAAAATACACACAAATGTTGTTAATAAAGTGGTTCATGTTGGTCTCATTAGCCAAATGTTTGTCTCTGAGCTTAAAGAGCAACTGAACCACTGCTGAATCTTGATTTTGTTGACATCTGGAGATTTAACATGCTGGTTTAATGTAGAAGTGTACACCAGAGCATGTCGGTACACAGTGACCTCACTGTTGGGAAATGTGCTCTGCTGCACATGTACACACATAATTTGGGAGTATGCTTCTACATCACTGCAAAACAAGATTTATAGATGGTGTTAAAGAAATATTTCACTCCAAAATGACCATTTGCATATCAGTTACTCACCCAGTGCTGTGTAAATTTGGGATGAAAACTCTTTTTCTTGCAGGCCTCCAGTGAACACAGAATCTAATAATGGAACAAGTTTTTGATGAATTGAAGTCATAGGGGTCCAAGTTTAACAACAGCAAAATTATATCAAAACATCCATTTACAAACTCTCACACACCTTGTGCAGTGTAATCCAGATTTCATATACCCTGTCATTTGCTCAGGACTTCCCAAACAGACAGTCCTCTCGAGCAAAGAACTGAAGAGAAGGTGAAACCTACCTACGCTCTCTTTAGAGCCAGACTCCACTGGCAAAACCAGTATTTTTTCCTCACTGAACATGTCAGCTGCTGGTCTTCCACTTCCTTGATCAGTTAGTTTCTATGGCTTATTGTGTGTCTTTGGTGAATTCAAACTAACTCTTTAAAAACACCAAAGTCACACAATAACACAAACAAACTAGCAATCAAGGCAGTCAATGGTGTCTGGCATTGAAGAGAGCAAAGATGAATTTCACTTTCTGTTCATCTCTCGTCGGAAACAGCTGTCTGTTTGAGAAGTACTGAACATACTACCAAATAAATGAGATTTGGCATATACTGCACAAGCTATGTGAAAGTTTGTAAACTGTGGTTTTGATATAGTTTTGCTGCCATTAAACGTAGACCTCTATGACTTCAATTCATCAGGAATTTTAAAATTTTTTGGATGCTTCATTCATTTTAAGGCTGATATTTATTCTCTTCCTGTATAGCACACACACTCTGCACACTTCATTCAACCCCCAAATTCCACCAGATGCGTGTTGGTTGCGTCTGTGGTCCGGCACGGCAGTGGAGCTGATACGTTTCAATTCTAGTCAATGTGTGTGTTTCCACCGGCTGCGGCTGTGCTGCGTTCCGGCTCCGTCTCAGCTCCGGCACTCCGGAGCCCTCCGCAATAGATACACAGGACGCCGGAGCACAACGCAGCAGTTCAGCACAGAGCAGATCGTGCGGGGCAGGAAGTCATGCACAGAAACAAAATAAAACATCAGGTTAATTTTCAAAATAAAATACACAGTGTTCACAGTGGATTATATTTCCCTGCACTACACCTTGAAAACCACATAATGGGCAGAGGCAGGCCTGAAGTCAGCAGGTCAGAGGTTTACAGACGTCATCTCACCCCGTTGACACCATGGATGAGGAAATGTTAATCATGGAGGTGCACCGAGATGTCTTCCGGCGGAGCTGCACCGCTCCGCACAGCAAACGCAGCTGGTGGGTGTTGACGGATGGCGGAGCACACAGCAGATAACCAGCGCTGCCGGACACGCATGCAGTAGAATTCCAGTGTGAGATGCTTCCGTTTTGTTAGCAAAAAACATAATTGTATACTATGCATCTTTCATCTGAAAGACAGATTAGAAATAGTGCCATTCAAACATCACATTCAGAAGATGTTTCATGAAAAAGATATGCTCCTTCATCTCTCTGGTACTGCAATATTCTGCTTTACATCACTGTAAACGGACTTACTGTATTGTGTACTCATTTAAACTATTTTCCCGTTCATTTTTGCCTGTCCTTTAATACAGGTTTGATAAAATCAAGATGATACAATATCACTGTGGCCTCGTTATATCTCTGCACAGGAGGTCATGTTTCCTTCTGAAATGAAAACAGTGACTGCATGACCTCTTGTAAAGCCATCACATGCTGCTAATTAATACTGCACACACCCACATGGGTGTTTTCACTGAGTCAGACCTCTGTTTAGGCACATGCTCAAACAGCTAAAATGCCTTGTAGTCAAGCTAGAAAAGCTGGGCTGCACGAGGAGAGTGAGATGAGATTAATGAGACGCTCCAAGCTCCTCTGTTTCCTGCAGCGTCTTCAAAGTAATTAACAACGGCTCTTCACTGACCTTACAGGTGCCTTTTTCAATGGTCATTACCTTAATTGTAATTTAAGAGACGGTGCTGCGGATGGGTGAGGCGGGGGAGGGAGGAGGCGAGTGTGAGCAAAGTCAAGGTGAGTAAGTATAACACTGCTTCATTTGTGGCGTGAAAAAGGGAGGCAGGAGCAGAGTGGCGTCTTTTCTGTCTGACCGCGTCTGTGTGCTCTTGATGACTTGGTGTTTATGCGGCTCAGGATGCTTAATTTTAACCTCAGGGGAGTCTAGATTACGGGTCTCCGGGAGCGCCCGTCCCCTGTGTGTGTGTGTGTGTGTGTGTGAGTGTGTTTGTTTGCAGACAGAGTTTAAATTACTATGACAGTCCATTCTCTCCAAGGGGCAGAGTGTTAATGAACTCTACTAAAGTCATTATACAGTAACTACAGTTATCGCAACTAATTATCTCACAATTACAATTTTTTATTAGTCTGACTGGGCTGCATGTTTAAGCTGCAATGTGCAACTTTTCTGTATCAAATCACAAAAAACAAATAATGAACAATATATAACAAATAACCCTGTGTACCACCAAGCACCAGATGTCCACTTGTGTTGTTGTAAAGAATAAATCCAGTGTTTTCATTTTTTTTTTTTCTGTTAAAAGTAATTAACATTAGGCTTAAAGTGGCGTTTAGAGACATACACGTACATGCTTGAATAAATCATTAGAACATGCTTTAGAAATGTTTGTTTTAATAAGCTGCTCAAAATTAGACATTTATGTGACAGCTAATCACTGACAGCTGTCACTTTTCGGTTGTCTGGACAGAAGTAGAAGATGCTAATAATCACCATAGCTGGATGTCATGTGTGGTTGGCTTTGACTGGTGTTCTGAAGCACTTAAAACCAGCAGCTTGATCTTTCATCTTGTCTACAACAGAGGAGTTTCTGCTCCCTTTATCAGATCAGCTGTGCCTCTATTTTCATCAGCGCAGCTATCCACACAGGCTGTGTAGTGACTTTCGTGTTTGATTTGCGCTGTACATGCATAACTGTGACCTGAAACTCCTGGGCTTCATGTGTGCTTACATCCATTTCACGAGTAACTGACCCTTCTTAAGTCATCCCCTCTTAGTTACTGTTGCTAGGTTAGAAGCTTGACTAAAAGAAACATAATGACAGTAGTTCTGTTAAGCTGAGTGCTGCAGTGTCATACACAGTAATTTGTGGGCGTCAGGCAAAAGAGAATGTGAAGTTTATGTCATGTAGAACGTTTTAGATGGGGGTGCTATTATGTGCTGTGTTATTCGTGCCTGCTAGGTGGCCAAGCAATGGTATTTGGATAACTAATCAAATATAAGGGTAAGAATAAGCCAAAACGAAGTTCTAAAACTAGTGAGTGTGACACTCTTTACAGCCGTGTATTGTCACTAAACAACTAAGAGCAATTTTCTTTTTGTAGTAGTCAAATAACCACAGCAAACAGCTGAATATAATTTCTTTTCATTTTATGTCAATAAATATGACTATAGCCCTTTTTACATAGGAATTGTGCAAATTTGCAGGAAAGCCCAATCAGTCTTTTTTCAGCACTGGCAGTATAAAAAAAAAAAAAAAATGCTGCCTACCTACTTTTGTTTATACAGAATGCACCATTTTCAGGGCAATGGGGGGCGTGAGCAAGTAACAAAACGTGTAGCTCAGCGTGTGACGTAAACAGTGACGTGGGAGGGAAGCCGCGGCTGGTCAGTCCTTCGGCGATTCTCTTGTAAGTCGGCCTGTTCTTCACCGTTCCCGTCATCTGACAGTTAATGGCCTCTTCGTTTGCGAGGACAAGGAGGGCGCGCAATTCCTTGTCTCCCCAGTTGCTCATCTTTACAGTGTCTGTCAGGTTTGTGTTTCCCTCTTACTACTAGCTGCTCACTAATTCCTGCTATCAGCTGTTTCCTGTTTATCCACCGCCAGTGGCTCGCACGTGTGGCGTCATCAACAGCTCCTCCCACAAGTCTTCAACAGCCCCTCCCGTTGTGGAAGGCCGCCTCGGTCTGTTTAAACTAAAAGGGTTCCACCAATATGACTACCCTACGAGGTGGAAATTGGGCATCTCGGATCAACTCGCCAATCCGGCTCTGTGTGTCTAAACGCCCAACATTCGCGGAAAATCTGGCAGTGTAAAAGAGGCTAATGCAATGTGCTCTTGAAGACGGACACACCGGACGCGGAACCGAAGCACAGCGCCCAGCAGCGGAGGCAGTTTTCAGTCGGCGCCCATGTTAACCTATCTGACTGTCCACACAGGCCGCTGAGCAGAGTGGAGCGCCCGCGGAGGCTCGCGCACTGCAGCGCTTCAGTTCGGCGTCTGGTCTATTTTTCACGCAAGCCGCGAGCGCTTCGGTAAAGCTGAATAGAGCGGATCGTACCAAACAGGAAGTCGGACACAGAAAAAACGAGAGAATCCGGCCAATTTTCAAAATAAAATAAATTTAAAAAATAAGAGAGAGAGAGAGAGAGAGAGAGAGAGAGAGAGAGAGAGAGAGAGAGAGAGAAGGTTCGGGGTTGCAATTCACACATACAGAAAGAGAGAGGGGGGGTGGTAGAGATAAGTGGGACAGCGGCTTTCCATGCCTCCAAAAAAACACACTCACATCCATACTGAAGGAGAGACCTAGGTAACAAACCTGGTAATTTACCTGTAGTCATATTTCAGCAAAAAAATCGAAGATGGATGATGAAAAGACATAACTACATAAATAAAATGGTCAGAATAATATGCCCTATTCATTCAGTGTTTATCCAACATGCTCAATACATGGACATGCAATGACAAATTGTCATTAACTTATTACGTCATAAAAAATGATGAAAATATGGACTTACCCATGTTGAAAATGACCTGTTGAAGTGAAAAAACGAGTACTGACGGGAACAGACGAGTGGAGTCGATGTTTGACTGGCGCGGAGAGTGCAGGAGAAATGCGCTACCTGTGTGGACAGTCAAGCGCGGCACTAACGCGTCTGGTGTGGCCCTGGCATGAGACAATTCCCTTGGCCACATTTGTTAATGATTTTCAAAATGTCTTTCAAAAGTCTTTTCAATACAGATGAGCCTAGCACATAGCACATTTAAGTATAACAGGAAGGGGGAAATGTGCCCGAGTTTCTGCCAGGTACCAGGCTTGCTCAGCTGTTATTGGAGTGAAAAGGGCTGGGGCTTAGGAAGGCCTAACTATATAATGTGCCAATGACCTACACTGCAGTACTCTGCCTGCAGCCCGTTCTCATTCAGCTCATCAAATACCATCGCTTTGTCAGTGATCTGCGTGTTATATGCCAACACACAAAGGCACCTTTTGCAGCAGTATAATACATACTGGGTGGTGGCAGTAGTGGATGTCAACAACCAAGGCTATCAAATACCAGCATTATGTCAGTCGACGTTAGTGTGAGATACTGACACACAGAGGCACCTTTTGTGGCGTTGTGAGGAGCACTGACCGGTGGCAGTTTGTAACGCCGCTGGCAACTACTGTAATATAATGGGTCCAACAAACACCATACTTTCAGTCGGGAGCAAGCTGTTTGTTTCCAGTGTGAAACCAAAAGTCAGCGGAGTTATTTTACAGTTCTTCATAATTGCTAAAACACTAAACCCCATTCTCTGAACCAAATTGTCAGTGGCCTAAACTCATTTTGGCTGACTCACTCTTGGCCAAACCTTAAAGGGAAATTTCGGTTTATTTCAACCCGTCTCCTATTGTCCTAAATTTGTTTCAAGTGACTAGTGACATAAAAATAATAGTTAGCATGTTAGCCGTTAGCCTAGATACAGCCGTAGCGTCAGACCTGTTAAAACGTAAGTGAAAGGGCAACCTTCAAGTGCAAAGTTAGTCCACTAAACAAGCTT
>NC_065527.1:27958666-27978546 GCF_006386435.1 Epinephelus moara | reverse complement strand
ACTTTGCACTTGAAGGTTGCCCGTTCACTTAAGTTTTAACAGGTCTGATGCTACTATGCACCCCGGCTGTATCTAGGCTAACGGCTAACATGCTAACTATTATTTTTATGTCACTAGTCACTTGAAACAAATTTAGGACGATAGGAGACAGGTTGAAATAAACCGAAATTTCCCTTTAAACCCTGTTCAGGTACTTAGACTCAATTTGCAAAACTCATCAACTCTTTTTTGCTAAACCTTAAACACATTCTCAGTCACTAAACATATTTCACACACTGTGTTGTCAGCAAAATGTGAACACAGTTCCAACACAGCTGCCATCTTTTACACACAACTCAAAATTGAACAGGCATGTTTCCAATGATGTGATCAGACCAATTGGGCAGGATAAAAGTCAGTTCAGAGTGCACAGGTGGCACATGTGCATCCATCTGCAATGGACAGAAACATACTGAGAGGCAGAGGAGGAAGAGTTTGTGTGAGAGGTAGTGGACGAGGAGAAAGGGGGGGAGGAGGATGCCAAGGAAGACCAAGAACAATCATTACTGATGAAATTTGGGCAACTATTGTACACCATGTCCTTGTTCATGGGATGAAATGAGAGAGGCAGGACAAAGAGTCCAATCCAATTTGAGCAGATAATTTGTGGCCAGCATCATCAGGACATTCAGAGAAGAAAACAGGTAATTGTTTCTGGTTGTACAACAAGAATACTTTACTGTAAGTACTGTAATGTTCACAATACTATTTTTTTACTGGCTGTATACGTTTGTAAGTGCATTTTCCCCTTTGTAGAACTGAAAGATGACCAAATGAGGGTGGAAGTGCTGCTGTTTTCTCCCAGCAACAAGATGCACTCATTGTTGACCTGGTCCTTCAAAATAATGCCATCTGACTCCGTGAAATCCAGCAGAGAGTGATTGAAGACAGTGTCAACTTGATGTTATCAACAGTGTGTTTCTGTCAACCATTGACCGTGTCCTCCAACGCAACAGCCTTAGCATGAAACACGTGTACAGAGTACCCTTTGAGAGCAACTCTGCAAGAGACAAAGATCTAAGATATCAGTATGTGCAAGTAAGTGTAACCTACACACACTTTCAGCACTGATGCTTACAGTACAATTCTATGCTCATAGGCCGACTGTTACCGTAGGCCAGTAGTTGCAGTTGCTACCTTTACAGTACTGTAAACTATATTGTAAAGTAGGTAAATCTGGAGTGCATACTGTAAATACACTATTGCAGAAGTCTGTCTTTCTGTATCACTTACTGTACTAAACTACTTTTTATCTGTTTTTATAGAAAGTGTTTGAACTGGATTCCATTGAAAAGGCCCCACGAATACATTGTCATAGATGAAGCAGGGTTCAATCTGGCAAAAAGGAGGCAGAGAGGCATTAACATAACTGGTCAAAGTGCCATTGTGAAAGTCCCTGGCTGGCGTGGTGGCAGTGTCACCCTTTGTGCAGCCATAAATAACTGGGGGGTTCTCCACCGTCATGCAAACCTGGGGCCATATAACACTGAACATCTCCTTACATTTCTGGGTGGTCTACATGATATTATGGCTGTGTGTGAGCAGCTGGATCAGCAAGCAGTGCATCCTGTATTCGTCATAATTTGGGACAATGTGAGCTTTCACCGTGCTGTCCTGATACGTGAGTGGTTCCTCAACAACCAGCGCTTCATCAAGGTTTTCCTCCCACCTTACAGCCCCTTCCTGAATCCAATAGAGGAGTTTTTCTCTGCGTGGCGGTGGAAGGTCTATGACAGACAGCCCTACACCAGGGAAACCTTATTGGAGGCAATGGAACAGGCCTGCAATGATATAACTGTGGAGTCTTGTCAAGGCTGGGCTTGGCACACCAGAGGGTTTTTCCCCTGTTGTCTGGGAAGGGAAAATATTGCCTTTGATGTGGATGAAGTCCTCTGGCTGGACCCCACACAAAAACATGATGTTGGAGAATCAATCTCAGTAATGTGCTTTTCATTTATTTATTTATTTTAATTTTTTTATGAAAGTGCTGAATGCAGATCACTTTGACTGTGATAATTTTTTTGCTAAATGCATTTACAATGAACATCTTCTGTTAACTACATGCCCTGAATGCTGTGTCCTAAGTTATTTTATGTAGTGTCTAACAAATGAAGCTCAGCGTAAGTTCAATCAGGAAGACCTTTCTCGTGCTCACCCTTTCACATTTTCTCCATCCCACTCTCACTACTCCCTCTAATCAGCTGACTATGGGTGTTCACTCCTCTAGTTATCCAATCACACTTTGCCACGATCTCTCAGCCAATCAGGATGCTACTGCAAAATTTAAAATCTGCTCTTTCCTCTGCTGCTGTCATCCATCATTTTAGGCAAAATCTTTGCACGCTCCTCCACCCTGATCACCTCCAGCCATCGTATCCAGAGTCCAGGACAAGCTCTCAAAGACTCATTCCTCTACTCATCCAGATCATCGGCACTTCTCCATCTTCCTCTCATCTCATCTTCACCACCTCTATCACGACCAGTGGGGGGGTTCCCTATTCGACTATGGATTGATCACCCTCCTTAAATCAAACCATCTCTATGGGGTCTAATCGCCAAAGACTTTCCACATTCTTATTCATTCGTTCACATGTTAATAAATATTCTTTTACCATAAAAATGTGTCTCTCCTGATTGAAATGCTCTCTGGTGAATATATTTTTACTTGCTGTGTGTATGATCTGAACACATTGTTTGGTTTTGAACACATTGTTTGGTTTTGAGGTGACTGTTTGATTGTGATATAAAAGTCTGGGGTTTTGTGAATGTAGTTTGAATTTTTGGATTTGTTTGTGTGGTTTTGAGAAAATGGGTGGAAGTTTCAAGAAATGTGTTTTAGCAAACGGGAAAAACTGTAATCACAATGTAGTGTGCTAGTATGTGTATTAAAATTATGTATTTTAGGTGTGTTGTAAGTTTATTTTAAAAGACTGCATGCATGTAACAAGCATAAACTGTACATTTCCTGTGAAAACAGAAGTGTATTTTGGAAAGACACACTGCAGGTAACAAGCAAAAATTGACACACTGTCCCAGAACGTAAAAAAAATAGACACAGGAGGGGACCTAGCGTCATATTTTGCCATTTAGGTCCACTGACAAAGCAGCAGTATTTGACAAGTTGGGATGAGAATGTGTTGGTGCCTGAACACATCCTGTGTAGGAACTGATGGAGGAATGAGGCTGCTCTTTCTGCACTATGTCACTGTTACCATGCTGCTGTTGCTGTGTTGCTCATAAAACTTTATCAGATGACAACATGATTAAACCAAGTGTTCCGCTCTACTAGTGAAGCACATCCAACAAAGATTTGCCACAGTTTGGTTTGGACTCGACTTCGATAAATATAAAACTTGTTACAAAAGTTGCTCACCTGAAAGCAGCAGCAAACCACGGACAGAAAATATGAATAAAAAACAGGAATACTAATCATTCAAAAAACAGATGTTTAAGGTCTGATACCCCCCCAACACAATCACAACCCCTCTCAAAATGCAACCTGCATTTCCATACAGGAAAGTCTATAATGATGATTCAGAGCCTTCCCCACACAGCCATACACTCTATGGTGCCTACACAATTTTGAAATCAGCTTTTGGAAAACCACAGTATACATGTGTTGACACTGTGGTTGCTTAAAATTCTAAAATTCGGAATAAATTAAATGAAAAAAAAAAGAAAAAACAGAGGACATGGCCTGCAGTGCTGGAATATTTACAGTCAAACTGCTCTCAGCCATCACATCGCTTCATTCCACCACAGCAGATTGAACACCTGTTGAATGGCAATGAACACGTCTCTGTGAGGCGAACATGGCACCATGTCGTGCCAGCACCATCACCTCAGCCTGCTCTTATCTGCTCCCCTTTGATATAAAAATAGCCATGTTTGTGTGTTTTGGCGAAAAGTATGAATTGCAAATCGCTGCTGAGCTCGTATTTAAGATGGTGAAGTGAAGCGACGTGTGCAGGGCTGCGCGCGTTTGTGCTGCAGCGAGGAGGGCTGAGTGGAAGAGGCAGGTCAATACAGACTGGGCTGTAAACACACTGACAGGCTGGAATAATTTGTAAATCTCTGTCATCCACTGCAGAGATCGAAGAAGAGAAGAGAAGAGAAGAGAAGAGAAGAGAAGAGAAGAGAAGAGAAGAGAAGAGAAAAAACAGAATAATAGAAAGAGGGAAGGAAAGTGGAAGGGGGCAGAGAAGGAGAAAGAAAGAAGTGAAATGTGGCTGGAAAGGGGTCAGTAAAGGATATTAGATAAAGGAAGGAAGAATGAGGGAAGAAGATGGGGAAGGAATGCTTGAAAAGATGGCTGGAGGGCTAGAGTAAAGGATGGAGGGAGAGGAAGAGGTGAATTACAACAAAGATTTAGGAAAGGAGAGAAGTCAAATATGGCTGGAAGGAAAGGGAAAGGAAAGCAAAGCAAAGCAAAGGGATGAGGGGTGGGTTATTAAAGCAAGGATGGAGGAGGAGATATGGAAGAGACAAAAGAGGGAGAAAAGAAAGACGGCCAGAACAGAGCGCAGGAGTGGGGAAGAGTTGAGAATGGAAAGAAAAATTCTGGAGGTCATGAGTGAATGATTGAAGAAAAGGAAAGGAAGGGGTGAATAAAACAATACTGTAGGGGAGGAGTTAGGGAAGGACGTGCAGGACTGTAGGAAAGGAGTACAAGATAGAGCAAAGTAAGTAGAAAGGACATCAGGAGGAGGAGAAAAGTGTAAGGGAAGGAAAGAGCAGAAGGAAAGGAAAGGAAAGCATGTTGAAATAAATCAAGATATGGGGAGGGGGGAACGTTTCCCCACAGAGGAAAGGGAGGAGGAAGGTCAGAAAGAGAAGCAGGAATAATATAGAGTTATGAAGGGAGGGAGGTGACAAGAAAGTAAAAAAAGTGGGCAGTGAATGAAATGGTGAGGAAGGAAGGACATATGGAAAGAAAAGACTAGAAGGAAGTGTGCAGAAAGGAGGAAAAGGGAAAGGAAAGCAAAGGAGGCATATGAGTAATGGGAAGTGAAAAAAGAGGAGTGCAGAGGAAAGGAGGCATATGAGTAATGGGAAGTGAGGAAGGAAGGAAGGAAGGAAGGAAGGAAGGAAAAGACAGGAGGAATGTGTGTAGGGAAGAGGAAAAACGGAAGGAAAAAAGCAAAAGCTCTTCCCTCCACACATTCCTCGTGTCTTTTCCTTCCTTCCTTCCTTCCTTCCCATTACTCATATTGGAGGGAAGTGTAAAAAGGGAAGGAAAAAAGCAAAGTAGGCATAGAAGTGATTGAAGAACAAATTGATGGAGGACAGATGGAGGACAAGAGGAGTGGGAATAGGAAGGAAGCAATGACATGATGAAGGGATGAAGGAAGGAAAAGACAATGCAGGAAAAGGAAAGGTACCACAGATGGAGAGATTCAAGCAGTAAAAAAGGCGAAGGAAGGCCGAAGGGAAGGGAAGCAAGGAGGGAGGACAGGAAGAAAGAGAAGTAAGGATGGAAGGAGGTGCGCAGAGAGGGATGGAGAGGATGGCTGAAGAAGAAAAACAAAACTAATCCTGAGGGGAAAACAACAGCTTTGCTATTTCGGTTTCTGTAATACAGTCGGCACAGTCGCTGCCTCTCTCCTCTCACGTGTCCTCTGCGTGCTGCGGTGGGTTTTCGATCGTCTTTCAGGTGGAGGAAAAAGAAAAAAACCTTTTTTGAAACAGACTGATTCATCATTCAACTCTATTCATCGTCCTGCTGTCAGATTTGCCCGCAAGGCTGCCAGTCAAAAAACAGGCATCCAATAAACCACCTGGCGCTCAGCAGAGGGGGAAAA
This sequence comes from Epinephelus moara, assembly GCF_006386435.1. Lineage (NCBI taxonomy): Eukaryota > Metazoa > Chordata > Actinopteri > Perciformes > Serranidae > Epinephelus > Epinephelus moara. Next base: position 27,972,706 of record NC_065527.1, on the reverse strand, counting down.
AAAGAAGCCAGCTTGCCACAACAAACTCCCTTCAACTCTTCTTCATGTCTGAGGAAACAGGCAGTTGATCCGGGAAGCGGCGGTAGGAAGAGTGATGAGACGGCTGAGGAGACGCTTTGCAGAAGGTCGAGCCAAACACGAGCATCTGCCAACAGAAAGTGATGTTCTTTTTTTCGCAGACTCATCTTAACACCATCTACCGCCGCCGACTGCCGGTGTTGATAAAATGCCAAAGTGTGCCAAAAAAAGGCCCTATACATGTGGGAAGGGATGACCTGGAGGAGGAGAGGGTGGGAGGGTTATTTACCATCAGTGCCTTTAGCCAAATGTTCAGACTGTGGCTGCGATAAGCAATTTACGGCCCTCGATTAAAGCGCAGTGTTCAAACAGAGGAGGGGAGCCATCTGCTCGCCGCTCTCCAGCCCTCTTATGTTCACATGTGTCAGAGAACAAGCCCATTAGAGGCCATATGCTGCCAATCTCTGGCACAGATGAGCGACTTGAGGCGGATTTTTGTGAATAGAAGCAGTTGGTGGTTATCTGCAGGCTTTGGTTGTTCCGCAGGACATGACTGAAACGCTGTCGGGTGGAATCCCCGGATGAATCCCGGCAAAGAAAACAAAGAAGCAACATTGTTCATTCATTCAAGATTAGAAATGTAAGAGAAAGTTGTGAATGTGGCCTCTCATCTGGCCTGTACAGATAAGCTGCCCTTAAGCAAGGCAGTTAACCTTCAAACCCCAAAGAGGATTCAGCAGAGGAATGTAGCTGTATTCAGCAGGTCCCTGTGAGCCGAAACCCAGCTGGAAATTTTTGGTTGTACTGAAACAAAAAAAAAAAAAAAAGGAAAAACTCATATGATTCAAATGAAAATGTAATCTCTATTGCACCTTTAACCACACCTAACAGTGAGGTCACACTGTACTGACAGACCCTGGAGTACACATCTACATCACTGCAGCAAGGTGAGAGGTGAGACCACCGGGGATTAGTAAATACAAGAGGTTTTCAGCTGCTGTCGAAAGTCCAGTGTGCAGGATTTAGGGGATGTATTGCTGAAAAATGGAATATAATATTCATACTTATGCAGGCTGTTCTCATGCAATGTTTGTATGCAGTGGGACGAAAGTTAAAGCAGCAAAAGTCTGAGTGGAGCGAGCAGGAGTGAAGGTGGATGGGTCCAACAAACACCAATTTTCACCCGAGAGAGCAGTGTTTGCATCCCATAAGATTCTAAAGCCAAACACTATTCTTTTTTAAGCCACTAACCACTTTCTTTTGTTGCCTTGTTGTTGAAGGATAAAAAAACATCAATTCGCGAAGTACCAACGTAGTGAAAGGGTAAATTTCCTGTGAAAAGGGAAGTGTATCTTGAAAGAACACAATGCATGTAACAGGCCGAACTTGACACGGTCTCCCAGAACATCAACAGCCAATGCACCAAGGGTACCTCGCACGTTGTATGTGGACGTGGAGAGTCCATAACCAAAACGTCAATTTATGACGAGGTCAGAGTGAGAATGTGTTGCGTGAAATCGTTGAATCGATGAATGAACTTCCGCCTAGTTCATCCTCAACGTCATATGTCCCTTGAGAATCTCAATTCTTATTGGGGTGCGAATTAATCGCTGAAGTTTAGATTTTTAAGCTCTCGTGAACAGGCGTATGATGCAAAATTGCGCTACTCGCTTCCTTTGCGCTGCTTAATTCATGTATTTTGCATTGCATCTAATGGCATCTTTACATTGACTAACCGTGTAATTCACCTGCACAAATTGGGGTTTTTTTGCGCCCAGTGTGAAGACAGCATAGAGAATAAAGCAGGAAGTGGTCTTACAAGGAGGCAGGTTGGGGTGTTGGATGGGCAACAAAACACAGGACTTTCCCCTGGAGACCAGTGTTTGAAACAATAGCAACTTTGAATGAACTCTGATTCATTTTAAGGTACGTCCTCACCATGTTTACTTTCCTAAACCAAACCACAGTGACGTTACCTGCCTGAGCCTAACCTCTGGTACTCTATGTTGAGTACATAACTTTACGTTGAGAAAGGGTTATAATTCATAACACTAATTCATAGGATATCATATGAACCATTGTATGTGGATACATTGAATTATGTTTTTACTGATATATCATCACCTCAAATGATGAATCACTGTGTTATTGTTACCTTAAAAGGAGCTGTTTATATATGCATACAGAGCCGGTCCTCTTTCATGAAGTCCACCATGTTGTTTCTATAGTAGCAGTAGAAACATGTTTTGCTTCTCCCACTTTATTGAAAAATCCTGGTTAATTTAGATTCCAAACACACAGTAGTCAGGAAATTGTTGAACTTGAAGTTACATGTACATCCATCATATCAGCCAGGAGAGGGGCTGCAACAGAAAGGATCGTTTGACAGCCGCTTAGTGAAAAGTCTACAGATATTTGCTCCTATTGATTCTGGTTTTAGGCAGGAATACTTTCATTGAGAGGAGCCTGTGTGCCCTGTGGTGAGCAAAAACATGTTACTACTGTTTTCATCAAATGGAGGAAACTATGTTTGTCAAAACTCCTTTGTATCAAACATTAATGCCCACCATACAGTAGAAGATCTCAAAAAGAAACTAAAGTCTGGCACCCTCTTACATCTAAAGATGATTTTTTTAGTCACAGACTATAAGATTTCACAAAGACCGGGGAAATTAAGATTTCTCACTAAATGAAGTGCCGGTCGGTGGATCAGAGTCATACCAAATTAAACACTGACTTTTGTTCACTCCACAACTTTCTCCTCCTTTTCCACATTACAAGAGAACCGAGACTTGTTCACAGTCTTGCACCTCCCCAGAGGGCCCTCCATGTTTCTATCTGCTTTGCTGCTTCCTGTTTGGTGCTGAACAGAGCGTAGCTATTGCTTATTGACAATGTTTACATCACTGAACTTCAGTATGTGCATGAGCAAAGACTTAAAATGTACAATATGAAACATATTTGGTTTATCAGAACATCAAGATGAGAAGAACACTGACTTACAACAGTTCAGGCTGAGTTTTATGAGCATCTTTAACCCAATGATCGGGATCAGGTAAACGTGCACCAACTGAGGTAGAACTCATGATTTTACTCCTAAACTGGAAAGTTGTCTGCAATAGTTAAGTCATTTGAAAAGAACTTTGCTATAAGGCAGCATAAATAATCACATACCCACTAGTTTACTGACATTATGTCACAGGAGTTTCTGGTTTTGGATATCAAGCAGTTACTTGTGACTTAATTTAGGACCACCAAACACTGGACAGAGCTGTTTTTATATAGGTTAGAAAAACTGCAGACTGTTCTAATTCTTAGTTATGCACATAGTAATTCTGAGCAGTAAATACCGTACTTGTGGTGTCTGAGCAGCTGTGGAGCTGGATGCACTTCCTGCCCTGACAGCCTCCACTGACTGGGAGGTTAAAGCCTTCATGTGTCCCTGAAGGCTGCAGCAAAACCATCAACCCCATCCTTGAAGATTGTCCCACTGCCATGTTGGCAGACGGCCGGCTTGCCATTGCAGCCAAACCAGATGGTAAAGGTGACAAAAGGTGCCAGAGGGGATTATGCTATGTTGGGGTTTCTGTATGTGTGTGAGAGAGGAGAGGATCAAGGCATATTCTCACAATGTGCTTTGTGTTTGCTTCTTTATGTCACACCTGCTTTACCCATTACAACACAATATTCATTTTCTTTGTGAGCCATTCGGTCCACCTGTGGAGAGGGAAATTTAATTTGGTCGCACAGGCACAAACTGTAAATAACGTGTACCTAAATGCACTAATTTGGAGGATGCTGCATTTGCACACAAACAAATACAATAGAGCCTCAGTCCCCCACAGCAGACAGGCTGGAGAATTAACACCAGCCACATATTCTGCAGCTGCGCTCTGCTGCTAAATACAGCTAATCTACCAGCCGCTACGACACTTCACCATCCATCACCTGCTCGTTCTGTTTGAATAATCAAGTCAGAGGGTAAAGAAGTAAAAACAAGACTGAAAAAATATTAAGTTAATTGTTGTTAATGAGTCCTGAAGGTCTTATTTTCTCAAGAGTAAGAAACTGTGTAAACTGTCTCTAATAAATCAACTTGTTTCAAGAAATGTGTTCATGGCTCTCGCGCAGCCTTAAGGCATGTACACACATTAGGACTGTTAAGATAATGAATATGTGGCTGACGACTGATTGGACCAAGTCCATTCTAGTGTGGGACAGCTGGTGCTGACAGTCAGCAAATAAAATCCTATTGTGTGTTATTAGTAAAAAGGGACCTTAGTTAAATTTAAAAAGTATTGTCTGCACATGGTTCTCAACATGGAGGTGGCTGAGCCAGCAGCTAGCCGTGCTAACTCAATAAACAGCTCTAAACAATGGCAAAAACGCTGACAGAGCTAACGGTGTGCTAACGGGGGGAACAAGAGGCTAGGTGCTACAGTTCCATGACGACGGCATCCTGATTTCAGCAGTAACTGTCTTATAATGCAAAGTGGCAGGTGAACCAGCCAGTGGGATATACACATGCACTTACATGGACTAGTGTTGTGTCTTTCGCGCACAAATCGTTCAAAAGAACGAATCTGTTGAGTGAACATACTAAACTGAATCACTTACGGAAGTGATTCGTTCATTCCTCAGTTCAGTTGAGCTCAGCAGTGAGCGTGCAGGCCAGGAGTGGAACTGCCGATTCCGTCCATGCTAACGATGAATCACTTGCAAGTCGCGAGGCAGCCAGAGTGCAGGGAGGGACTGCCTACCACGTGACGAATCACACGGTGAATGAATCACTCTGTGAACGAATCACTTGGTGAGCGACGTAACCCCGATCCCTGAGTGATTCAAATCATTTCTTCTCAGCGATACACTTTCATAGGGACCATTTTCTCCAAGCTAATGGCTAATATAGCCAGGAGTCAAGCCACATGAACACAACCACACACCTCCCTATTGTTTTAACAGACTTAGTTTCCAGATAAACAAACTTAAAACGTTAGGCTGGCCAGTAATGAGACTCACCAGTGCAGGGCAGATGCAGCAGCAGCTCAGCCGTGATGCAGTACACAGTCAGGGCTCCTTCCACCAAGCACTGAACGATTCAGTGAATGAATCTTTTGAATGAATCTTTTTAATGAACTGATTCTAGTGATTCAGTAACATCTAAAGAACTGCTTTGCCCATCACTAACATGGACTCTCAGCTGGACCAGTTTACCACAACAAACCACAGAGAAGCTCAGATTACAACACACACAGACAGTACATAACTTCATTCTCTGCTCAGGACGTCATAACTCCACTATATCTTCACATAGCAAATAGCGGTTTGCTGCTATATTAATGCTCTGAATACCACATACAGAACCTTTAAGTTTCTCATGTTGGTGGAAAAAATGTTTATATATGTTACAGCTTGTGTTCATCCCAAGGACTGATACTAGTTCTTTTGCAACAGGTTAACAAGATGCTGTTTTTTGGCTGCTAACCTTCCTGAGACTTTATTCTCAGAGTGTGAGTTTCAAGACAGCCCTGATTTTTATTTCAGATGGACCCAGAGAGAAATACACCTCTAGTACTGGGTTTGGGTTCAGATCCTGATGTGTACAAACTTTTTAAATCTGTTGTTGTTGTTTTTTTTCCAGATGTGTGCTTTTTTTTTTTCCACCATCGAGATTGTGAAAAACACATCCCAGTAATTTTACGACTGAGCCAACATTTTTAATTAAAAACCTGTGACTGTTCTTTTTTTGTTTTCAGCACATAAAGTTGGATCACATCAGACACCCAAATACTTTTCTCTCTTCCAGTCCTCCCTGTTTTTCGGACCAAAGATCTGGAACTTCAGCAGCCACTGTCATGTTTCATTTCAGTAGGGCCCTGTCATATGAGAGCATGTTTAGACTCGCCCTGCCTACTATCACTTGTATCCACAGGATTAGTGAGTATTCTAAATTCAATCATATAATTGAACTGTAAAGAAAAAAGAAAAAAAATTGTCATTTGATTGTGAAAGTTAATAAGTGCATGTGAAAAAAGGAAGCGCTACCGCAGCTGTCAAGAAATTGTTTGTTTAAAGCAGTATGAATAACAGATCATTTGGGGAATCATTCATTTGATCTCATTTCAAGAGATAGCATGTTTTCAGCTCTAATTCTAGCACCAACCACGGTGGTGAGAGAAAGAAAGAGAGGTCTGAGACTTTAAACAAAGATAGCATATTATTTTATTTGTTTATTTTGTAATGTGTACAGGTATATAACTCTTCTAAAAGACATGTTAATGTTGAAAAAACAAAACTGCTAGGAGCGAGACTTTGCCAGGAGGAGAACGGCAGCTCCGGTCTGATCCCAAACTGCCCTGACTCCCCAGGCAAGACCCAGTGCTGCTGCTGGCCAACAGCCCGCTGTGATGTGTGACTACCTAGACAGAGGTTGCTGATGTGCGAGGTAGCTTTTAAGGAAACCTACTGACAGGTAAAAGGAAATCCCAAGAGAAAATGAAAGAGCGTAGGTCTAAAGACAGCCCTGGCCTAGTTTGACCCCTATACAAGTAGTCATGTCTCTCAATATATTGGTTTGCCCTCTTATGGATATGATGCTCAAAAACTCATGATTGATGGTTTCAACCATAGACTTTAAAAATAATGGATGTAATTATCGTGACATCACCCATCACTAGTGATGGCCAAATGAAGCCTCATGAAGCATTTTCTTTATTTTATAAGCCCACTAGATGGCGCTTTTTTTCAACAAAAGATTGAAAATACATTGAATTGCCATTCTTTGAGCCTCCCTTTTTAAACCAAGAGCGCCATCTAGTGGGCTCATAAAATAAAGAAAATGCTTCATGAGGCTTCATTTGGCCATCACTACCCATCACCCATTTTTAAAAAATTCATGGAGCAGCAAAAACATATTTGAGCCTTATAATGAAGGTAACAGCCTATTAGACTAAATTAGCCTATACTGATAGTCTAAATAGGGTGGCTACTGTGCAGGGCACTATTTATATTTATTTGGAACTTTGCAGAGCTGGCAGCGAAAGCAAACAAATCTAGCCATGCACTAAAATCTCTGTTTAATTCCGATTTTCTGGATTTGTCATCCATGACTAACCATCTAGGAAGACTCAAGACAATGCACTGCTGTCGAGGTTCAGCAAAATTTCAGGAAAAAGGTGCCAGTTTTAGTTGTTGAAATGCTAATTATTATTTTTTTTTTTTTCATCGGTATATAGGCTTCACATTTTTACAATTGAAGAATGTAAGACTTTCTTTAGGTTTTCATCACTGATAAATAAAAATGAATGTGTTAATAAAAAAGTTATTAATTTCCATATAATATTTTTGTCAAAGCTACAGCGAGACACAGGAGACAGGATAAAGAGCCACGTGTGGCTCCAGAGCCACAGGTTGCCCACCCATGTCTTTATGCTAGCTGCTAGCTTGGTTAGCAAGGTGCATTTGCAGCTTTACAGCAAAAAGGCTAATGCTAATTTTTGCTAACAAAAACAGGCTTAAACCATAAAAACAAAATGTACTATTTTGTGTAGGCCCATTACCTGAATTCTATTTTTTTTTTAAAAACATTCAAATTATAAAAAAACTTTTTAAAACTTTGTCTTTAATGGCAAAACATTTATTTCTGCTGTGAAGTTGGGCTTTTTAACATGGGGTCTATGGGGAGCCTCTAGTGGCCTTTAGAGGAACTGCTTCATTTTTCAGCCCAGGAGGTCGCTGCTTTGGTTTTGTTTTGTAAAAATAATAATCAAACCTCATTTCTGGCCAATTCTGACAGCCCTAAAGGCTTCTAAGAATGTGTTATGGCCCCAGAGCTGAACAGGAGCCCTTCTGTGTTTCCTGTTAAGTACTGTAGCAGTAGTTTGGTATTACCAACAACAAACAAGCATCACTCTCCATAAAACAATTGTCTACTTCAATCTGATTTTATAACTCTTTTACACACAAACATTTGTTTTACTGTTGCAAAATCATATCAGGTCTTATAGAAGATGATGGTGCTGTTTTTCCACATATTTCCCTGCTTTGCACCACATTGTTAGTGGATTTCCACTGAAAAAAGTCAGTTTTTCTTGCTGATAGGAGGTCGCAGTTGCAATCACGCCTGAATATTTGACAAGTAGTTTAAATAAATTACATGCAAGAATGAAAACTGCTCTTTTTAGTCCCCATGTTTGATTTCACACAGATTTATTAGCTTTTAGTGGCACTTTGGGCCAGAGCTTCCTTGCAATTTCTGACTTTCACAACATTATGACAAACCCGCATCAAAGAGATTTTGTTTTCAGTGTGAATAACGGTATAAATTTAACAGACAATATTAAAACATTTATATCTCCAACCCCTGGTATGAGCCTTTACACTGTAGGAACCGCGGAGGATTTTCAAACCATCATAACTCATGCTGTCTCAGTATAATACCTCTCCCAGCTCACTACAAAGAGCTCCTATCCAGGTGTTTGCACAAGACTTAGAAGGAGAGGGCAAAAATCAATAAGCGGCCGGCAAGGTTATTCGTTCCCGGGGAGGACGGAGGCCCGTGTGCACTGTGAGACAGCCAGATCAACTCTACAAGAAAGTAAAAACAAAAAAACAACTATTATTAATTCATGGACATGGAGTCCTACCGTAAAGCTCCAAAGCATCATTATCAGTGTGTGTGTGTGTGTTTGCTGGCATGATCGAAGTACCAGCTCTCCCTAATGGACAACAGATACCAGGCACACCTGTCCATCTATGTGTTGGTATATATGACCCAGGCAATGAGAAAGTTGTGAGCTGTAAACATGCCACCCAGAGCCCCTAAGCATGGGTGAAAAAAAAGTGTCAGAGAGTAAATATAAACACAGCTGAAATGAGCCGAACTCCAGGCGCATAAGAAAAAGATATAGGGAAAGATATAAAAAACAAAAAAGAAAAACAGAAAAAGTATGCGTGTGCCCGATTTGTGTGTGTGTGTGCTTTGCCTCCGAGCCAGTTATCATCGCAAAGTCCTCCTGCATTATTTACGATCCTGTCAAAGGACACGGAGAGTATAAGACAACACAGAAAAACAGCTCGGGGTACTTCAATGCATTTGCAGAGTTAATCTGAGGCTGGGACACGTCGTTCACTGCTGACTGAGACTGGCCACGGCAGCTCAGCTGATTGGACTGATATTGAGAAAGATAGGCGGCAGTATATATCGGCTGACACATGGGCTGGGTGCAGGTATGGTAATGTGTTGAAGCTCCTGCTGAGCTGAGTGAAGAATCAATTTCTCTGGGTGGTTACTGAATGGAAATTGCAGCAGCATTACAAGCAGATGTGATCATCGTCATTATAGAAGCTGCTACGCCCTGTTTCATACGTGTCACTATTATTGACAATAACAGCAGTTATGATACACCATATGTTTAACTTGTATGTTGCCCCACTCAGGGGGCCTTCACACAGGACTCCAGTTAGTTGACAGCAGTGTCAAACTCAACATGACACCAAAAGACAGCACCTCAAAAATGAGTTTGCTTCTAGGAGAAGTTGAGCAGTTGCTGCAATATACATCCAATCCAGTGCAACCCCGCAGGGCATTAAAACTGTCATCGCTCTGGTCTGCTGTAACTGCTGCAAACATTACTGCTGATGTTGCCACCCCTGCATCTAGCTGTAGAGTGGAGTAGAAGTTATTACTGTCACTCCCCAGTGTCTGCTACACCAAGCATGGTGTATTCTTGAGGGTAGCAATAAGGTCAGAGCCTTTCGAGGGGCAAAGTCCCTCCTCCTCCAGTGGACCACCATGGGACCTTATTTTGGAAAAAAAAAATATGTATGATATGTCTTGTTTATCCTCTTTGAATTTTGCCATGAACAGGGGCGTAGCACAAAATTCTGGGCCCTATGCATACGCAGTCTATGTGGGCCCCCTTCCCCTTCTGTCTCAATCTATTTCTCTGTCACACACCTTTTTACAAAGTCACTTTGCTGTCTTTCCCTTTTCTTTTCTTTCTTTTCTTTTATAGAACCCTGTCTTTCTTCGGGAAACATGAGCAGTATAGGCAGTCACTTATTTGGTTCTAGGTGAGTTTCGAGACCAATGTTAGTGCAGGGTGGACCAAAACATTTTGCAGCTTTAAGGGGTTAGAGGGGTATCAGAGAGCTTCCACAATGTTTTTACACAAAGCTCAGTCTCACAAACTGATTTATTCAGACAATTTTAATGTATTTACAGTGCTAATTATTTAGAAATAGGATAAAATTGCAAACCCAGCCAAACTTTCCAGTCCAGGCTTCTTGAGTAAGTAACAGAAAATACCTAATTACAAAAAATACACAAGGATAGAAAAGAAAACACACTTAAATGACATTGTAATCTACTCTCTCACTGAAGCTACAGTACGATGCTTCATACCAGGGTGTACCCACACAAGCAACAGGTCTTGCTCATTCTTTTGCTGGATAAAACACATCAGGTACAATAACGTTACATTTGTGTGTCAAGTTAGTTAACTCGCTGGTGTTGGTGATGTACAGTATATTGTGCAAGATGGCACAACGACAAACCTACAACTAAATGTGACTTTCTTGCAAAATTAACCTTCAAACTGACAAACATTAAATGTGTAGTTCATGGCACTATTGAAACAGGATCAAAAATGATTTGTCTCTAACTGTTAACTACTGTAGATATTGTTCCTGAAAAATGAGAGTCCTAATGGGGGGACACCAGCAAGGGAGGGACTTTGCTTCTCCATACATGCCAGATTTAAACATAAACAGTTCATAAACTCATTCAGTATACATAGAATAAATTCTTCCACATGATTTGGCTGACTGAACTGACTAAACAATGCAATTCATTAAAGGAATATTCCAGCCCCCCAATTGCTCACCCCCTGTTATGATGAATTCATGAAGAAAGCTGTCTTTCTCGCACACCTCCACATTGAATGAAGAATCCAAAAACGGGGAAAATTTTGATCAATTGAAATCATAGAGGTCTGCATGTAACAACAGCAAACTATATCAAAACATCCATTTACTAACTCTCACACAACTCATGCAGTGTAATCCAAGTCTCATTTACTGATTGCTATGCCTAGTACATCACAAACACAAACATTTTTGCTAAAACCTTTTGATTTAAAACACTTCCACATTTGCATTCTCAGACTCAAACGAGTAACGCTCATGTGTTTGGGAAGTACTGTACATATGATTGGATGAATGAGACTTGAATTATACTGCAAGAGGTGTGCGAGTTTGCAAGTGGATGTTTTGATATAGTCTTGCTGTTAAACATGAACCCCTTCAAGACTTCAGTTATCAAGAATTTTCTCTGTTTTTGGATTCTTTGTTGACTGTGGAGGCATGCAATGATCATTTTGGGGGGACGAAGTATTCCTTTAAGGTAGGTCACTTTTAAACTAATTTAAGAGTCAGCTTATCTACATAAATTTAACCTCTGGAGTGAATTTACAGCCAACAGACAGTACAAATGGAGTTCCCTTATAGACATACTTGCTTTGACTGTCTTTTATTGATTCTGAATGGAGGGAGTTATTAGTGTAGGGCAGGTTCCCATAGTAACTAATATCATGTTATTGTTGTTTACAGTGTTGGATGGGCGTGTATATTATGTTGGTCAATACTGATTCAATGTTAGGTTTTAAGATCCATCCAATCTATCCTACTGTATTGTTGTGTTTCTTGTATATCCATATCAAGCCATTGATTCAACTCAATTTCACACAGTTCTTTTCAGCTTAGATAGGAGATGGGTTTTATATACCTATTACAACATTTGACCAGAAATTCATTTTTCTTTGAAGCCCTAGCAAAACAAATAATCTGAGGTCAAACAGAAGTCGTGACCAAAGCCGATATTGAGTTTTCGCTATGTGTACCCCTCCAATTTCACCAGAAGAGACAACAGAAAACTTCTTGATTTGTTTTGACTTCCCCCTCTGCCACCAAACCCTGTAACCTGGCAGGATGACAGGTCACCAAACTGTGTCCAGTGCACAAGAGAGTTAATGTGACTTTTGTTTACAGGCCTTGGTTTGCTTGTAGTCAGTAGTCAGTCAGTGTGAACTTAAACAAACAAGAAAAGCAAAGTTGACTTCACTGACACAGTTTGGACCAAAGAAAACATGTAATACTCACACTCAAACTCAAAGCACTAATGATGCATTCATGTGCACCTGAAATGTATTTGACAGGACATTGTTGGACCATGTTACAGTGATTGTCTGACATGGAGAGGCATTCAGGTGCTGCTTCCAGGCAGGAAAGCTGCATATCCGGCAAAAAAAAAGACGCTCTGAAACGAAAGCAGGCAACATGTATCATTAAAATTTAAAGGTCTGTCTGAACAAGAGCCAAAACTGTCAACTGCTTTGATATTACAGAGCAGCCATGGGGGGGATCCACAGTGAAAGCTGAGCTGTTTGAAGTCAGCTGCTACCCTGGATTTGTTGTGGCCTAAACTTTCCCTGCACTCTGTGTTCTGTCCAGTCGCTACGATTTGACACTGGCTCTCATTTGGCCATATTTTTGGATTTTTTGTTTAAAGAAGTGAGGAAAAGTTCACGGTACTGTCAATTCTAAATGAACAATAAAGCCAGCGGACACACTTCCATTGGGATTTTAATCGTTTGCTACCCTGACATGATTATTTTTGGTGACAACACTATCACACTATTCACTCAGAACAACATGAGCATATATTTACGAGATTAATTGGCATATAAATGCCAGATAGGAGGGAAATGTGACAAAGTGAGAAGGAACAAATACAGGCAAACAGAACAAAAAGAAAGAAAAAATAACTTGATTGCTCTGGAGTGGGCGAAAGAATTACAGTGATGACTGAAGCTGTTTTCAGTTGTAGAGAACTGTTTACCTCCACCCACACCTGCCTCATCTGCATGATAGATCAGGAGGTGGTGGAGGAGTACAAATTAATACATTTAAACATATGACATCCAAACACACCTATGATCTATGATACCACTCAATTGAAATCATAATTAATAATGTTTACCTACTACTAGTAATGCTATAATTGATGCTATTTTAACAGTTTATTGCACATATTATAACAATGTGTGTACTGTAATTATTTATTAATGGTTAAAGGTATAGTAAAATCCTGCATTATAGCCCTATATCTTAAATAATTGCTTTGTAAACCTTTTATAAACATTATTGAGATGCCATTACAGTATAAGGTTGCAGCTGATGATTATAATAACTTGTAAAATGGTTAATAAAACTGCGTAGTGCATCTATTAACATTGCAATTTTATAATGCCCACCCAGTAATGCTTATAGACGCACTACACAGTATTATTAACCATTTAACAAGGTATTATAATCCGCAGTTGCAACTTTATAATAGCCATCCAAACATTGTTTGTAGACATGTATTAACATGGTCAGGAATGATAGGGTTTTGGGGAATGTATTGGCAGAAATGGAACAGACTATAATTAGTATGTTTTAATAAGAAGTGTTGTGCTTTTGTTACCTTAGAATGAGCCGTTTATATCTACATAAGGAGCAGGTCCTCGTCTACAGTCCCCACCATGTTGCCCCACCTTGTTTCTACAGTAGCCCAGACTGGACAAACCTGTCTTGTCATTGTCATTACAGACTATGTTATAGAAGGGTGCCAGTGATTGGCACATCTGGCTGATGTACTGTGTGTTAGCATGTTCAATGTGTTTACATTCACATACCTACAAAGTCTGGGGTCCATGTCATTGGTCCGACAGCCCATTGGTCCGACATCCCATTAGTCCGACGGTCCGCAGTGCTGAACAGCTCCCGGCGGGTGTATTTCTACTTTGATGGTGCGCCGCGACCGGCTCTGGGTCTGCTGGGAAAGGCTTGAGGCGAAGCAGGCTCACAGCTTATGTGTTTATCACTTTCTTTTTCATTTTAACCCACACCATGATCTTTTCCTGACCCTAACCAAGTGGTTTTTGTGCCTAAACCTAACCAGACCTTAACCACAGGGCATCA
>NC_065527.1:27957959-27958661 GCF_006386435.1 Epinephelus moara | reverse complement strand
TCTTTTCCTGACCCTAACCAAGTGGTTTTTGTGCCTAAACCTAACCAGACCTTAACCACAGGGCATCATGATGATTTCGGAACAACGGGACTTCGGAACAATGGGTTTAATATGGTCAGAACAATGGGATGTCGGACCAATGGGCTGTCGGACCAATGGGCAGTTCCCCAAAGTCTATAATGTATCTGGCTCTGCTTCTGTGTCTTAAGGCTGTTTCATTGTTCTATATTATCACGCTATTATTAACATAAGCAGGGGATGTTTGTATGTGAATGCATGAATGGGACAGACCTTGATCTGGAGGACAGCCCTCATTAGATGGTACAATGGGTGCGGTTACATGATGGCCTCTCATTCAGAATGAAATCAATCTGAATGAAGTCATTCGGAATTAAAGTTTCTCCAGGTAGTCTACATGGGAAATATTCATTTCGAATGAGGGTTTACACGGGAGATCAGTTTAATCGCCTTTATTCAGGTCCGCGCAAGGTTTGGGGCAGGGAAGGTTTCTGATTGGATAGGGGGCGGAGCGGATGTTACGTGTTTACGTTTACCGGAAGAAAACACTGTAGTCCTCGCTCCGGATAACAAGATGCTTGACGACGCCGTTCTTAGTGCCTTTTTCAGGCTTGTTTTGCTTATATTCTTGAAGCAGCAGTACGACAACAACCTTGTTCTGCTAATGCTTCGTCTGTTGAGGAG
>NC_065527.1:27945576-27957018 GCF_006386435.1 Epinephelus moara | reverse complement strand
GGGGTTCAGGATGCTGGAGAGGGAGCTGGGCTCTCTAACCTCCCGGGTTAAAATAAAATTGAATAACTTACAATTTGTTGACAGCATTTCTCGCATGCGCGCGCACGCTCTCTCTTTCTCTCTCACAGTCTCACTCTGTTTCTTTTCTTTTGACTTTTCTAAGATGACAGATGCTGAATATATACTCCCTATCTGATGCTGTGGCTGTTTGTGGTTGGCTGAGAGGGATGTGAACTTATTAGATTGCAGCTGTGTTAATCAAATCAGGTTCGATCAGTCGATACAGAGATACATTTATCGTCTCCTCAGCTGTAAAACACTCACTCTTTCCAGTTGGTAGGTCCGCCATCTAACTAGCTCTCCGCCGTGCGCTCCAATCGCGCCTCTTTTAAAGGGAATGAGAGATGACACTCTGATTGGCTTATTGAATGACACGTCCAAAACACACCCATGACTAATTCACAGAGTAAGTCCAACCCTTTTAGACTCTCCGCCATGGCGCACAGTCTGAAAACGCGCTGTCTAACTAGCAAGTGACTGGGACATGCCCATGCGCCGCACGCCTGGCGCTTTGCGTTTTAGACCATCTAAATAGGGCCCTCAGTATCACCCACCACTGGATTTGAAATGAACTGTAATAAAGTGGAGCTTCTGTGCTCTGATAACATGCTAATAAATAACATTACTGTCTACAAAGACAAAGAGAGTAACATTTGAAGTTACTTATTAGTATCAAATGAAAGTAACTAGTAATGTATTATATTTTGAGAGTTACATGTGTGCACCAAAAAACTTAAAATAATATAAATTACAGTATTACTAATAATATATAAACATTATTAAAGGTATATACTATGCAGAACTGTCTGTTATTGTTTGTGAACACGAATGCCAGTGAAAGTAAAGGTAAAAGCCAACCCCAGATTCATTCACGCTTGCCGTTTTGCCTCGCTATATTTATTTCAGTGCTCTGAAATAAATATAGCGAGGCAAAACGCTCTTGGATGGCTGCTGCTTATGATCTGGCATTTTTACAAAACCCCTACCTCATCTGAGCACTGTGGAGGTACATGCACAATAGACATATAGAACACAGAAATCAAGAAGAAAATAGGAAAATACAGACAGAGAGCAGAGTCTCTCTTTAACCTCTCTAACGCCGCCAGGACGCCAACGTCCTCGCTCCCCTCCTCCTCTGTTAAATGGTTTCTCCCAGGCACACTATGTCATCAAACCATGTGATGTTTGGTATTGCCGGATTCAGGAAGCTCTCGACTTTTCAAAAATAACATTGTTTTTCTTTTACTTACTATGTATTTCGCACCAGATCAGCCTAAACACACATAGTCCAAAATCGTGATGAGTGCTGACAAGTCATGTCATGCCGTTTTTACTCGCGATCGTATGTGGAGTGGTTTTACCATCTAGAAAGTGGGATCATAACTTTCACGTTTCATATGGCTTTATTTGGTGATATTTTATGGTGTTTCTGTCATAAACAACATCAGTTATCATAATCAGCCACAGACAGTTATTCATCCTGAAAATAATTTTTTATTTTATTTTAGGCAAAATCTTCATTTTAATTTGGGTATGTCATTTTAGACGTTTTTGCTGCAAAATGGGGGTGGAGTACAAGAGGTTTTAATATATTTTACACATATTTGGGGGAACACTGGTGTACTGAAACTTGTTAATAAAAAAGACTAATCAAATCAAAGTACTAGCTGCAGTGGTTTCAGTGGACCATCAGTACACCTTCTCAGTAAGTTAAGGACATCTAGAAGCCTTGAGTTTCATCACCAGCAACAATAAGGCGGGTAAACAAACCCCAAACAATTATCGAATTGTTACTTTAAAAATGTGGAGTAAGCAACGGGGAATCAGAGTGCAAATTGTCTTTTGTCGAATACTGGCCCAGTCATTTTCAATAACAGTTGTTTAATTCCCCCATGATCCCCCCCTAAGGAGAGCTTGCTTTCCTGCAATACAGGCATTCATTGATTTGCAGCACCTTTCCTCTAATTAGGAAACCAACTGAATCTGGTATGACTTGTGTTTGACGTTCACAAAGAGACACCGAAAATACAGGTGGGGACTCGCGTGTGAGCTGAGGCAATTAGCAAAATAACAATGCAAAGGTTTGGGATTTCAAACCTTGTATGCACACTTTGTTAAAGCAAAAGGTGACCAAACAGCAACAGCATTCAAGGGAACAGTTCCCTGTTTCCAAAGTTTTCTCAGAGAGTCCTCAAAGGCTTGCACAGCTTTAACTTTTCATGACAGGCATTCGGCTTCTTGTTCAGAGTGTTACAGTGGAGGGTTCACCTCTTACATCACCAGCATTACAAGCATCCAGTAGAAAGAACTGAGTAAAGGTCAGAGCCACGGAAGCATGGTAATATTCCTGCTGCCATAAAATGATCATCTCAGTGCAAAAAAGTCCCCGAAACAGATCTATGGAGAGTCTGAAGCAAATGAGACCACAGGCTGTAGAGAAAGACAAATATTAAAGGAAACGTTACAGTTTACAGGATCATAACTGCCTATAAACAAAATGCAAACGATTCCTCCTGTTGGCATGAACAGCACCATGAAATGAAAGTTAGCACTCAATTCATGCCTGAAAAAGCAGGCAGGAGCAATTTGAAGGGTGGAAGCCAGTGCACTATGTGTTAAATTGCTTGCGTAGTACACAGCCTTGGTGAATGACACTAAAATAGTCACTCTGCTCTGCAGTTAAAGCACCTGAAACCCTGGTATGACAAGTATTTGTACCTAAATAAGTAAAAGTTTAACTTAAAGCAGCTCTAGTCAATATTTCCATGCAATTTTGTGATTCACTCTCACCACTCTCATCCACCCGAATTCTAGCAGCAGCAGAGCCACTGTTCACTAACTGCGCAACACCAATCAGCTGATGGAAAATTTAGCACCTACCTGGTGAACATAGTGGAACAATTAGCAGCTAAAGAGGCAGATGTTTCCTTCAGGAGGTGGTGAAGACAAAACTACAGCTAAAAGAAGGGTGAATATTGGACTACAAATGAGTGCTAATGTGGCTCCATGTCTACTGAATACGTAAATCATTGCCTGTATATTAAAGATGGCTGACATGACAACTCCCAAAAAGTGAAGCCAAAACATCTCGATGACCCCTGGTGGCTAGTTGCAGGATAGGTCATAAACCCTGACCCATCTGTATTAGCAAATGGGACAAAAATCTATGTACACATCAAATAAATTATTCCTAAAGATGGTTCCTGTCATTATAGGTAGTTCTTATCAATTTGCCTATAATTAGTTATTTGATGCAATAAAAAGATGGTTTGGTGTCATAATGGACAGCCATGTATGCCATCTGTGCATCGACAATGTACATCCACTAAAAGTGGTTGTTTTTTTTTGCCACTGACAGGCTCAGATTGTTATTATAAGAGTCTGACAACATTATGGGAAGAATCCCTGCCGAGATAGACCTGTTTGTTGAAGAGTAAGATCCAACTGTTTAACCAGAAACAGCCCTGAAATCGCTGGGTCCATGTCATTGGTTCGACAGCCCATTGGTTCGACATCCCATTAGTCCAACCCACACCATGATCTTTTCCTGACCCTAACCAAGTGTTTTTTGTGCCTAAACCTAACCAGACCTTAACCACAGGGCATCATGATGATTTCGGAACGGACTTCAGAACAATAGGTTTAATATGGTCGGAACAATGGGATGTCGAACCAATGGGCTGTCGAACCAATGGGCAGTTCCCGAAATCGCTATCACCAAACCCACCAGACTGCATTGAATAAACAGTCATTTATTAGCATGCATAGAGCCAGCATATTTTCATGTCTGACTGTGTGAATTAAGGGTCCATTTCAACCACACTAGAGTTAATAAATGTTGGAACTGTGGAAAGATGACTTCAGACAGTATTTGTGAGTTGTATTTTGTACATGCTGACTTTGGTAAGTTGTGCTTTACGATGATAAAATTACTGCTCCTTTAAATGGAGTCTGGTGAGTTCGAGAGTGTTTCTCGTTAAACAAAAAGGATCTTACTCTTTAACAAAGAGGTCTATCTTAGTAGGGAACCTTTCAATAATGTTGGCAGACTATATAACAACTTGAGTCTGTCAGTGGAAAACACAAGCACTTTAGTAGACATACATTGACGGTGCCATATGCCCGGAGTGGTTAATTTGCAGCTCAGTACTGAACTAATTTCACAAGCTGTTGTTCCCATTAGTCACTTTGACACAAAAACATGGAAAGGAAGGGTTGAAAAATACCAATGTTACCATTTAAAGGTCATCAGTTAATATTCTAAAGCTCGTGTCAACGCCCCAAAGTTTAAAAAAATCTATTAATACTGCTTAGAAGTTAGAGTCCTTCCTAATAATCCTTAATTATGAATTAATGAGTTTGAAAGCCAAATCTGCTTTATTAGGGCTTCTTTAATAATTAAATTCAAATTGGTAGGTAAAAATATGCAACAGCATTGTTTTCCACCAATGTCCAACCCAATTCAACCCACAAAACAGCACATACAAAACAAAAATGTAGAAAACTCTAATGTGGAACAATCTGGCAGACAGTAGTATATTCCTGTAGGACTTGCTTGTAACGCTGTATAATTAGTTGAAAAAGATAGGGGGGAAACTAGGTTTTCTGGGCCTTTAACTCTAAGCAGAGAAAATGCATGAGCAGCACTCTTCAGTCAGCTACTGCTGAGCTGATGTACCCTTGAGCCATGCGGTAAACCCTCAGCTGCTCATGTGGAGCTGCTCTTTACTCGACAGCAAAGGACCACACAGATATGAACATGGAGAAGCAGGGTGTTACTGTAAAAGATTACATTCCCTCTGCAGAAGTTCCCCTGGACATAGAAGTCTTTCAACACCTGGATGATCTCTGATGGTGTAACTGTCATTGAACATATTTTAACAATGTTCTGCTCTGATCTAAGGCTGACAAATGCTGGTGAATAAAACCCCTGAATGCTAATTTGTATTTCAGACAAATGGATAGAACCTGCACACACGTTACCTTGGTTATAAGCCCACAGCACAGCACACACTGCTTTGTTATAATCCAAATCTAAGGTCCTTGAGTCGAGCATGAGTCAGCAATATACCATTAGCTGAATAATAGCATCGCTTGACCATTTCCAAACAGAAATCTCTTAAAGAATTATAGCTTTCCTCTGTATTCACTGAACAGCTGCAGCCCAATATATCAAGAGCATTTCCCCCCGCCGCTGCAGAGTACATGAAATTAACTGTATAACAGTATAATTAAGCCTAATGTCCCCCTAAAGCAAAAGTAGGTCGAATCTTAATGCTTGAAACTAATGTTTTCATTATGATGAAAGAAAAACAATTTTAGCACTGCAACCTGCACTGGAACTACAACTGGGAACAAAACCGGGACAGAAACTGGAAATACCCCCAAGCACCCCTGCTGCATTAAAATTACAGCAAACACTAATGATATTTTCTGCAGTTATAAAGCTACATGCATCAATGAGTCTAAAGAAGCCATTTTTCACTTGGAATGTTAAAGTCGAGGTCTGGGAAGGCTGCAAGGACAAGAGCCAAGCAAATTACTCTGTCTCTGGCAATCAAGTGGTGTCGTCTCTTAGTGTGACCTTGCAGCTGGACGCCACCAACCTTGGCCAATGTTTAAAGCTGACTTGGATGACTTGCTGCTCATTTACTCATTGTCTCCTTCTTGTCTCAGAGAGCAGGATGAACATCCTTCCTGGCAGGTAGTTTACTCCCTTTATTTATCCTTCATTAAGTCTGAGAACAAGGTTTCACCCAAAGCCAGAAATACTTTAAAGTCAAAAAGACATTTGCCAGATAGTTTGACAAAACTCAAGGTCCACTTCCTAGCTTTTTTTTTTTTAGAGTTTGAAGTTGTATTACCCATTCTTTATGAGCAGAGTTTGCTCAGTTCTCATGGAGAAAGATCTGTTTGTGTGCAAGCTCAAGTGCTGCTCTATTTTCCTCTGAAGCACTTTAGGGACCTCTCGGTTAAGAAGACCACTTATGAGCTACTTATTCTTTTTTTCTGGAATTTTCAGTCATATCATATTCCAACATGCTCTCATATTAGTCATATTTAGGAGCTTGGGTAGTAGCCTTTTGTACTAGATCTTGATACAGGGGGTTGGCAGTGAGTTACACGAGTCACCTTATGTAACCAAGAAGGGGTTGGTGGTTATATTTAGATAAAAAATTTTTGGTTGACAACAGTCACATTAGTACACTCACCTGACTAACGACTGACGTAAGATAATAACTACACTTTTAGTTTCACATGGGACACAGACACCCGTCTTCTGAGTCAAAGTCCTGTGCCTTTTGGACCCATCCTCTTTAGCTAAGGGATGTCCACATCCATTGTGCTAAATATCTTACAATGACACAGATGCAAGTCGGTTGAAAGCCTGGTGCATCTCGTACAAAGGCTAAAGGTTGCCCCCGACGTCATGATAGTGACACTGGGGTCACCACCCAAGTGGCGTATTTTGATGCCCTGGGATTCATCACCTGATGGTGAGGAAGGTGAAGTAAGGCTGAAAGTTCTGTGAAAACCAGTCACTCGTTGAACCAATGAAGCTCAGCATGAGTTCAATGAGGAAGACTCTCTTTATACTCCCTCCTCCTCCAATCAGTACTCGCACAAAGAGGGTCTCCAATTTTACTACGTCTTTGCCACCACCTGTGGGCTCGAATCACTACCCCCCCCCCCCCTTTTTTTTTTAATATACTTTTGTGCACATGTAAATAAATATTTTATTTACTCAGAATGAGTCTTTTGTGATTAAACCATTTTCAATAATAGGAATGATCTTAATTTGATCCTACATTTTACTTTTTCCATGCAGTTCCCTTAAAATTAGCAGGATTTTTGATTGTCTAAATAAATGTTTATGTGACATAAAGTATGAGTTTGTCCAGAAAGTTTTTAAGTGTGTGTGTGTGTGTGTGTGTGTGTGTGTGTGTGTGTGTGTGTGTGTGTGTGTGTGTGTGTGTGTGTGTGTATTGACCTTTAGGAGACAGTCTCTGCATGTTAAACAAAGTGTTCCCTTCTTGTTTAAAGTCATGTATTTTTACCTGGTGCAGGGTCATAGAGTATGTCCGCTAAAAGAAGAATATTTCTATCTCTGGAAATATGAGAAACTGTCTTTGGGGACATAAATGTGTTGCAGTTCTAACTGGCAGGGTTGTATGCTAAACATATCTGAGGCAGTTTTGACCTCCAGCATCCTTAAAAAGTCCTCGTTTCTTTACTGCATGCTGTAGGGCACATTGTTGTATACTTAATATGGGGAGTCTCAAGACACCAAGTTTGAATCCTTTTTCGATTTGTGTGCAAATTTACCATTAGAAACCTCCTTTGGTATTTCCCAGGGGTTGTTCGGCCAGTGGATCCATCATGAAGATGGGTTTCTGGAATGTACTGATTATCTCAAAAGTATTTACACAAGGCTAAAAAGTTTGAGCAAATTTAAGGACCTCACAAGTGGTCTGAATGATTGAGAGCGTTAAAAATTATTCTGCGTCTCAAAGGGAGGAGATGTAGGATAGGGAGGAAGGAGGAAAAGATCGGATGATATTAGGAAAAGTTAAAAGAGGAGGATTTCAGTACCAGGAGGCAGATGGGGAGCTGTTCCACCTCGTTAGGAGGGGGAATAAGGAGTGAAAGGGCGAAGCTTGAGAGGAATGGTGCCCTGCATGGACCGTACAGAGTAGAAATAGGTGCCGGATGGACAGAGGAGAAAAAAGAAGACAAGAGGTTTGAAATTTAGGGTGAGAAACATTCCTCACTAAAAACTGAAACAGGGATGAGATAAGGAACCCAGAGAAAGAAGTGGAATAGTGAGATATAGAGGGGTGACATTTTGAATTATAGCTGGTTATTTTACTGCAGTAAACAAGTCTGAGGCATTCATCCTTTATTGCTTTTTTTTTTTTTTTTTTTTGCTAAAATGTCAATATTTTTAACTTTGTTATGTTGAAAGGAAGGAGCACAGGTGGCCTGAACTTACTGGGCTCTTTTATAGAGAGTGAATTAAGGTTGGCTGCAGCTAGTGAGCAGGAAATGAGATGGGAATTTTGTGAAATGTTAAAAACCCCAGCCTTTTTCAACTGTAGATTTTATATTGAGCACTAAGCCTGGGCAATATATCGGTATTATATTGACAGTGTGATTTGGGACTAGATATTGTGTTAGTTTTGTATGGCAAGCAGCACAGTTTTCAGTCAATTTTTGGCAAGTGAAAATTAGCATTAGCAATATCATTGTTACCATAACTGTAAATGCACCCCGCTAACGAAAAACTAGCAGTTAGCATTAGGGTTAGCTCCATTCTGTTGTCCAAATATGGTCACTTCTGGCTCTAACTAGAATTACTGCCCTTACCACCAATATTACCCCAAGTACAGTTACAGTTTAAAACCCATAAGGTGTTCTTGAGATATCATGTTCATGAGAACGAAACAGATGCTAGGTCACTCTGACCTTGACCTCTGACTACTGAAATCCAATCAGGTCATTGTCGAGTCAAAGTGAATGTTTGTGACGAGATTCCCCCAAGCTGTTCTTGAGATATCATGCTCCTACAATGAGATGGATGGAAGGTCACAGTGACCTTGAACTTTGACCTATGACTACCAACATCTATTCAGTTCATCGTTGGGTCCAAGTGGACATATATGACAAATTTGAAGAAATTCCCTGGAGGCGTTCTTGAGATATGAGGTTCACAATGATGGGATGGACGGACAGACATTCCGAAAATTAATGCCTCCGGCCAGGGTTATCACCAGTGCTAAGGCATAAAAATCCAAGATAGCGACGGCCTAAATGTCAGAATTGAGGCTTCAAAATGGGAGTCCACAAACCAATGGGTAATGTCCCAGTGGCTACGTCCATTATTTATATAGCCTAGGGTTTGTGGCAATGAAGGAACATGTCACCCAGTGCAACAGTGTGACTCATTGATGTTTTTGGACAACAATGGAGCCCTATGGCACAGAGGAGGAAGATATATCAGGCTTTGGTTTTTTCTTTTCATTGGATCTATTGGCAATAAGAAAAATGTAGAACATCACCAGCATTATCTTTTAAGGCTGAAATGGTTTACTGTTGTGAGTGTGACAAAGACAGGAACAGCAAATAGAAAAAAACACAGCAGGTTTAAGGAAAGTTCCCCACAAATAGCCTTTAATGTTATCTAATTATTGCTCAGCTTCTTTTGCTGAACAATAAAATGTATCCTTGGAGCCCAGCAGCTAATGTACCAAGCTTCGACCAAGTACTTATTAGATGAAAAGTGACCAGCTACGCAGGAATTCCAAGAGAAATGAAACCAAAGGGATAGTAAGAATGGTTCAAGGACATTCATACGTCTTAAAACATATAGCATGGAGAGGTCTATTCAGGGGGAATTCAACAAACCAAACAAACCTCTTAAATTGGTAGTATTAGAGTCAGGACTAACAGTCAAGCCAAATCCCACTAAGAAAACAGACCTCATTTACCCAGACAAAAAAAACTTGTTGCTCATGTGGCACTAACTCTCAAGTGAATTGAGTCCAAATGTAGTCTGGAAATGCTGCGGAGGAGTTACAGTAAAATCAATCGAATACAAGAAGAGCAACAACAGATGGAGAGAGGAGGGTAGGTGTTATGGGAAGAGAATACAGCAGCTACTGTAAGTCGACCATGTGTTAGCCTGTGAAGAGGGGAGGGGATCTTAAGAAAATGATGGGGGGGGGGGGGGGTTGTTCAGCAGCCTCATGCAGAGACATCCAAAGGAGATCATACAAATTGCATACATTTATTGCTTGCACCTACTTTAAATTCAGAACTCATCTCACCCCTGGTTCACTCATGCAATCAGTGAACCTAAAACTATACTATTCGCCCTCTAACATACATGGGAGCCAATTTGCAGCTGTAGCATGTTGCTGGCTGACCACCACTTTCAGCACCAGTAATGATGGCAGCTAGATTAACACTAATGATGGCTGAGCTGGCAGGTGCTGTTACTGGCCTTTTGTAGGTTTATTTCACCTAAATCTACTTTGTATCAACAGTGTATCCACAAAGTGATGTAACTACAAATTTCAGAAAGATACCTAAAAAAAAATGGACTTGTGATACCAATATCCAGCTACATTACGCTAGGGCTTGTGCCAAAAATATTCACGGTAATTATGATTATTTTTGATTGATATTGAAATCGTGATTATTTAACGATTATTCAACACAACAATTA
This sequence comes from Epinephelus moara, assembly GCF_006386435.1. Taxonomy (NCBI): domain Eukaryota; kingdom Metazoa; phylum Chordata; class Actinopteri; order Perciformes; family Serranidae; genus Epinephelus; species Epinephelus moara. The sequence continues at coordinate 27,946,730 of NC_065527.1, read as the reverse complement.
ACACTACATAACTGCAGTGCTACTAACAGCAAATATAAGAGTCAGACATTTCTCCATTATTTGTTTAGAAGAGGCTGAGATTGTCACTACAATGAGAAACGCTGGTCCACCATAACAGTCCACTTTAAGAGTCTGATCAGTTTCCAATAGAGTGCTCCAGGGATAAAGTTGATCTGTAGGCCAGTGGGGGAGTTAGCATCACACTGGTTCCATCTTCAAAAAGCCTATGGCTTCATTGGCCTACCATTCCATTAGTTTTTGGATGATTGTTCAAAATGTCTTCCCCAGAGTTTCAAAACAAAGAGGTGATGTGTTGTGACTCGTTTTGGTGTGAGTTGCAGAGTGTTGGAGATATCGGCTATAGAGATTCTGCCTTCTCTTCAGTATAATGGAACTAGATGGCACTCAGCTTGTGGTGCTCAAAGCATCAAAAAAATACATTTGAAAAACTCAACAGCAATGTCTCTTTCCAGAAATCATGACTTGGATACGCAAGATAATCCACAGACCTTGTTGTGAGCAGTTTCATGTAGGAACTACTTCTTATAACCGAACTGCACATCTTTAACGTATTACAGCGCTGAAGGAAGTATGCATCTCCTGCTAGCTCACCTGGCACCCCTGAGCGAGCTAACATTACAGCTCAGCTAATAAAGACACAATTAATGTTGACATCTCGCACTATCACAAGCATAAACACCTCTCATCTGTGAGTTTATGAACACTTCTGTGCAGTGATGTGGTTGGTGGTTGTAGTGCTAGCTTCTAACTAGCTTGGAAGTGTTTTATATAAAACAGCATCAGGAGGAAAACCTGGACTAGTCCATACCCATTGGTAGCTTTGTCACCTTCTACTTATGCCAATCCTCAATGCCTATGTGCAGTTTCACATAGATTGACCACGTCAGTGAGTAGAAAAACGTGGGACAGAATGACTGACTGACAGAATGACACACTGTCAGTTTCCGTGATTATGTACAGCATACCATACCATGACTTAGTCATACCAAAAATTTGAAAAAACAAACAAACAAACAAAACATTGGGCCACAGGGGGAGCCACAGCGATCAGTCGCATTTTAGCCATTTTTAAGCATTTTTCTGTTGTTATAGCGCCACCCAGTTGCCAGTTAGACTTAAATTTCTCCAGTCAC
>NC_065527.1:27935232-27945529 GCF_006386435.1 Epinephelus moara | reverse complement strand
CGAGTTTCATGCAGATCGGTCAAACTTCCTAGGAAGAGATCGATTATAAGTGTTTTTCAAAAAATTTAAAATGGCGGAAAATCTATATAACCGGAAGTTATGGGTTCTTGGGGCAAATTTGTTCCTCATGAGGAGAGGCATCTCTGTGCAAAGTTTCATGTCTCTACAACACACGGGGTATGAGATATGCCCATTCACAGTTTGCAATTTCAATTGGTTGCTATAGCGCCCTCCTTTGGCTAATTGATGTAATATTGCTTCATTCGCATCCTCCCATGAGCCTCTACCACTGTGCCAAATTTCACATGGATTGACCAAGTCAGTGAGGAGAAAAATGTGGAACAGACACACACACACACCCACAGGCAGAGTTTTCATCATTATAACTCAAGTGGTGATGGAAATATAGAAACTTGCAACTTCCAAGCTAACCTGCGTAGCTACTTAACACGATGATATGCGCTATAATAAAAAACAAGAGATGTATTACTGTTTTGAATAATCAGTTTCAAGTCAAACAGTATCACAGAAATTCAACACATCTCTTTAATTCTGTTGAAACCACCTTGCTAGCTGTTTGACATTGTTGCCTCCAGTACAATGACATCCACTATGCCTTCCAAAGTCTTGCAACACCTAAGAAATTATTCATTTTTTTCTGCAGGATCACTAAATCCACAGAGGAACTAGAGGGCCAACTGTACTCTCCAAAAGCAAAAGAAGCCATAAAAATGTGCAACTATGTGAATGCGAAACAGGGCGTTGCTTAACAAAAGACCATGCAAGCTCAGCAAAACCCTCCCCTGGATATAAAGACTGAGAGCAGATTGTGAGAAAAAAAAACCAGACAGACAGACTCAGACATTACAAAGAAGGAGACACAAAGTGAGTAGACAGGGAGACAGGTAAAGGCAGAATAAGGAGAAAGATTTGCCATGGGTGATTTTGGGACAGAGATCTGTTGCTGTCATTCTGTGTCTCTTGCTGTCAGAAGAGAGACGGAATAAAGAGCAAAAGAGGGGTAGCAGTAACAGAAGCAGACGTGAAGCTTTGAAAAACAAGTCTCAGAAAAATAGAGCACCAGCTCAAAACTGCATTTGCCAAAACCCAACATCGGGCACCCATATGATACACACCTGAATATCATGCGTGTGTCATTTTAACAGCCATACACTGGCATATGCTGACTTTGCTGGGCATTTACAGGTAGAGTTGATAAAGGCTGATGAAGGTAAGATTATCACTTTAGAGTTACATTTATCCACAATTATCACCTTTTTGTATAGTAAAAAGAAAGTCAAAAATTTGAATCATCAGTCAAAGACCCCTCAGCTTGATTCTTCAAGTTGAGCAGCCATTTGTTTTGTTACAGTTTTTGTCAGTCATTGTAAAGTGTTCTTCTGGGGACATTTTGGTCCCTGAATGTAGCCGCAGACTGATCTTTCCCCGCTTTCAAGCTTATCTCTGGTAAAGGCAGCTGCAGACTTAGACCCAGATTAAGTTTGAGTGAGATGGAGGCAACTGCCCAGAGGAACAGAGGCTTTGCCTGGTCAGACTCTGAGATAACATTATCTTCTGCCTTCTGCTTGGATGTGGTGCGTTTACAGCTCACAGAAACTTAATATAACTCTGGCTTTTGTTTGACATCTAGTGTTGGCAAAAATTGTGTTGCACAACTCCGATGCTTTGTTAGCATGGTTAGCACGGTACGCATTAGCTCAGGAGGCTAACCTGCTATATTAAGCTAACGTATCTGTCACACTGAACGTTAGCTACCTGGAGTGTTTACTATATTAAGCTACCGTATCTGTCACACTGAAAGTTAGCTACCTGGAGTGTTTACTATATTAAGCTAACGTATCTGTCACACTGAACGTTAGCAACCTGGAGTGTTTACTATATTAAGCTAACGTATCTGTCACACTGAAAGTTAGCTACCTGGGGTGTTTACTATATTAAGCTAACGTATCTGTCACACTGAACATTCCGTTAACCTTGTTCAAACACTCAACTGTATATGAAAACAAAAGGAATGAATTGTCAAATATTCATATTGAACAACACCTCGTCTTATTGGAGCAAGACACACAGTCTTTGGGTTATTGCCATCTTTTGTTTTTGTTGTTTTGCATCTTTTGTGGTTTTTTTGTCTCTTTGAGGTAATGTCGTGTCTTTCTTGGTCGTTTTTCTATCTCTCTTTATTCTGTGTCTCTTTGCAGTTCCTTTGCATCTCTTTGTGGTCATTTTGACTCTTTTCCTGGTTGGTACATGATACAATCATTTGAGTGACATTTTGCAGATGAAGGCCAGGGAGGCCCCTGACACTTTGGGCCTCTCGGCCTGTCCCCAGTAGACCTGTTAAGTCAGGGGTGTCCAAACTTTTTTGAATGGGGGCCAGACAAAACAAGGTGAAAATATTTAGGGGCCAAAAAGTGAGACTAATGCAACCATTTTTATCTTTTAATGAACTATTACTACTTGATGCCTGCCTACAAACTGTATGATAGTCCTATCATTGTGAGGTGAAGGGTAAAAATGCGAAGTGATCTTGCTCGATTAACCATTATTGTGTTAAGGGACACATATGGCATATTTTGAAAGTCAAGCCGAGGGTCTATTAAAATTGGTCTGCGGGCCACAATTGGCCCCCGGGCCAGACTTTGGACATGCCTGCGTTAAGTGATCCATTCATGCCTACACTTGACAAATATAGCTAGTTTTGGTAACAAAATAGGCAACAAAATATTAAGCAAATGGCCTGATTAAATAAGAGAAATCTGACTGAAATAATCCCAGCCTCAACACTTTGCTCTTTCCTTTGCATTATACCTGAAAATGGACATGACACTTCTTCCTGGCACAAAATTGAAACCAATATTAAGTTTGCCAAGATAAAATCACTAAAAGTTGGACTAGGGAGACAATCATTCAGGTGGGATCCCCATTTAAACCGTTGACTATGTGTTCCTGGCAAGTGACATGGCAAGTGGTCAGGTGACTGACAGAAATGAGTAGATGGAAATGGCCCAACACTGCAAAACTTCAAAGGAAGGAGGTCATAGGCTGGGTGAGGAAAGTGTCAGACACTGGTGACAGTTTTGATCCCATTTTCTACCAACAGTGTTTTAAATCTAAGTCTTACCATCTAATCACAGCAGCAATATTTGCCCTTATAAGTGGCAGATCAGAACATTTTCACATTGATTATTTTATCTGGGTATAAAGACATTAAGATTTATTGATGTTAAAATGATCATAGGCCAAATGACTCAAACCATTGTCCTTCAATTGGAACGTACCTTGAGGGAATAATGTTCATATCAAAGAAATCAAATAGTGTTTTATTATATAATAAAAGGTGTACTCTACTAGAACTCTCAAATAAAGTAAAAAAAAATACACCAGAAAATCTTTTCAATCTCACTCATGTTTTTTGGCCTTGAGTGTCTGATTTGCTAATTTTGCTCTTGCAACAGCAACATTGGTTTGTAAACAACCACAAAATGCAGTAGACTTTAAATGCACAATTTGAGCTCATGAATGTCAAGTTTGTAAAAGCATTCACTCATAATTTTATAGTACAGTTTCTGCTTCTTTTGAAGTCATTGAAGCTGCTTGATTCCAAGCAATAAGAATACATTATTTATGAAGAACTCTGGTACCCCCCTTTTTTAAAAATTTTATCTTTTTTTGGTCCAGTACATTGCAGTTTTTTTAATTAAATTATATGCCTACTTAAAATGATCCCTACAGGGGTCAATAAAGCATCACATTATTGTCGCATTATTTTTACAACACTATCTTCCTGTATGCAATATTACTATAGCTGAGAAGCTGCCCTACAGTCACTGAGCTGCTCTGCCAGACCAAGAACATGTGAATTATTTACCTTGCACACAAGATAATCATACTAGATCCTCTCTAATCAGGACACAGCACACGTCGTGAATGCATACAAACTCACAAGGTCATTTTTATCTGAGGTTAGAAAATAGGAGCAGCGGCTCAGGAACCTTGAAAACAAACTCTAAAGACAAAGACGTATGAGAAGATGGAAGGAGAGAAATAACACCTGTGATACACATTTTAACATTTACTGCTGCAAAATGTTTTTATATCATGGTGACAAATGTAACAACTTTGGTCTTTCTTGTTTCTTAAGCCTCCTTTTTCACATTCCCAGTATGTTTTTTTGGAATTTTCTGACCCGTCTTCATCCTCGTTCTTAAGTTTTTGGCAGGTGTTAGTGTTTCTGTACTCCACAGGATTGAAGGGAAATAGCATCAATTACTATTCATACCTAGATACAGTCCAGTAGAATTTGATACTAGAATAATCGCTGTTCGAGTCAGCTGGTAGCTTTGAAGACCTGTAATTCCATACCTGCCCTGTTGTTATCTGTTGAGTTTCCCACCTCAGCCCCTCACCTAATTCTGTCATCTGTCTACCATGCTTCTCTAAAAATCTCCAATCAGACCCAATAAAACAACAACAGTTTTCATTGGCATTGCTTTAATTGCGGATTAACGTCAGCTAAGGTGATCGGCTGACATTCCCCTCTATTAAAGGGAGTGACAGTCAGTGGGTAGTGTTTGACTGGGCATTAGAAACTGCATGGTGTCATGGTCGGCAACCCCCAGACTAATATTTCACTCAAGCTTTCATTAAAGAAACAAAAAATAGCAACAGACAAAAACATCAGATCTGTGTGGAGCAATTAGGAGAACAAACCTTCCTCACTATTGTGTTTTCAGGTATTGCTGCCTACTGTGTGAGGTTTGACTAATCACTGTATAAAAGAGGTGGATGTAGCAACCGTGATGTCACCCATCGGTATGTGATGCACTGTTTTGAAGTCTTAACTTTGGCATCTTGGTTTTTTTGTGGAACTGCCCATTGGTCCGACATCCCATTGTTCCGACCATATTAAACCCATTGTTCCGAAGTCCGTTCCGAAATCATCATGATGCCCTGTGGTTAAGGTCTGGTTAGGTTTAGGCACAAAAACCACTTGGTTAGGGTTAGGAAAAGATCATGGTGTGGGTTAAAATGAAAAAGAAAGTGATAAACACATAAGCTGTGAGCCTGCTTCGCCTCAAGCCTTTCCCATGCTGACCCAGAGTCGCGGCGCACCATCAAGGTAGGACCGTCGGACTAATGGGATGTCAGACCAATGGGCTGTCGGACCAATGACATGGACCCGTTTTTTGGAGCCGTGCAGGCTGTGGAGGGGCAAGGGGTGGATTTGTTGGAGAATCTGAAGACACCGCCGTGGTAGCAACTTGTCAATCATAAGGTAGCCTTGCCTTAAAGCGTGTCCTGCTTAATTGTCTGTTTTATTGTAAATGACACCATAATTTAATGATACAGTATATTGAAGAAGACTAGCCATTGAGACCAAACTCATTAAGAAAATGTTTACTGAGGTAAAAAATCAAGCTGGAATTAGGGTAATTTTCTCAAAGACTTCTACCATCGGACATCTATTTACAGCTAGCAGAGTCGCCTACAGCTGGTGATTGGAAAAAATGCATGCATTTGTTTCACTTTTCAGACACGGAAATAACCCATGTATTTGACTTGCTTTTTCAATTTCGTCATCTCATTGTGCCCTCTTCTTTTGCAATAGAGCCAGGAGAATTAGTGCCTCCAACTGTTTCTTGTTGTGGCCAACTCCTAATATTTCTATAATGGCAGTGGATGAAAACAGGCATTAACCTGCATCTTCTTTTGCCAAATTTTGGAAATTGGATTAGAATGTGCACATCTGAACAGACACCTGTTTGCATTTTCATCCAGTTAGCAAACACCTGCGCCTTACAGACATAAGAAGAAGCAACCTGAACGCCAGAAAATATGTTAGCATTGTAAATTTCTGCAAAGCACAGGTATGTTGCAATTGTTTATTATGTTATATTATGTACGTTTTTTATGTTTCAACAACACTGTACACTAGGCACACTAGGCACAAAAATGAGAGAAAAGGTCTTATTTGGCTTTAAAAAAAACCTGGATTTGGTGACAAAATCGCCCAAAATGCAACAATGTCAATGGGAAAAAAAACACTTTGGGGGCTAATAAAACACTGGAAATGCTGTGATGACCGGCTAGGAGAAAAAAACAAACAAACAAAAAAACACTTTTGTTGGTTTCCAGCAGTGCAACCCAATAACAAAGAAAACTCATATATTACACCACTTAGACACACTGATATGATTTGTATTAAATATACAAATGTAACACATTCTTGGTTTGCAGAAACGTAACATGCTAGCATCTTCTCATGGTAGGTCATGGTAGAGGAGCTGAACCAATTTAAATGGTAAGTGGTAATTGGACTTGCACTTGTATCGCGCCTTTCTAGTCATCTGACCACTCAAAGCGCTTTTTACACGACAAATCACATTCACCCATTCACACACACATTCATATACTGGTGGCCAAGGCTACTATACAAGACCTGCTAGTCTTTTTTTTTTTTTTTTAACACACTCACACACCGATGGAACAGCCATCGGGAGCAATTTGGGGTTCAGTATCCTGCTTAAGGATACTTTGCTAGGTTGGCTGGAGGAGCTGGGGATCGAACTGCCAATCAATTGGTGGATGACCTGCTCTACCTCTGAGCCACAGCCAATTTATAATTTTCTAGATAGGTGGCATGCTCGAGAATGCTGCCAGTGTGTGGGCTAACATAAAACAATGAGATTCATGTCCCCCTTTACATTTCCAGAGAAACCTCCACTGGTGCTGGTGAGCTGGGAAATTCACACTGACAAACGTGGTTTAGAGAAGCTTTGCTCTTCCTCAACAACAACTGCCAGGCTGCTTTTGAGTAACACACTAAATGCCAACATGCAAATCTGTCCTGTATAAATGTAGGATTTAAGCAGCCCACTTTAATACCTCTATCATGAGCAGAGCAAGCGGTAAATATGATGCCAACATTACCTTCTCACTCTCATCCAAAACACCTGGCAGCAAGAATAATAAGCTTATAATTCACTAATATTACAAGGAGCCAGTTATGCATGAGTTCAAGGGTCACGTCAGCTGCAGAGAAAGCAAACAAAAATTAACCTTGGATAGCCATTGTTCATTCAGTGAAAGGGAAAGCACGGAGTTCAAGAGGCAGGAGAGTCTCTGCCTGAATGTAATGATCGATTGCACACTGCTGATTGATTACGCAATACCATTTTCATCTCCGCCTAGAGTGAACAAAGGGTGCTACTAAAGTGGGCAAAATGAGCAAATTAGAAGGGATTTAGGTAGAACTAAAGAGATCTTCTCAAGCAAATGGTGCTTATCATCCTATTAGCCTGCTGGACTGTGGGCAGATAGGGGGCATCTGCAGAAAGTGCTGTGGGCAAAAGGCTCCAAAGCTGCAGAGGAAGAGGTTAGGTGAAATTAAATTACAGTTACAGCCAAAAGCGTCTACAGGAAGTCTTTTTTTTTTTCAACAGTAGTAAATAAAATATTTACCAAAACTGATCCACTCACTGCGTGTGAGCCGTGAACCTGAACATACATGATGCGTATGATGCTGTTGTTTTTCCGTGTGTTTATATTCAATGTTGCACAAGAGCTGTTTATGTATTGTAAATGCCAAAGCAATTTTTCACTTCTGCTGACGCAAATGCCACGCGTCTGCTGTGTGGCAGAGAAAGAGACTTTTTATTCTACTGATTTTAATGTGAGTTATTATTTGCATGTGGCAGTCTGGCATGATTATCTATCATTATCAGTTTGTCTGGGTATTTATCCAGCTCATCACAGTCTAAAAATGTTAATGCATGATGCCCTCTGGAAAAACGTATTCAACCAAAGAAAACCTGCAAATGTTTTATTTATTTATTTATTTATGTTAATGAGTGCATCCTGACATTTAAAATTACAACTAAACAATATATATGCGTGACTTATGGAGTGGTTCAACACTCCATTTTAGCGTGAACATGCATCATTATGTACTCTCAAAGAAACCTAGATTGAGCTCTACACTAACTGCCACTGCAATGGACAATATAGATTAGAGTAGCCTACAGTCCAAACCGCTTATCCTGTTAGGGGTTGCGGGGGTCTCAAGCCTATCTCTGCTGACATTGGGCAAGAGGCGGGGTACACTCCGGACAGGTCATCAGATTATCGCAGGGCTAACACATAGAGACAGACAACTGACAACTTCATACTTATATTTACACCGACTGGCATCAGTTAACCCAACGTGCATGGACGCTGAAGAAGCTGGAGAAACCCCACACTGACACAGGGATAACATGTAAACCCCACACAGAAGGGCTCCTTAGAACAAAATGACTATGTAATTTACTAAATCAAAAACTTAGAAAAGTGTTAATAACACGCTCTAATTCTTAAGATCCAACAGTGTCTCGTTCACCGACACCTAATGCATTCAGTGTGTGTTGTGGCCTGTTAGTCGCTGATACCGCTGAAAGGCTTAGTGGTAATTAATCCCCTCAGCCAAACAATAAATCATTTTAACATTACTACCCATGCTGCTGCATTATTGAGAAAGTTGAGTGAAATAGATCTGATTCAAGCTGTCACTTAATATTGCTCACTGAAGATCAGTGATGGGCAGAAAATGAACAAATTGATCTTTTGAATGATTCCTTTTAGTGTCCAGAAGGTACCAGATCAGCCTGTCAAACATCCAAGTGTTCATGATTCCCAGACTTTTCCCCTAAGCTGTTATTGTAGAGTACTGCTCATGCTGCCCTCTATCTACGGTGTGTAAATAGTACTTCTTTTCCTGCTGCTCAGTTTGTGGTTATGCATTGAAAGAATGAGTGAGGACTGATTAAATCTAACCTGAGCCGAGACCTCTGCCAGCCAAGGCCAAAGGTGCATTCACATGCTCCTTGGTTGGTCATTTTTCTGACTTCGGAGTGTTCCTGAGCTTTAAACAGATCAGGTGAGCCATGAAATATGATCAGGAAGCCTTTTCTTCTCAGATTATTTCAACACCACATGAATGCAGCACAAGGAGGGCTGCCGTAGTGGTGCCCTTGATGGGGGCCATCGAAAAGCCTAGAAGGAAGATTCTGGTTTTGTTTGCAATTTTTCTTCCTGAGTAATTTGTGCTATAACTACTTTAAAATTGGCTGAATTGCCTTGTTATGACACTGAACTTTGTATAAGATAATATAGTGGAGGTTCTCCGAGGCCCCTCTCATGCCTCGCAAAAGGCGCCAAAAGCTTTAGTCCGCCCCTGCATTCGGATTGTCCTTAAACACAGGCAATGACTCTCCACGGTCTGTGAGCAACTTGAGAATGGCTCCACAGAAATGTACAATTGTGTGTCGTTAACATAACTTAAGAGAATTTACATTTTCTGATGACATTACTTCAACAAAGCACACAGTGAGAAGTACAAAGGAACAAGACAGCTGCCTTGCGTTATGCCAAAGAAGTACTAATCATTTCTCCAGATGTAAGGTTATCTAGTGACTGTGGAGTAGGGGTAGATATTGCTAGGCATTTAACATTTCATGATCCAACGATGCAATTTTAAAATGACTATCAATGCATCTTGATATGTTTTTTTTATATATATCTATACATCTATATTCTTTCTTTAACAGCTTGCCACTTTTAAAAGGGGGGCATATACAAAAATCCCTGATTAAAATAAACCAATAAGTTTACTTGCATCATCTTTTAATAACACAGAATTCGTAAAACATCCCCGGTCGTCATTTACGTGTGTGATGTCATCGGGTTATTCTTGTCCTATTTGTAGTGATGGCCAAATGAAGCCTCGTGAAGCATTTTCTATATTTTATGAGACCACTAGATGGTTTAAAAACTATTGGTTTAAAAAGGGAGGCTCAAAGAATGGCAATTCAATGTGTTTTCAATCTTTTGTTGAAAAAAGCGCCATCTAGTGGGCTTATAAAATAAAGAAAATGCTTCATGAGGCTTCATTTGGCCATCACTACCTATTTGTATCATTCTTACTATATTTTAGTCACTGTGTCTGTTCATGTGCCAGCCGAAATGTTTTTGTAGTAACGTAAAAAAGCGGCACCAGATGGCAGGAGCTACATCTGAAGTACCGCTAGCAAACATGACAGTCACTCCACTCCACTGATCTGTGGAGCACAAAGGCTCTTCTCCAGAGCCTTTGTGCTCCACTGTCTCTCAGATTAACTCATATAGCAGCGGTGCCTGGACAGCGTGACGTGTGTGGTTGTGCTGCTGCCGTGGTCCTGCCAGATGCCTCCTGCTGCTGCTGCCATCATTAGTCATTAGTCATACTTCTACTGTTATTATA
>NC_065527.1:27861106-27935095 GCF_006386435.1 Epinephelus moara | reverse complement strand
AGGGATCCCTCCTCAGTTGCTCTTCCTGAGGTTTCTACCGTTTTTTTTTCCCCGCTAAAGGGTTTTTTTTGGGGGAGTTTTTCCTTATCCGCTGTGAGGGTCATAAGGACAGAGGGATGTCGTATGCTGTAAAGCCCTGTGAGGCAAATTGTGATTTGTGATATTGGGCTTTATAAATAAAATTGAATGGAATTGAATTGAATTGAATCCTCCACAACAAGTTCCTGTAAATGTTTCACAATAAAAGCCTTTTTAGAAAATGAAGAGATTCTCTCAACCAAAGTTATAAGGGGCTTTTAATCTGAAACAGGTGCAGGAAGTGTTGAGTTTGAAATGACGATGTGATGCATTAACTTGATCAAGGCAAACGAGAGCGGATAAAAAGTAAAAATATAAAAAATACAGAGTGAATAATCAATAATTGCCCATTTCTAATGTAGTCTGTTTCAAATGAAGCTGGTAGCCTCTGCAGTTGTGGTGAGTAAAAGCCACTATTTTCTATTTTTTTTCCCTTTATATCCTCCATTATGAGGAAATAACATTGTTTGCTAGCTTGATGCTAATGGCAGTACTCAGCGGGTTGATAAAGTGCCTCTGCTTTTTCACACCATCATTTTTCTCTTTCTACTCTGTGTGGTAACATCCCTAGAGGAAATGTTAAAAAGGCTGGGGGTTTGTTGCTGTACAGCTGTCTACGGCAGCAGATCGCTCTGTGTTTCTATTGGTCAAAGTGACGGCTGTGATGGGAGCAGTCGTGAACGACAAAAAAAAATCAAACATGCTAGACTTTCTGTCGGAATCATGAGGCGTCCCAGACGTGGCGTTGGTTGTTGTCTACTTAAGCAATATCACACGAGAGGGAGTGATGTTGTACTGTGATATCGTCACGGCTGTGATTCGGTCGTAGGCACGAGGCCGCAGGCCAACATCATGAGCTCGAGTGTGATATTGCTTTTATACAACAGTTCAACAGTTAAATAAGCAAGGCTGATTAAGAAATGTTGAAAAATGAGGACAAAATAGATAATTTAAGCATTTTATTTGTCTTCCGCCAACAAAAATAGTTCCCTCAGGACTCCGCTGTCACCGTTGCTATGTAACGCAGACATGGTGCGCCAGGCACTTACTCTTTATACACATTTATCTGCACGTTTCCATTAATTGTGCAGCCGGTGAAATAAGTCTCTGGTGACTGCATGGTGGACTGTCGCTTCACAGGCACAGCCGACTCTGCCTTCTGATCTGACAGTATGTTGCTTTTCTCCAAGTCATTGAGCTCCGCTGATGAAACACTGACAAACCTGGATGTGTGCTCAGATGGATTCAGCTTCTCCTCTCCCTCATCTTCCTCTGATGACCATTCATAGTTCAATTCAAAACTTATTTTAGGAAATAAATCCATATTTTTGGCTGTTTGACAGTGGATGAATTAATTAGCCTACAACGCAACTGCTGACCTAACTGACACTAACCGTCAGTTTTGATTTGATTGTTGATTGCAATCAGCTGTGAGGCGGAGTGATACATACAGAGTGAAATAACCGTGATGTTGTACTCCAATATCGTCACGGTTTTACTGTCTCTCGACCAATCAGATTGCAGGGCTGGAACTAACTGTTGTATAATATGGCACACTACACGAGATGAAACACCGACACCGTATGACACTGCGTCAGGCAATCATTGGGCAATCATAAGAATCAATTTTCTGCCCCCAACGCCTACTGCAGAAATTACCTGACTCTGTTCATTCCTAACTTGTAAATCTTACGTGTGAAAAACAAGGATATCAAATAGTTGTCACTTTTTTTCAGCTTGTCACTTAAAGTAGACTAAAAAGAAAGTGGTGTTTTGAATTATTACCATCCATCATTATCAAATTTGACTTTGGCTTGACCTGAATATGGAGTTACCGCTCCAAAGTAATTTCTTTGAGGGTGGTATTAATAAAGTTTTTACATGTTTTTGTGTCTGCCACTATCTGCATTCTGCACAGTACAGACATTTCAACCTTTGTATAATTTGCCTCTCTAATAACAGAGGGTCCGCCAATTTCTTTTTTCAAGCCAAAACTGTAATTTTACCAACAGAAAGCTGTGCAATTATATAGATGTATAATTTTCGTCAGGCACAGCCACTGCAGTGTTGTGTTAATCATATGACCATTCATGAAAAAGCAAGCACTGCTTATTGATCATGTTGTAAAAGTTAGCTCTGGGAGCTTCTTATTTTGCTTCTGCAGTGTTGAGAGAAAGAGATGACTCTTGCTGGCAGTGACACAAATTACACAAGTGTTTAGCTTGCCATTGGCAAAATTACTGCTTTGACTTGAAAATGGATACAGAAATCGATGCTTCTAGTGCCATTAGAGAGACAAAAACACACGGAGGTCTTACTTTGAAAAGCCTTTTATACATAAACTCCATTCATTTTCTCCACCCTGGAACCAAAATCTGCATTTGGGCAGATATGGCATTACATGATCGAGTGCTGCGTCACGGATCGTTACATAGAGGTTCTGCTGCATGCGCTCATTTCCACAACAAGTCATTCATTCAAGTGCACTTATTTTGGCCCAGTACAACCCAAGTCGGCCTCCTTCAGCCACAAAGCAGCTGGGGGCTTAGTTCTTGCGTGCCTGCACCTCAGCACTGGTCTTTAAGCGAGGGGAAAGTGTTACTCACTCAGCTTCTCCCACCGGGCCTGTGCAGGGATTCGAACCCTGCCTAATTGACTTCATTGCATTCACTGTGCCGTAGTCACTGCAACCTTGAGAGGCGGCGTGAGGTAAGGATCTTGTCTTAACTGAGCCCTGAGCCTCTGACAGTGGGAAGAGTCACACAGGCATTTTCTCAATGGCGTATCAGAAATTGCCTCCCTGTCCAAAGCTCCTCTAACAATATTCAGCTCAGATTTTCGGAGGGAAGGGTATTCAAGCAGGCTGCGGGCTAATAGCCTACAAAGTCAAAAATGTACAGTGGCTGCAGGGTAATAGGCAGCCGAGGCTGAGCTGAGCTAAGCTGACTGGGTGGCTGAAAAGGAAAGACGGAGAGGGAGAAAGAGATGAAGAGGAGAGAGCAAGCAAAGGGCAAGGAAATATAGGAGATGGGAGGAGGAAAAAAGACCAAAAGAGGGTGGAGGAGAAGAGGGGAAAAAAAGAGAGACCACAAACAATCCTCAGGTGATGCAACGCTACAGGTGCAGATTGCCCCTCAACCTTAGTATCCTTTGTCTCTTTCTTTTCTCTTCATCCTCTTTCTCACCACTCGCCCTCTGCAGCTCCCTGGTGCCCTTGTCTCTGAGTGCTACACCAGGTGGGGTTACAGGTGCACCGAACAAATCCCTCACCTCCCTCCTCAGCGGGCTCCAGCCACATTAATCCGCTGATGTAGATTTACAGCGACAGGCCGGCCCGGTGAGCCCCTGGTTAGTTCACTTCAATTCCAGAATGTTCTGCTGAATGTCCTTTTGTTTTTTCCCCCTCGTCTCTCTCTCTTCCTCCTCCCCCTCCTCCTTTCAAGCTGCCTCTCTCAGGTTCCTCAGGCTGTTGCCTTTCCTTACTGCTGCTGCCTTTTTACGTGATCCCTGACACGTTTTCCTCAAATATCTGATGTGACTGCTTGGATAATCCCAAGTGAGGGATTAGCCAGACACCTGACCCAGACAGTAAGAAAAACCGAAGATGAGGAGCAGCTCCACCCTGCATACTGAGACCAGACACTTTTCCTCTAAGAACATGGTGTGTTACTCTTATATCTTCTGTCAAAAACCAGCTAACATAGCAGCAGCTGAATTTATGTTTGCTGAGAAGCAACAACCATAAATAGCTTTCAGTATTATGCAGAAATATTATCAGTTCCCCGCCTTTTTTTGTTAATAAAACACAGTTTGTGTCTGTTGGTTGAGGCACATAATGCGCCGTGTAAATGTGATGTCCTGGTTTTAAAATGTGGCCCAGAAATGTTGCTGCATGTCATCTACTTCTCTTTCTTCTAATCCTCCGCTCTCTCTGTCTACCTTAAAATATGCCACAAAGGAGAAAATTTCAAAATAATGCCATATGTCCTGTTGAAAAGCAGCAGTGTTCTCAGAGGAGCCCATTTATCATTTATAGCAGCTGTGCTGATCAAAATCCAAAGACTATTGTATCACTGAAAGATTGAAACAATGGCCAACTGCACAATCTTTGTTATCACTGAAGTGGTGACTTGCAGGTCACCAGGGGGGAGAACCAGGGGCACATCCGCAGTTGCTGAGCAGTACATCAGAACTGTGGTTAAATATTTAAATATGCACATATAAAGTGCTGCAGGAATGAGTCCTAAAACGCAGAAATGTGTTAGCATATTTCAATTTCCGGTCCCCTTGTCTTGAAGTCAGTGGGTTTTTTAATTGGACTTAATTAGATGCCTTAGATTAGATCTGTGATAAACACAAGCTTCAAAGATTTATCAAATATCTCTGTTAATACCCCACTTGTGAATTTTGAAACTCTTACATGCTTACAAAGTGACTAAATTAGACTACAGAACATCATTGCGCAAAACACGGCTTCACAGCCTTGTTTGGGTGGCAACGTTGAAGTCATGTGACCATAGTGCAATTTTGTTTATAGCCTAATGTTAGCTCTTTCCTTCTGGCAATTGAATTTACACTTCAAAAATCATAAATGTGGTGTTCATTTGTAAAGATTACCTTGCTAAAAAAAACAAACAACAACAACGTGTAAGAGTCGTAAACTTTTGTTTGCCACAGGGCTTCTTTTTTGCAATAATCCTAAATCCAATGGAAAAATACTTTTGGCTTTTATTCAATGGAATCAAGGCAACGCTAATTTCCGGGTCGGCCTTCCAAAACAACATCATCCCTGCAGCACTCTATTTCTGTTCAGGAGGAAAAGTAACACACAAATGAATTTACAAATTGGTATGAAGTTGCTGGTAGCTGGTTGAAAAACCAGTAAATTTATTGTTTTAATAACTAGAAACCCTCCAACTGACTGTTTCCCACCGGCCTGAGCCATTTGTAACACTTTAAAGCTGTTATAAAATATAATCTCATATTCATAAGGTTTCAAATGTTTTACATGATGTTGCTCATAGTAATTATGTTACAGAGAATCATCACCCAACTCTGCAGTTACCTTGAGTTTTACAGGCTTTTATATTATCTTCCAGCCCAGCTTTGTTTATTTATGTATTTATTTATTTATTTATTTATTTTTAGAGCTTGCAACTGTACTTTTTGGTTCACTCTCACCACTCTTATCAGCATCATTTTCTGTTTTCAGTGACGATCAATCCTCCCTGTCCAGCACCAAACAGGAGACAGACTCTCTTAGAGACTAGCTGGTAAAGTTGGGTTGATTTGCGGTTTTATGCATAATGCTGGCATATGTCATTATGACACATTCTGGCAAATGAAAAGAAGTCTACATCAGAAACCTGTGTTGATGACATCAGGAAGCTAAATCCAACTTGCACTGCATCAGTAAAAAAACAATATTAAAATGTGATTAACATATCATTATATTAATAAACAGACTAATGGAGCCACTTGTGCCTGACTGGCTATGTGCAATTTAAAGCCAGGCCGAGGCCAGAAACATGAAGATTAATTTCCTATTATTTAGGGCTTTTATTATGGAGCAGCTGGAGAGTGACAGGAAAAGGTCAAAAGAAAGTGGTGATGACACACAACCAGGGGTCGCGGATCATAATCAAACCCAGTCCACTGTCAAAGAATCAACCTACATGGGGCATGCACTCTACCAGGTTTGCTAGAAATCACCCCAAGAGATCAAATTTCCATAGAGGTAGGAGGGGAATCGAGTGGTACACAGTGTTTGTTAATGAGAAATTGAATTTGTTTTTTGGGTGACGAGAGGGTTCTTTCATGCCCCTCATACACAGCCTGTTCAAGGCGAGAATGTAGGAATAGTAGTGAGGGAATAGTTGTTTAGCTGTTAAGCCAGTGGAGCATTAAGCAGCTAGCAACCAGATCATTTTCTCAGGAGTTGGTGGCGACCAAATAAAGGTAAAGTGGAGTGAGTACTAGACTTACATTCCTCAGGTGGACAAAAACACAACTGTGACTTGGACATGTAATTAGTAGGCAAGTCTAAATGTATGGCTAAAAGTAGGGTTGTCTGAAAATCCAATATCAAGGTATTTTTTTACCAAATACCCTGATGTTTATATTGTAGGGTTGACTATATGTGCTCAGCTCACATCCCAGCTACATCAGCTGATCTCAAACAGCCCAGTCAACTGATGGAGAAGCTGACTGATTGAAGGGAGTCAGATGATAGATCACTTCATCCCTTTTATGCAACGAATTGGTGAATCTCATTCAGGGAGCCCTATTTAAACGGCTTTGTCCTGCTTACTGTAGCTGCTTCCTCTGCAAGCCACTTTGCAACCTGCCTCCACCCCAGCTCGTCCTTTTGATGTTGTGTCTTAATTATCAACGACATTTCTGTTTGTCGTTGATGCTTGCCCTGTTCTGTCTTTACTGCTGCTCTTCCTGCCTTAGGCCTTCCATATAGGTGCATGGAAGGGCAAGTGGGGGTGCTCTCTCCGCCTCAGGCTTTCCTCGTTTGCGTGTGGAAGGGCAGAGATGTACTCTTTCTGGCTCAGGGCTTTCCACAGAGGCGCGTGGAAGGGCAGAGAGGTGTGCTCTAGGAGAGACAGAGAGACTCCAGAACAGAGCCATAGCGCCAAATATAATACTGCTACTGGAGATAAAGTTTTCTTTGACTACAGTGGTCCTGACTGAACAGGATTTTCCATCAGTACTGTGGACATAATATGGGTAAAAGCGCTGCTAGAATAGATGGGTAAGTTCGGAAAATTATACCTTACTGTAAAACAGCCTTTGAAACTAGGAAAAGACAACACTTCCAATATTAAGATATCCAAATCTAAGAAGATATCTAGGCCCATATCATGATATTGATATACTTTTGATATATTGCTCAGCTGTACGTAAAAGCAATGGATACATGATTGAATCACCAATCCTCTGTCACTCCAAGTAGTAGTAGAAATGCAAAGTTCATCGAGCCAACCGAAAATCAAATAAAACAAAAAAAGCTCGTATTGCTTCCCATGTGCAGTCGTGGATTCATCATTACCACTGTGTCTTTCTTTGCCGTTGCACAACTGAATAAAAGTCATATCATTTATCAAAGGAGGTATGATGATGGTGTACCTGAGACCATCTGATAAAACTGTGGATGGGTTACATTAACAATATTCAAATGACTGTACTTTACTGTGAAGCAGGTCAGAACTAAAATGTTGTCATGTAAATGCTGTTGAAACAACAGTTATGTAACCAAGATGTCTAAAAAAAACCTTTCAGTTTTCAGCCAAATGTACTCCAGTTGAAACTAAGATGTCTTTTGACTTGCAAATAGGCAAATCAATGCGTATGAGATGATAGTAGATAAATACTCCCACCAGTGCAAACAGAGGGGTAAAGAGTTCTGAACATGTTCATCCAGCTGAGGCATGTTCAGCCTTTCGCAAATCAACAAAGGCTACTTTAATCTAATTATTCATGTCTTTGTCAAAACCAAGTCAAATTAAAGAGCAAATGTAATTTATCTGTTTTAATCCGATTGTCATAAGGATTTTTGTCAGTCCTATGTGGACTCCATTACTTGAACATAAAAGTGTTTCCTCATCTTTTCCATTTTTATTTTATTGGTTTATTTATTTATTTTTGCCCCCACTGAGTCCATGCCTGCTGGAAACACAAACACACTCCTGACATTGTAATGCGGCCACCAAATGGCATATGTTAACTCGGCATGCATCGATTAACTTTGACACCGCAGCATCTCGTCCCTCACAGTTCCTAGCCACTGGCACCTTTCCACCACCATCTTTGCTACTGGTTCTCTGCCTTCTTATCTCTCTTCCTTCTGTCATTCCTTCCTTCCTAACATAGTCTCCATCCTCTGTTTCCTGCTTTTAGTGTCTTCATCTTTTCCTTTCATCCCAATGTGCCTCTAGTGTCTTCATCTTTTCCTTTCATCCCAATGTGCCTCTTTTCCCCCGTATTCTTTAATCCTCCCAGCTCTCCTTTACCCTGNTTTTAGTGTCTTCATCTTTTCCTTTCATCCCAATGTGCCTCTTTTCCCCCGTATTCTTTAATCCTCCCAGCTCTCCTTTACCCTGTCCTTTCCTTTTTTCCATTTGTCTTTTCTGTCTTTTCAGTCCCTACTTCCTTCCCTCTTCCTTCATCCTCTCTGCCTCCACCCCAACACCAATTACTTCTGATCTGACACTGCAGGCCGCTGGTCCACTTAGTTTCATCTCCACACTGATGACGCTGGCCAGAGTCCTGCATCAGATATGCTGGAGTGTGTGTGTGTGTGTGTGTGTGTGTGTGTGTGTGTATTTGTAAGAGGGAGTGGGACACACAGGGGGGTGGAGTGAGAGGGAGTCATGTCCAAGCCTGATGAAATGCACCTAGGGATGAATGCAAGTCCATTCATCTCCTTGTTCTCAGGCATCCATTCACAGAGGCTGATGGAGCGTGCCGATAAAGAGGGGAGCAGATATGAATGGTCCGACTGTGAGAGGGAGGGGACGGAGGAAGGAGGAAGAGGAGGAGATATGAATAAAAAGGGAAGGGAGGGAGGAAACTGAGACAGAAGGGCATAGGGGACCAAGGTATGGTGGAAGCAATGAGGGAAAAAAAGGAAATATGGATCGAAGGGGAAATATGGTGAAAGGGAAGAGGATAAAGGAGAAGAGGAGGGAAGAACAGATGAGAGAAATGATAAGAGGAAAGGAAATGAGGAAAAAGACTGAAGAAAGAAAAAAAGGAAAGAAGAAGGACAAGCACCAGCAAGACCACAGCAAGGACACAAAGAAGAGGAAAAATGAAAGAAAGAGTCGAGGGCACAAGGAAGTAAGAAGAAACCAAAGGAAACAGAAGCAAGTAAGAAAAGAAGGAACAGAGCGAGGAAAGATGAAAGAGGGGGACAAAAGGATAAAGATCGGAGGGAACTCGAGGGAACAAGAAATAAAAAATGGAAGAGAGGAAAGTGGGAGGATTAGAGAATTGAAGAAAGAAAAAAAATATTAAAGGGAACAGGAAGTTAGGAGAGTTGTAATGAAAATGGAAGGACAGATGAAAAAGAGAAATGGAGTGAGGAGAGCACAGCAAGGAGCAATGTAGTGTACCACAAATCAGAAAGAAATGGGAACAAGAAGCAAAGGAAAGAAGAGAGAGATGGCAGAAGGAGCAAAGGAAGGAAGGAAATAAAGATTATAATGGAAGAGAAGGTAGGGGAGAGAGGAGTGGAGTAAGGAAGGAGGAAAGTCTGGAAGTATGAAGTAAAAAGGCAAAAGGACACAGCAAGAGGATGTGAGATGGAGGTAGCCTATTGAAAGATATTACAAAAAGGAAAGCGGAAAGAAGGGAGGGAGGGAGGGAGGGCGAATGAAAGAATCTAAGAATGAAATAGACCAAAATGAAATGAAAGTAAGACAGAAAAAGAGCAACAGTTGAAGATAGGATGTAGGGAAGAAGAGGTAAAGGGGCAGAGCAAAAGGATTCAAGGATGAGCGGAGGAAGGAAGTGAGGAAAGATGAAAGTGGTAAATATTATAGAAGACCAAAGATAATTGAAGTTATTGGGAAGAAGTAGAATAAATAAAGGAAGGGAGGAAGTGAGGAAGAAAAGACAAAGGGACAGAGTAAAAGGAATAAAGAAAGAAGTGGAAAATGGAAGGGAGGTTGCTCTAAGAAGGGAAGGAAGGAAGGAAGGACTAAGAAAAAGACGTGAACAGTGGAGGACAGAAGGAAGAAACAAGTTGTGAGGAAAGAAACTAAACAAAAAAAGGGAAATATAAGATGAAGGGCAGAAAGGAAAAGAAGACAGAAGCAAGGGAGCAAGAAGTAAAGGAATATGGGAAGGAACTGAGTGATGGAGGAAGGAAGTGGAAGCTCAGACAAAGTGAATAAATAAAAGAAAAGCCAAATAAGGGCCAGCCGATTCCCGAAAAACAACCCAAAATGGCTGAACTCATTTAGCCTGGCGCAGGCCTTCAGTGGATATGATGTCATTTACACACACTCTCTCTCTCTCTCTCTCTCTCTCCCTTTCTCTCTCTCTCTCTCTCTCTCTCTGTCACACACACACACACACACACACACACACACACACACACATAAAAAGGAGAGTGTGTTTCAACAGCACTTGGGGATTATGTGAATGAAATGAAGTATTCAGACGGCTTAGTGTCACAATTAAATGTGTGTGATTGTGGTGAAGAGACAGAAACAAAGAGACGGAGGGCAAGAGAGGAAGACTGACGACAGGAAGAGAGAGGGGGAGAGAAAGAGCCGGGCAGTGGCAGCCTTCAGTCGCTCTCTGACTGTCTGCGGCTCTGCTTCGCCACCACTACGCTGTGATGGATTGTGGGAAGTGATGACACATGACAACTTCTACTATAGTATTCAAACACAGGCAGACGCACAGCAGACCAAGTGGAGGGTTGCACACAGTGGAGGGTTTGATTCCACTTCTCCTTTCATTTCTTCTCTCTCTTTTTGCATTTTCTCCTTTTACAACTCCTTCCTTCCCTGCCTCCACCTTTTCTCCATTCACTCCTTCATGTCTTACATTGCTGCTTTTCTCCCTCGTTTATCCCTCATCTTGCAGGTGGACACACACCAAGAGAGATGCACACCCAGGCACATGCATCACAAGTAACAAGCTACCAGATGCTGTAAAACCCTGTTGGCTTCACAATTTTCTCAAACTAATTTTACAATCTGTTGACACAGTCTACCCAAAAGTCTAAGTGGCCTCGTAGCAGTTTAAATATAATTACGGTTTAGAACAACTTGGGTCTCATTTAAAAAGTTTTGGCCATGGTTTCTGTCAGTTATGATAACACTGCTCTCACCAGAGTAATTGCCAAGATCTGAAAACAGTAATATCACCACAACAAAGTCAGGCAAGGCAAAAACCACAGGCACTGTTTTCATTATTTACCATCATAATGTCACATTACCTTTTATATACTTTTATTTACTGTTTTTCAACCGTTTACACCTCTATATTGTGTGTATTCATGCATATATTTACTACATCCCTTTTTACATTTAGTTTATTTATATGCAGTTACTGTCTAATTTCTACCCATCAGCAACAACATTAAAACCACTGACAGGTGAACTGAATAACACTGACCATCACGTTACAGTGCATTGTTCTCCTAGGAATTCTTGGGTCCTGGCATTAACATGTACCACCAAACATGGCTGTTCTGCCTGTTACATGCATTGTCTTCTTTCAAGAAACACTTCCATTTTCACAGGAAACAACAATCACACATGGTTAGGTTTCAGCAACAAAAACACGTGATTAAGTTCAGGAAAAAAGGACAGGGTTTGGCTTTATAATCTCATGGGATGCAAACACCACTCTCGCAGGTGAAAGTCGGTGTTTAATGGACCCATTCACCACCACTCCCACCCTCCCCACTCGGACTTTCGCTGCCATGACTTTTGTCCTTGTCCCGCTGCGTTTCCCCCTGTTGCTGCTGGGCACCATTAAACTATAGTGGCAAACGGCTGCGTATCATGCCGACGTCAAAGGACGCCTTTTTTTGTTTGTTTCTGATGCATCAAGTCACTGCCCAAGCATTGGATTTCGACGACTACGGAGTGAAACCGGGTTCCCATGCCAGACCACCAAAACTGCTCAGGAATGGCCAGAGGAATGTGACAAAAAGCTCAAGGTGTCAACCTGGCCTCCAAATTCTCATGATCCCAATCTGCATCTAGCATCCATGGGAGGTGCTGCAACCCCATCCCACCACTCACAGGACTCAAAGTATCCACCACCAGTGCCTTCTTGTCAGACACAACAGGACATCCCCCAGGTGTTTGGTGTTGATGCCTCTAGAGGGCAGAGCCAAGTCAAATCCAAGGAGGGCCCATTGTGGATCAGACTTGGTACGTCCCACGGATGCTGGATCAAAAATCAGGTCTCAGCGCCTCAGTGCCTTGAGCTATTTGTCACGTTCCCCATGTTCCTGAACTGTTTTTGTGGTGAAGTGTGGCATGGCGCATTGTGCACGGGGGCCACTGCCGCTGGAGAGTGCTGTCGCCATGAGGGACTGTACTTTGCATATATAAATATATATATATATATATATATATATATACATTAAGGATATATTAGGGTTGTCAAAATAATGCGTTAATTTTGATTTATTAATCACAGAAAAAATTAAGCATTAAAAAAATCAACAGTGATTAATCGTGTTCCGTGGTGCCCTTTGACCAGGTGTGTCACTGAGGGTAACAGTTGCTTTGTCCCATGATGAAGGCAGATGAGACAACGTTTAACTTTAAACTGTTGATAGGAGCAAAGTTCTCTGCAATTTCTGCACCAAGGAATTTTCATACCAAAGTTTCAAATTTTCGAGTACTTTAAGCCTGAAATATCACCTCAGTCGAAAGCATTTAGCAGTGAACACAGAGGTCCGAGCTAGCGTAGCCTCTGATGCTAGTGTTAGCAGCCAGCCTTGTCAAGCCTCAGTCGACCAGGCATTCAAATTCAAACTGAGTAAGCCTACCGCTGACCAGCTAACTTATTATATATATATTATGTTTATATGTATGTATGTATATATACATATATACATACACACATACATACATACACATACATATATATATACACACACATACACACACACACACACACACACACACACACACACACACATACACACACACACACACATAAAATGCAGTATGCATATAAAAGCAAAATTTCCCTGTTTACCATTAGGTTATCCATTTGCAATTACAGTCTAATTTATACTACTTTATCATTTAATACTTTGTTTGTTATATTTTATTCTTTTCTATTGTTGTCGCTTATTTTAACTGCACTCTCATTTTGTTGTTACTTGTGTGATCTTCCTTTTCTTTTTTTATATATATTTAATGAGCATTGTTGGAGGGAGCCTCATACTTACGCTGCCAACCACTGTTTCTCTGTAATTACTGTGCATATGATAAATAAAGAGCTTGAACTTGAGCAGTCAGACTAGTTGTAAGCAAGCCAAATGTTTAGCCACAGAAATCTGAACTGCTTCATTTGGGGGTAGATTTTAAAGTGAGTGAAACCTGAAATGTCAGTGATAATCCCTCATTGCAGATGGAACTGTGTGAGTGCACAAGTATTGTAAGGACAGCAGGTCAAAAGCAGTGTGGAGCGGCTAGCATCATTGTGCAGTTAAGTTGCTGGTCTCAGCCTCAGACCTGATTGGTCTCTGCATTGCTGTAATTCCCTTTTGTCTTTTCTCACATTCTTTTTGGGGTAAAACATCTTCAGATGCTGACTGCATCTTTCAAAACCCAGAATGAGTAGAAGCTGATGAAAGGTTTCTCATCGTGGTTCACTAAATTAGCTTAGTAACATCCCTTAGAACAGAACTTGGACATTCACATTAGGAAATATATAGATATTGAACAAATGAAGGGAAAAAACAATAAAAGTGTCTTCATATCAAGTTTAACCCCTCACTCACAAATACAGACAGTAAAGGCATGACATGCTGCCATTCATTATTAATAAAATGCCAAAGATACATAGTTCTGCTACCCACGATTCAAGATACTAATGTTCCCCAGTGGTACAATGTGGAGAAGTTAAGAAAGGTTTAACTTTATACAATCTTCTTCTGCCGTGGGTAGGGCTGTGTATTGGTAATGGATAGTGTTAAAGTATCGACTAAAATAAGTACCAAGTAGTATAAAAACTATTATTTACTACTAGTTATAGTAATTGTTGATGTTTACTACAGTCATTGTGCTTATATTTATATCTATTAAAAATTTAAACTGTATGCCCTCAATGACAATTTTTCTCTATGGTATTAAAAATGTCATACTATATTAGGTAATGTTTCAAAGTTAGAAATTCCACTATAATGACAACACTAATGGGTATCAAATGAGGTAGAGGGAAAAAAAGGTATTAAATGGATGACTCTATTGGTACCCATACCTATTTAAGGGTACTGGTGTTAGTACCAAGCTGACAGCCTGGATCGTGCTTGTTTTACACTGCTGTTTATTGCTCCAACTCAACTATGAAAAGCAGTTCAATGACTTCAGCAAGCTACCATGACTTATGAAAAAAACAATGCATGGAAACACATCACTTGGAAAATGTGGGCGCCAGTCCAATCAGTCCAATCCTTACATACAGAATGGATAGAAAGGACATGAACTGTTTGCCATGGCCATGTGACTAGTACAAAAGACAATGGCTATTGTTATTAGTTAGCTACGATAACAACACACATCAATGGGGCCGTTAGGTGTGTCACTATTGCTAGTTTAAAAACTCTGTTTTCACCGATTGTTACAACTATGTTCCTAATTGAACCAAAACAAATACAACCGTGCACCAATCCAAGTTCGTAAAACACGTTCCATTCAAACTCAATGAAAAAAATTTAAAAACCTCACGCAAACCATTTTAGTTAGTCTTGTTAGTCATCTAGTTAATTGGGCTGCTGTTCCAACCAGAGCTGGTTTGGTGGGAATAAACTCTTAATTCACCAAGTGAATATATATGCTAATATATGCTAATCATAAATAAATCAACAAACATAAAACTAATGGCAATAAAAGAAACAGGGAAATAACAGTTACAGTAATATTTAATTATATCAAGTATTTGATCACTTTGTTAAAAACATACTACCCCACTGATGGTTTGGTTGTTACTGCAAAACCTCATCTCAGTGAGTTCTCAACTTGCTGTAAGTCAATTTGTTTAATACCAAAGTTTCCCCACAACACCCTTTGCAATGGCAACAGTACACATAAAAATAGCCTCCGCCCTGATCGTCCTACTACGTTGATTTGAATGGGAATGTCCGTTCGACTGTTTCTATGGTACAATCATTCAATGAAACTCGACCACCAGACTAGAACAATTCTGCCAGATCCCAGATGACATTCTCTGGCAACATTTTTAAAATGATCACTTTTTACAATATCTGTGCATCGCAAATATTTTATTACTATGGTTTAAAAAAGAAGCTTGTGCTTGATCAGCGGCAAACTTTAGTCTACGGCTTTGATTCTCTGCCCGAACCTGATTGGTCCCGACCCAACCTGCTGGGTTTCAACATTCTGCCAGGCTTGACTTCAGTTGAGGTTGCACTTATTTTCCTACTTCTATGTGAATTAACAAATGCTTAAGTTTCACTTTCACTGCACTTGGAGCTTTGCTGCTCCATGTTTTTCCGTTTTCCGTTTGTTTTTTTGGGCCCAATCTAATCTCAGCTCTAGTCTCCAACATGAAACTTGACGGACGTGCTGTTGGATATGTCTATATTTATGTCCTACGAGAGTTCCCAAGAGAATTCAGGTAAGCAGTTCATTAGCTTTGACAGAATGAGCTGATAGACACTCATCAACAGTTTAACCGACCATCTTTGAGATTACATCAGAAATCAATACTATTAGACCACTTTTTCTATCACAGTCAAAGCCACGGTGATTCTGACAACAGCTCTGGGCACCATCTTTATCCTCCTGTTTCATTTTAAGGTGCCTGACATTAAAAAAAATCCAGCCTCATCCACCTCACCTTTGAAGAAACTCTGTGTGGATGACCCGTCTCTCACATGATGCCCTGGCAGTGCCTGGCCTCAAAAGAAGCAGGAGTGAATATGGAATAAGCCCCCCAGCCTTTGAGGGTCTCAGCCAGGAAACCACCATCTTTATCCATTACACCTTGTCCAGCTTAAGTACCTAACTAGAGATAAAATGCCTGGATCAAGCCAAACAGTCCACTGGCCTCAGAAACAGCATCACAAAAGCTCTGCTGCCTCAGCAGTCAATGGCCTCAAAATGGTGGAAGCAGGAAAACAGTGCAGCCAAGATTATTGTTTTCCTCTGCTACTACTAGGGGCACAAGGTCACGCAAACATGTCCAAAATGTCAGTCAACAGAGAACATAGATTGTTGGCATGGTTACTGCCAGCTTAAATAGAGCGTTTATAGAGCCACCGCACGGCCTGTGTTTCTGGACACACTCGAGGCAAAAGGAAAAATGCCAGCTAAGTTTATATTTTCTTGCTTGTTAGAAGTTAGATATCCAAGCAGGTGGTATCTTTGATGTGTTTAGTGGAGGGAGTATCTCATCCCTACACACTCAACTAGTTGTTCCATGCATTGGATGCATCAAACTACAATAGAAGCCTTTAATGTCACACTGACCAGCAGCTCTCTCGGTCATGTACCTCCATTACAGCAACCATCCCTCAGCAAAAACCCTCATACACGCTCCTGTATAGAAATGGGAGGGATGAATAGTGTGTTTATACTACATGACTGGAAATTCAATTCAAACTGTTGAATGAGACACACACACACACATACACACACATACACACGCACTCACAAGTGAAACTGCAGCATCATCAGTGCGAGTAGTGTTTTATTTTCCATCATGCTTTGAGGAATTGTGCTGGTGTGTGTCGTGGTGGAGGTTGGAGTGGAGGTAGAGGTGGAGGGAGGGTGAGGGGGTGCACGTTCCTAGCTCTGAATCCCAATTTCCCCTGTCTGTCCTGGGGAGTGATCTTCACACACACAGGCTGCTGCTTGCTGGTGCACCAGCTGCTGATGTGCGCGCACACACACACACACACACACACACACACACACACACACACACACAGTGAGGACTGATCCTGGATCTGATAGCTGCCCTACAGCTAATAATACTGAAAGGGGGAGGAGGGGAGAGGAGGAGGGGGGAGGTTTTGGGAGAAGGAGAGGAGGTGGGGGGGTAGGAGAGATGCGAGTCCCCTCGGTGCGACCAAGGCAGCCGCTGGAGAGGGCATAACGCACATATGCGCAACAACCGGTTGGGAAATTGTAGAATGCAAAATGCCTGTATGGTGAGATCGCAGGCGCGCGGGGAGGCATGTATGCGGGTTTTCAGAAATGTCACATCTGAATCACAGCTGCCTGCATGTGTCTGTCACTGACTGTAAGTTATGCACTGACTTCGTGCGTGACAGACGGAGAGCTAGTGGAGGGATAGAGGGATGGCGCACCGGTCCGTACATGTGTGTGTGCGCGTCTGGGTGAAAGACAGCCATGCCGGCGTGCACGCGCATCAATGACAGAGGGGTCAAAGCCTCGCGCACCGGCCGGCTGCGTCCTACCCGTCAGCGCGTGAGCCGAGAGTAGCCCGGGCTGCACATACATGCACAGCAAGCCCCGGGAGAAATGCAGCAGCATCTCACATCCAACAGCCGGAATGTGAAGGGCAAAGCCGGAGACAGTTGTCTGAGACACGGCGCAACATTTTCACCTTCAGCGTAAAAGACAAGAGACCCAAACGGGGGAGACAAGAGGCTCCGGAATAAGACATGAGAAGAATTTACTCACTGTTCTCAGGAGCCCGACACTCTTCTTCTTCTCTTTTTGCTCTCCGCGTCTTCTCTCCGTGCACCACAATCCATCCGTCCATCCCTCCGCTGGACATTTCCTGCGGCATAGAGCCTGATCGATTCTAATGTTGCGGGGTAATGTCCTCGGGATGAAACGAAAGCATGTCACCCCCCGACCAAAAAAAAAAAAAAAAAGGCAGATAAAGACGCTCACGCACAGTTTCGACCTTTTCCTCCACTCGGCGAGGCTACATGTTGCTGACTGCTACCTCTCTGTCCCTCTCACTCACTCTCTCCTCTCCCGTTATTTTGTTAAAATTCAGTATGTACGCTCTGTCACCTAGCAACGTCTCTCTACCTCCCTCTCTCTCTTCCTCCCTCCATCCCTCCTTCTCCTCATCACTTCCTCGCGACACGTGTTGAATGCTAAACTAAGTTGCCCGGTGTGGGATGATTTCTTTCCAGCTTTACATAAATATTTATTTAGTCTTTTACTCTTTCATGCATCATCTCTATTATTGCGCCATGTCCTGCTTTTTTTTTTCCTCAATCCTCTCCTACCTTTCTTTCTCTTCATCTCTCCTCCTTTCCATCTTTTCCCCTCACTCTGTTTCTTCCTCTCATCCTTCCCATATCCTCTCCTCCTTTCCTCCCTTCCTCCTCTCCCTCATCCATCTCTCTGCTGCTCTCATCCCCTCTGTCTTCTCTGTCAACCCTCTCCATTGGGACAGGACATGTCAACACCAAAAAGGAAATGACTGAAACAGTAGTGATAACATTATTACGTCTGCAAAAGGCAAAGCTTAAAGTGAACATGGAGTCAAATCTAAGGATGCCGTGTGCACTTTATGCACATTTAGATTTAGAATAAACTATTAACTGGTCAGCAAAACATTTATCTTTTATTGTGAAAGTTAATTAGTCGTTTTACATGAGGCTTGCTGACTGCAACAGCAGAACAATTGCTGAGATTAGTTTGGTGTTTATGAATGATTATGGAAAAAAAGTTTGGGGGCAGCTCATTAACCTACTGTACAGTAAACAACAAAACACTGAGTAAAGGTATTAACTCTTCTTTATGATACATAATCAAATGTATGTTATGCAATGCATGCAAGGGTGAGAAGTCACAAAGGACCTGGAACACAACTTTTAGTCTACGTGTACTACTTGTACATTTCAAAGAGAAATATTGTATTGTTTTACTTAAGAGCTTGAGTTACGTTTATACGTTTATCAAAGGAAACATATGAGCATCCTCTTTAATATGAGGTACATGTTAAGGGACATCAGGGGAATGCTTCACCCCCTAAATGAGTATTTGTATATCAGTTACTTACTGTGTGCTACACTGAATTTGTGAAGAATGCTTTGTTTTTCCATTATGCTTCCACAGCGAACAAAGAATCCAGAAATGGAGAAAAATCTTGATGATTTTAAGTAGAGGTGGTCGATGTTTAACAACAGCAAAACTATATCAAAACATCCATTTTAAAAACTCTCACACAAGGCATGCCGTGTAATCCAAATCTCATTTATCCAGCTGTATGCTCAGAGCTTTCCAGACAGACAGCCCCTTCTGACAGGGACCTGAACTGAAAGGGAAACTTACCTATACTTTCCTTTTTATCCAGACTCTATTGACAGAAACAGTAATTATACCTCACTTAACACGGGCAGCCCAGACACCTGAAGAAAATGTTGCCATTGTAAATTCCTGCAAATCACGACTATGTTACATCTATGCATTTCAAATGTATCAAATCAACACTTCTACTTTGACGTAGTATATAAGCTCACTTTGTCATCAGAAGGTGGGGGGGGGGTGATGGATGGAGTGGTGCCAAGACTAGATGCATGCCAAGCTGCAGACTACTGTTCAAAACCAACAAACAAAAAATCTGATGTTTTGAGCAAGTCACTGCTGTATTTTCATCAAGGATAGAGCCATGAAACGTGGTTGTTTTTTTTTTTTTAAATGAGACTTCGCTGCGTTTCCAGCCAGGATTGTGTCACCAAAACTGGGTATTTTAAGCCAAAAAATGATCTATTCCTAACCATAACCAAGTGGGTTTCATGCATAAACCTAACCACATGTTTGTTTGGGAAGCTCTGAACATACAGCTGGATAAATGAGACTAGAGTTATGCTCTATGAGTTGCATTAGAGTCTGTTAACAGATGCTTTGATGAAGTTTTGCTTTTGTTAAATGCCTATGAGTTCAATTCATCAAGAATTTCCTCAGTTTCTGCTTTTTTTCTACATCATGGCAGGGTGTTAGAAAAACAACGTTTTCTTTACTAATTTAATGTAACGCTACTTTATGTTACAATTCATAATTTGGAGGGTGAAGTACTCTTTGAAGTAATTAAATTAGTCCTACGTTGGCCCAGTATACAATACAGAGTCCAAAAATATACTCAGTAGGCGACTTGAGTGGGGACGCTCTCCTACTTGTTAGCAAAATGACCAAATTGCATCCCCTTTATTAACCTCCCTCCCTCGTCTCCATCCCCTGAGAGAGTGCAGGGGCAAGAGGTTGTTATTCTGCCTGTACTCATTGATCTTTTATCTATCTGAGGTCTGTGCAGTTAGACCCTATGGCCCCAACCATGGCTCTAAAATATCAGTAGCTTAACTGTGCTGTGTAATGATAAATCCATGGCGCTGTCCGTGGTGCTGAAGTAGCAGTAGCTTTTTTCTCTCAGTTCCACCCTTGTCAGTTTTCCTCTTTGATCTGCAATTTTCTCTAACCTAAATACTCAATTCTCTGTATTTTACCTATATACTCCATAGAGTAGTGTCTCCTTTATGATAAAAGTGACAGGTAGCAACCTACAGTCGTGAAAGAGCGAGACGATCATAGAGATCCACTGCTGCCTGTAGTATCCCTATAATATTCCTACAATACTTCTTTGATCATTCAGGAACATCTGTGTTGCTGAAATACACCCCCAGACCAAACCAGCTCTGTAACCAAATATTTCAGGTGAGACACAACTATAGTTATGGTTCAGGTGTCCTGCAATAGTGTCCTGCAGGAGTTGTACCTGGGTGTGTGTGTGTGTGTGTGTGTCTATTGGTGTTGTGGGGGCAGTAAGGTGCTCCCACTGGGCCAACCCCCCACTACAGATGAAGAAATCACTGATTAAGTACAATAGATACACACACACACACACACAACACACACACACACACACACACACACACACACACACAAACATTTCTTTATTACCAACAGTGGACTATGACGGTATACCAGCAAAGTGTGGATTTCTGTTTTTGGTCATTTTCAAAAATGAAAAACAGAAAATGTACTTTTTAGGTCTTTTTCCAAAATATTACTGCAGATGTGCTTTTTATATTTTTTTTCAATGAAAATCCCAAGATGGAACTTGCATCCTTGAGTGCTGCCTACCCGTCAAAGAGGGGACCTCCATATAGTACTGCAGTGGAAAGCATTGTCTCCTCTAATGAGTGTTTGCATACTGGATAGATTTTGTTTCCTTCAAAAATCATTTAACTGTAAAGTTAGCCTTATTTAAATATGTCTGTGATATAATATTGTGAAAACTAAATTGTTATTGTTATTATAGCTATTAACACTTTCCCTGCCAGTATTATGAGACACAGTATACTGAGTATTATTTTCAAGTTGCCAGCCAACACCAGCATTTTTGTTCATATTCACTAATCTTTAAGATTAATTTGTTCTATGAATAAGTAAACAGTGTGAACTCCAAACTAAAGAAGAGACCGTCTGTTGTTAAACACAGAAAAAAAAAACCCTTTTTATTCCATCTTATTCCATTTATTTTTGATTTGTATAAAAGAAAATAATAATAATAAAGAAAATAATATCCTCTTTGAGGTATAGCTGAACACGCTGCCACGTTCAGTGATCATTCGGTGTTCTGTTGTCTCCCTCTTCTCTGTGGTCATCTTGTCCATGTGTCACTGTCTCCATCATGGAGATCCAATTTTGTCCCACCAAATTCTGTGTTACCCTCCAAAAAAGTTACATCCATGACCCTTCAAGTGGACAAAAATGTCCATTTTCTAGAAACTTTTGTAGTCAACAAAAGGTCACAGGGGGGTGATTTTTGGCAAGGGGGGGTAATTTTGGGTTAAATTTGAAAATCTCAACTTTCTGCATGAAAATCCATTATTTGACCCTGTAATGCATTTTTATCCTATCCATGACCCTTCAGGTGGACAAAAATGTCCACCTGTCATTTAGCCATTTGTTATAGTTGCTATACCATCCATTTATCATGGATGTGATAAAAATGCATTATAGGGTCAAATAATGGATTTTCATGCTGAAAGTTGGGATTTTCAAATTTAACCCACAATTACATTAATATAGGCCATTTAACAAGATTTTCCTGACAAAATCTTGTTAAATGGCCTGTATTTACTGTTCTTGTCTTCCTCATTCACTATTGTTTGTATTTCATCTTTTGTCTTGCAATGAAACTTAAAAAAAAGAAAAAGACGCACTGCATGAGTGATTGGACTCTATTGAAGTGAGGTTAGAACATGTTCAAACATTAATTTGCATACAAACAGTTCAGTTAAACACATTTAAATAATAACTACCTTTGAAATATAGACGTCTTGGCTCCTGTAACTTGGGGATCTGTATTTATTTATTTATTTAAAAGACAATTTAATGATCTGCTGAAACATGTTTATATGCATCTACAAATAAACTGTAATGAGGAATGCAGCCATGGACTCTGTAAATATATTAACTGGGAGTCTCTCGTCTGCACCTCCCCACACTCTTGCAGCTTGTTATTCTTCATTACATTGTCATAAATGTTTAGCAGAAACAATACATGTCCTATTTTCAATGTTGAGTTTGAATCAGTATTCAGCATTTGCATGTGAAGATGATTAATGAACTGCTGTGAAAAACATGTACTTCACTCCTCTCTATGTTGCTCAATTTTTGCCATTTCTCCACCTACTTGTGGAAAACTTTCATCCCAGCCTCCTCTCTCCTGCCCGCGGGGGGATGGATGATAATTACTGCTTGGGTTTGTTCTTTATAACCGAGTCTGCCAACTTTTTTTCCTCTTCCTCCTCCCCCCTTTAACATATTCCATTCA
Organism: Epinephelus moara; assembly: GCF_006386435.1. Classification (NCBI taxonomy): domain Eukaryota; kingdom Metazoa; phylum Chordata; class Actinopteri; order Perciformes; family Serranidae; genus Epinephelus; species Epinephelus moara. The sequence continues at coordinate 27,912,514 of NC_065527.1, read as the reverse complement.
CATTTTCCCAGTGAAGATAATGACAGTGTCAGATTTAGCTCTCAAAAAGAGAAAAATCTTTGGCCAATTAGCTTAATCTCAAATCATTTGTATCTCCAAAAATTATTACCTTCCTCTGTTGTCAAAATTACCCTCCACCACGTGTAATTACCACAAAACGTTCTCATCAGAGGACATTTGCATCAAAACCGCATCACCGTTATCACTTACACCATCGCCAAGTGCTTGAAAGCCATTATTTTTTAAGATTCAAGTAATTGTCAGTGTTGTAGTTTATTTTTAGTGTTTTCCTGGCATTGTAAAGAGACAGACGGGAGTAATTTTAGCACTAAAAGGGGAGGAATGTGCTTTTGTTTGTCTTTATCTGACTCTCGCCTTGTTCAGGACAGCAGAGTGTATGAAATGATCTCTAAGCTTTGCTTTCATCTTCCAGCAGCCCTTCATCGTAAATGGACCTGTGTGTGTGTGTGTGACTGAGAGAGAAAGATAAAGACAGAAACAGATGTTGTTGTCTGTGTCTGTGTGTTTCCTTTCTTTTTACTCTAAACACTTGTCCTCTCTCTGGCTGCGGTGGTACATGTTGTCTTCTTGGCATAAATATAGAAAAGACAGGCAGCAGCCGGCCGCACGGCCAGTCAGCCGGCTCGGAGACATTTAAAAATAGGCCCTAATTATCAGAGGAGGGCTCGGACAGACAGACAGGCGGCCATCTTGATTCTTGTTTACGCTGTGGTGCTGCTGTTGTAAATTGGACGCCGGGAATCGACTTCTGGGCTCTAAAAAGGCTGCCTGCCTGCCAGAGTACAAAAAAGTGGAGAGACTGGTGAAGAAAATATAAAGGGGGTAACACACACACACACATAGACTGTGCAGATCAAGACGCAGCACATGGACACAAGCATGCAAACATGACAATGCGTGCATGCTTCATGTTTTTCCGTGGACATACAGTACTCACACTGTCACCATGCAGGTGCACTGATGCATGCAAAAGCATTTTATTAACTTCATGATACAGTGAGATGTTATCTTACTTTATGTAGGTCATATAATCCTTTCATGTTATGGATATCTTCTTGATCTTTATTTAGTTAAAGCAGCATTTTCTCCATGCTGTGGTACGAGAAGTATTTGGATCTTCTGTAAAAGTAGCACACCATAAAAATACTCCATTACTAGTAATGCATTGATCATTCCAAAAGCGTAAGCAGCAAAATGTATGTGAAGTGTCAACGGTAAAAGCAGTATGTGGATTAGGGAGTTACATTTTATTATTAGATAACTGTTAACAACACATTAACATCTGAACATTATTGTGATGGTGTAGCTGGTTGAGGTGGAGCTCATTTTGCAACCTAATTGCCAGAATAAATGTTTGCATTGTACGTTTCTGCAAACAACAGATATGTTACATTTGCACGTTATTATGTTATTATGTGTATTGAGACTTTCTGTTTTAACAACCATGTGGTTACCATGTGGTTAAGTTTTGGCAAAAAAACCCAATTGTTTATGATTAGGAAAAGATCATGTTTTCGTTTAAAATACTCAGTTTTGGTGGCACAATCCCGGCATAATTAGATTTTCTTTAAATGCTTTTCTGGGTATTACCTTGGCTGGAAACACTGTGATGTTTCACAAAACAAAAAAAAAGCTTTTGTGGCATTAATCCTGATGGCAAAACAGCCACAGGTTGTAAAGAGCACTCACATTTAAGATACACACAAACATACCAATGTAAAGTATTTGTGGTATGAAATGTGCAATGCCAACAATTTCTTCAGGCGACTGGCCTTCATTTTTATTATTTTGTATGTAAAAATCATGGTCTTCAAAGTAACTAGTAACTATATTTCTACTGTAAAGTATAGCATGAAACAGAAGTACTCAAGTAAAGTACAGGTACCTTAAAGTGTTCCCATGTACATTAAATAAATGTAAATATACTTACTTTCTGACATGATATAGCCTGATGGTAATCATCATGTCTCCCTCTTGTCCTGATCTCAACATTTGATGGTCATAACACATCCAGCTTAAAGCTGGGTTAACTTCACCTGAAAAGTCAAATTTCTGTTAGACCTTTGAGTTACATAAAACTTTAAAACTTTAAGTCTTTTACAGTGAATGTTGTTGAAGCAGTAGTTGCATGTAGATGTCTGTAAAACTAGCAGGGATTAAGACATTTTAAACATGCACTATAACAGGAGGTTCTTCTACCACCTGTTTCAGGATGACATGTAAGTGCTCCAACAGATGGCTTTGTCATGTTGTACCAAGGAGGCATGGTTTTAGTGTTCTGCAAGTGAAATTACATGCATTTAGACTCAACTGCATTTGGTCAGAGAGAGTTTCAGCAGCATTTTGATATAGGTGTCTATATTTAGACATTTCAGACCTGCTTCACTTTGAAATATGGTCATTAAAATTAGTTGAAAGCCAGATGTCCAAATAAAATCAACACGCCAACCAAATTCAGCCCAGTTTAAACATGGATGTTCAGATATCTTTGAACCTGTAAATGTTCACTGGCTGAGCTTTAAGTGGCACAAATTCTAACTAATGAGAGTATCTCCATTGATCAAAGCACAGGGAAGAAGGATTACCCAAGGAAAAATAACTTTCTTTCATACTGACACAGGTTTAAATGCAATGTACTAAGTGAAATTTTGTTGAGCTTTTACTTGTAACACAGTAACACAATTTCCATCCTTTCCATCCATCCTCCATCAGTCGTGAGATGAGGAGAAATGAGTCACTTTGTAAGATGTTCCAACACTGTAAAAAGTATGCAGGTATAGAAAATTCACACATCAAACATCAACCTCAACAATCTGCAATAACAAAATAACATTTAATCAACCCACTTGTAACGTGTAACGCCCATGCATTTAATTTCTATTAAACGCATGGGCGTTGTGCTGGATTGGGGCAAAATTAACGCAAATTTTCTGTCTACTCTTTGAAAACTCAGTTTTCTCGATCAATTTTTCTTTATAAATGTTCATCACAACATGTTTACAATGACCTATTTGGCGACGAAATGTTTTGCCAAGACCCACTCTGCCTGCTGGTAGGTGTCACTAATGGCACATCTCTTGTGTATTGGGCCAGCGTGAAATTGAGGCAGACATGGCTCAGACACTCACTTACAACTACATTTACACTATTCATAGAAATTGTGCACTCGAGAAAATGAGACATATTCTATATCTGCAATTTTAGGAGCTGATGGAAAACTCTGTGGCGTAACATTAATGTGTGACCTCAACTGTGACAACAATCTTGAGCTGTTACCTGTCAACATGGTGACAGCTGTCACCATGACAGCGAAGTTAACGATAGGGAAGTAAACTTGCCTGGTATCAGAAACTTGTTATATTTCGATAGAGTGGACAAATTTAAGGGTTTAGAATGCAGGCCAGAAATAAGCCACAGTAATGGCTCATTTGTGCCCAACACTAGGTGCGTATACAGACGGAGCATTCTGTCCATACTCTGTTCATTTTGTCCGTATTTGTGTCAATTTTCTGAAAGCTTATGGCTACAGACAAAACGGAGCAGTACCACTGGAGATTGTGGGGGAAGCATAGCATAGTTCAAGCAAGACACAACTGTAGGACACGACAATGGTATTTCAAAAATGGTGGAACAGAATAAATTGGTAATATAATAAAAAGGATTCTCCATCAACATGTGTCAATGTAATTAATGGCCTTGAAGACCACCGTCATCTACAACACTGCTCTGTTCAAAGGTACATTATTACCTTATGATCTCTTCAACCTCGATTGACTCTGTTCTCTAGTGCCATCTAGTGAATGTATCTTTGACAACATAAAGGATACATGGAAGTATGTGGGCAGTGATGGTCACAGTGTTTTAAATTAACTTACCTATTTTCGTACATAAAGGGAGTCTAAATGAGCCTTAAAAACCACCTTCATCTGGGGACCGGTTGCCCAGTGAAGGAACTTCAACTACACTGTATATTCGATGTCATAAACAATTCATTGATCAACAGAAATATTATTCCTGATTGACTTGCCATTCAGTCCAAACGGGGACCTTGGTCAGGACTTTGAAAAGTCCTGGTCTAAGCTAAATCAACCCTTCCCTGCAACATTTGTAACCACCACACTTTTTCATACAAATGGACAAATGATTTCAACATGGACATAATATAATTAATACTAACAATTATAATTCAAGGCCACGCTTTAATAACTCACTAACTATATAAAACTCTGCAAGATTCTTGAGTCTGAGTCGTCATACTGGCGCAGAACAGCTTTCCAACAGGTAGAACAACACTCAACCTTGATACTCTGTGTCATGCCACTATAGCATGCAGAGAGAGACCGAGATAGTTCATGTGTCTAACTCACTCCTACATTCAATCAGCAGTTTTTGGCAACAACTGTGAGAAAATTCCCAACAGCAGAGAGAAATCTGAAAATGACACACTCAACTGTAAATTTCTCTCCAGAGTTGACACCACATACAAGAGGAAGCCAAAGATTCTACTCATTGATTAAAGTGCTGCACTGAATCAGAACTGCATCAGATGATGCACCAACCACAACGTCACAATTGCGTCAGGAAGCAAGAAGAAACACTGGTGTGTGTGTGTCAGAGAAGCTAATGTGAGAGTATTATTACTGTCATTGGGTCTGTAGGTTGGGTAATGTCCATAATATGTGTATGTGCTCCTTTCACTTCTCTTCCACTCATGCAGTGTGTGTTGATGGGCGAGCACCTCAGTCTGAAAATAGCCTCCCCCTTTGACCTGCAGGATGGTTTTGTAATAACGTCCTGTATAATGTGCTGTAATGCTCCCACAGATTATGATGTATCTGCAGTGGTTGGCAGGGGAAAGGGTCTGGAAAACGGTGCTCCTGTGACCTGCTCAAAGATCAAAACCCCATTTTTATGGACGGTCACAACAGAAGCCATTAGGGAGATGTACTGTCAGACGGGGACGCAGTATTTCTGGTGATTTCATTGAAATATTTGGATGTTTGACGTCAGTAAAGCTAAGGTGTGACGTACATTTGAAGCTACTGAAATGAAATGGGTCCTGCTGATATACTTTAAATTTTTGTTTGTGTGATGTTTCTTTTCCCTTGCTTTGCCCCTTTGGATACATACAAGTCACAACGCATCCAGATATTTTTTGCAAATGTATACCAGTTGAAATACGCACATCTTTTAAGCCGCAAATGAGCAATACAGTCAGTGCTTGCTTGATTCTTTCTAGAGCAGGCATTTCTCTTGGACATCCAATGATTAAACACGCATCACCTGAGAGGGAAAGATAAGTGGACAGAAGCCTGCTAGGAAAAGGCTGGTCTCAACATGAGGTTAGTTGCTATCTAATTGTGGGAGAAGCTTTATGAAAGCTCTGTATGCTACTGCATTTTCTGTCTTTCTTACTCTAGGAACACACAAAGTGTAACCACAGACTGTATAAAGTTATGGACAGAGTCACTGTGACGTAGCCACTGTGACCCATTGTTTTGTGGACTCCCGTTGTAAAGCCTTTAGTTCAGCATTTTGGCCGTCGCCATCTTGGATTAGACCAGAAGTGACCATACATTACAGCCATAAATTAACTGAGATAATGCTAATGCTAATTTTCGCTAGCAAATAACAGGCTTAAAACTAGTGATGGCCAAATGAAGCCTCATGAAGCATTTTCTTTATTTTATGATCCCACTAGATGCAAATGAAGCCTCATGAAGCATTTTCTTTATTTTATGATCCCACTAGATGGCGCTCTTGGTTTAAAAAGGGAGGCTCAAAGAATGGCAATTCAATGTGTTTTCAATCTTTTGTTGAAAAAAAGCGCCATCTAGTGGGCTTATAAAATAAAGAAAATGCTTCATAAGGCTTCATTTGGCCATCACTACTTAAAACCATAAAAACAAAAGGTACTTTAACGGGAAAAAAAACCCATCAAGAGCTTGTTTTAGTACAACTAAACATTAAAAAAAAGACTTCAGGTCACCACAATGTTGAAATTAACTTCCATGAGCTGAAAACACACTGAAACAGTGACAGCTACAGCTATGACTATATCTGTAAATGTGGGGTTGTGTCACAGTTACCTTACCTTAACACTTAACATGGGGATCTATGGGGATTAACTTGCTCTTGGAGCCAGCTTCCAGTAGCCATTAGAGGAATTGCAATTTTCTAGCACTTCCACTTTGGCTTCATTTTTCAGCCCTACACTTAACGACTTGAGTATAATCTGGAGAATCAAAAAAATTCAGGCATGTTCTCTGGGAGAAATTACATTTTGGGAAATGTAGTAAGAGTAAATGCAGAAGCAGCCAGAGCAGGTTAAGGGAAGGTGGTGGGACAACAATTAAAGTTAATGCGGCGGAAGTCTAAGTAGGGCATGCAGGAGGGGTGGTGGATGGGTCCAGCAACCATCAACTTTCACACGGGAGGCCAGTGCTCACTTTGCATAAGATTGTAAAACCAAACCCTGTTCTTTTTTTCCTAAACCCCACTATGTGCTTTTGTTGCCTAAACCTAACCACAGGCGTGTGTTGGCAAAACGTAACCATGTGCATTTGCAGGAAAAAAATGTCAATTCACATCCTTGTACCAACATAGTGCTTCTTTTTTTGACTGTATAAAAACTGTACAATTTCTGTGAAATTGGAAGTGTATTTTGAAAAGACAATGCATGTAACAGGCAGAACTTGACACTACATCCCAGAATGGCAACAACCTTGATCATACATTAATTTACTTTTGCTCAGGAAATCTGAGATTCCCAAACCTTTGTGTTAAAAATGGCCATCCCTCCTGCTGTGCCAGCACATACTGAGACATTCAGGAGCTTTTCATTTTGCCCCACAAAATGATGTGATGAAGGAATTAGCATAATCAGTATCGACTTTGTCCTTACAACAGGGAAACTGTGAGTTATGGAGCAACTTTGACATCACTGCCTGCAGTGACAGGATTTCCATGGGGTTTTGGAAAATGTGAAAAGGGTAAAAATCTGCTATGGTGTGGGAGACAGTCCTCCAAAATACAACTATATAAATTGTTCATACTAGCAGCATATTACAGCTCACACTGTCATTTTACTGTTGGGTGGCAACCTCTTGTAAAGCAAAGGAGGAAGTCAGGTGGCATAGTATAAAAAGCAACAAAGACTGCATGGAAAGGAGGTCAGGGTGGACAGATGGGTCAAACAAACACAGAACTTTCCCCCATGAGGCTGCTGTTCGTGTCCCGTGTGAAACCAAAAGTCAACATTGAATTATGTTAACTACATGATGTAGTACCTGAAATATTTTTTTATGTTACATAGGTAAGACACATACTTATTTTTACCCAAACGATGAACCCTCTGTTATACAATAAAACTGGACTGAAGAAAACAATCTAAAGAATGTTGGGGCTATAGATCTGTGTGTGTTGTCTGTGCCTAATGCATAAAAGCATCACATCACTATAAGCTGATCCTAAAGCTGCACATTTATCATCTTACAAATTTAGACAGCAAAGTGAAAGTCAAAACAATCTATTCAGCTAACAAGGAAATGAATTACTTTGGAACTCTGCCACAGAAAACATGAATGCCTTCCTGGCCTATTTTAAAGGATTCTCAATCTATATGGAGGATTACAGTGCACAAATTAAAACAGCATTTGCATTTTTCTTTTCATTTAAAAAGGCTCTGTGAACATTCAACTGTAAATATTCTTAGTGGTAGAGCTCCAGTACATCATCATCCTCGGGTTCAGGATCAGGGTTATTTTTTCGTCTCTCCTCATTTGATCAAACATAGAGTTGTAGCTTCTTTTTTTTAAGTATCAAAGATGTTGACATGCTGTATGTAATGCATCTGTTTTATGGAAGTATATATTATCTGTTTCCATTATGGGGAAGTCATGAAATTAATTCTTTAAATATTGCACCTTGAATTTTGACATTTGCTTATACAGCTACTTTGATCACAGAAATGATTACATTTGGTTTGGAGTATAACAGAGGGGCAGTTTCCAGCTTTATTTACAGTCTGTTGTGATAAAAAAAAAGTGTAAGAATGTTACTGAACATCCTGCTTTCTCTGTTAAAGATGCCTTGGGGAATTTTCCCAAAGAATAAGGCTGACACGTTTTTACGTTTTCAAATTATCAAGTTTAAACAAATAAAGACAAACAGAACAGTTTTAATCAATTCTAGCCCTACCCATGTCTTTGGCCTAATCTTAAACTATGTTATACATTTAAGTTACAAGTTGACAGGTGTCTCAGTTTACTTGTCATGGCAATGCTATTGTAAACCATCTGCAAACTCAAACTATCAATAGTAAACTAAAACAACACCAGCAAAGTGCCGTACTTTAACCATTTTTTTTATCTGTGGTGCTGGATCCAGAATGCTTCCTCACATTACTGCACAGATGGTTTGCAGTCATGATTATTTGTTTAGGGAAAGCCCTTAGTTTATTCCATTTAACACTGTCAAGGGGAGAGCAAGAGTTTAAGACTTACATCAGAGTAATTTTTTGCATTTTACAAGCACACACACATTCAAATTTTGAATAAAAAGTGACATCCCCAGAGAGCACTTGTGCATTCTAGGGCTGCACAGTATGTCGTTTCAGCATGGACATTGCGATGTGCACATGCACAATAGTTGCATCACAGTACTTGCAATGTCAAATGTGGCAAATTAACTCAAAGACATCATGCTACAACTTTTTTGCCCTTGACACAAACTCACATGGTTGTCATTTTCCATGACAAATTTTACTGGCCAAGTCTTCCCATTTAAGACAGGTTACATGTGTATATGACATAGTCTCATGGTGCAGGTTATGGGAAGTGAGACATTTTCCACTTGCTTTCTTCACAGCAGAGTTGTTGGACTGTAAAAGCTAATTACAAACTACAAGCCAGTCTAAAGCAAACTGAGTTGGCCTAAAGAAACGAGGTCCCCCATCGATGGTTCGGAGCCACGGGGTTCAAGAAGGTCATGTTAACACAGTCTTATAAACAACTATCAGGCTCCGCTAGCAGTCGGCCACAACCTGAAAATGAGCGAGGAACACAAAAAGCAACATAAGGAAGCCTAGTTATGTTAGGGTAAGCATAATCTTTTATTAATATGACATGTTAGATCATTTACTTTAGTCTAGATTAATAGAAATGGGAACTGTCCATTGGTTCGACAGCCCATTGGTTCGACATCCCATTGTTCTGACCATATTAAACTCATTGTTCCGAAGTCCGTTCCGAAATCATCATGATGCCCTGTGGTTAAGGTCTGGTTAGGTTTAGGCACAAAAACCACTTGGTTAGGGTCAGGAAAAGATCATGGTGTGGGTTAAAATGAAAAAGAAAGTGACAAACACATAAGCTGTGAGCCTGCTCTGCCTCAAGCCGGTCGCGGCGCACCATACGCCCGCCGCGAGCCGTTCAGCACCGCGGACAGTCGGACTAATGGGATGTCGAACCAATGGGCTGTCGAACCAATGACATGGACCCAATAGAAATTTGGGCACCCCAAGACATTTGCGCTCTCAGACAACGTCTAACAGGGTCTCAGACCTTAATTAGCTTGTTAGGGCTCTGGCAGTTCACAGATGTCATTAGGAAAGGCCAGGTAATGCAAATTTCAAAGCTTTTTAAATTCTCTTACTCCTGAAAACATGTCCCAACAATTAGCAGCCATGAGCTCACTCTGGAAACTAAAATAACTGATGCCCACAAAGCAGGAGAAGACTATAAGACGATAGCAAAGTGTTTTCAGGTAGGTGTTTCCTCAGTTCATAATGTAATAAAGAAATGGCATTTAACAGGAACTGTGGAGGTCAAGTTGAGGTCTAGAGGACCAAGAAACTTTCAGAGAGGGCAGCTCATAGGATCGTTAGAAAGGCAAATCAAAACCCCTGTTTGACTGCAGCGACACCTGTACAAATATGACCTTCATCGGTGAGTCATTAGTACAAAACCTCTCCTGCGTCCTCACCACAAAATTCTGCATCAGAGGGTTGCAAAGGAACATCTAGTGCTAAGTGCTTTTTGGAAACAAGTCCAGTAGACTTGCAATAGATAAGTGTGGTAGGATGGTGTCCAAGAGATGGAAGACGATCAGAACCGAGGGAGTTGAACTTCCAGAGGGCAACATTGCAGATGTTTCAGGACAGCTGCAAATACCTTGGGGTCCCGCAGGCAAATGGGAACCATAAGGAGTGTGCAAGGAAGTAAGCCACAGCTAAAAACTTACACAGAGTAAGGCAGATCCTGAAAAATCAGTTGAACGGAAAGAACAGGAAAGGACGTACACTCATCAGACAGTCATCAGATACCCTGCTGGTATAATAAGTTGGCCAAAGGAGAAGACAGAGGCCAGTGATAGCAAGACAAGGACGCTTCTCACAATGCATGGAGGGTTTCATCCCAAGTACAGCGCTACTGTACACTAAGCGTAGTGATGGGGGCCAAGAACTGGTGAGCGTCAGAGTTACTGTCCAGGATCAAACAACCAAGATCCAGGAATACATCAGGAAGATGGCCCCCAAAGATTAACTGCTAAGTGAATACCTCAGGCAACAGAAACCTGAGAATGCAGAAGAGGAGGACGAACCATCATGGGAGGACAAGCCCCTGCACTGAATGTACCACTGACAGACTGAAGAAGTGGCCAACATCAATCCTACCATAGCCTGGAAAAGGCTGGATACTAGGAATCCCTTTTGCCAGATAAGATCAAATCTTTTAAAAGTTTTAAAAGTCCTAACAGGATGTCACAGAATTATTCAGAGATTATACATCCTTAAATGCAACACTCTGAAGAAAAATAATAATGGTCTTTTTATCTCCCATCTAGGTTGTTCTCCTTATTATGAATGTCTTCGTCAGGAGAGACCTGGCTGAGAAATCAGTGACAGAAAGCGATTTGTGAAAACAACATGTCAGTGCTCAGAGAGGCAGCAGAATGAAACCGAAATAAGTCCCGGCCAAACCAAACACAGGCAGATTCTCGTCAAGTGTGCCTCCAGATCCTTCATAATCACTTTAAACTCACCACGGGAGCAACTCCAAGAATACCACCATCACTAACATGCTTATTCACCAGATCAAACCCCATACAGCTCTGATCTATAGAAATGTCATCAAAACGAGTAAAATGTCAGTGAGCTGCTGCTTGATGGATTGCTGTTTTTATTTCTGCTCTTCAACACTTTCAGCAGCTGGCCTGAACACCAGCGAAGCTGCAGTTACCAGCTGCAGTGATGAAGAGTGACTTCAGGCTTCCTCTTTTGTCTAACCAATAGTAAATGTCGTTTGAAATGATAATCTGTTAAATAAGTGGATGTCAAGTTTGATGCTGCAGATGATAAAACAAAAGAGGGATTCAATTTAGAGCCAGTTCAGTAAAGGGTTTCCACTGATTGTTATAAACTCTTTGTTTCCATTTGGTCTGTCCTGGATAAAATCCCACATTAGCAGCTACTACCATTACACCTTCACCTCAGACTGAACTGTTGTGGATGAGTTGCATTGTGGGTACTGTAGACATCAGGTTTTGACCGGGAAGAGGAATGCTTAGAATAGACCGAATCACAATGTTTATTTACAACTTCCTGGTAGAAAACTCTCGCATCTTGTACATAAATTCAAATGGTGCTGAATAAACGGTGCCTCAATTAGTTAGTTTTTAGCCACCTTACAAGATCCAACCCCCTAAAAAAAATCAGTATCACTATAAGTGTACGCTATATGTAGAATATTTTTTATATTTTACTGGTCTACTGATTCGTAAGTGTGAAAGGTAGCAGAGGAAAGATTCAAATATAGTATACATTTACAATGATATTGATTTTTTAGGGGGCGGCATGGTGGTGTGGGGGTTAGCACTGTCGCAAAACACATGAAAGGAACATTTATAAAATACATAAAATAGCATTATATTGTAAATTTATAATTTTAGCCTGAACACATCCTCTATTTGTGTTTCTTAATCCCACTACCTGAATGTGTAGTGTTGTCATGGCAACCGGTGCCGACTGATGTTGGCCTCACTTAGTTCAAACTAAAGTTCCAAAAAGCCATAAAATTCTTAACAAAACAAACTGTCCTTTATTAGTCTATCTTCCTTGTGTATTTATTTTTTGCATGCCCCTTTGTCTGTGCCTGTTCATCTTACCTGTTCAGTAGTGATGGCCAAATGAAGCCTCATGAAGCATTTTCTTTATTTTATAAGCCCAGTAGATGCCTCCCTTTTTAAACCAAGAGCGCCATCTAGTATGTTCATAAAATAAAGAAAATGCTTCATGAGGCTTCATTTGGCCATCACTACTGTTCAGTCTTTGTTGCCAGAGTTATTGAATACAGTTCCTACAGGTTCTTGCCCTACAATTTTGGATACCTCAGCCTGATTTTTGTGATTGTCTACTGTGTACCAAACTTAATTGTCTGTAAGTAAAGGCTTTTCCACCTCCTGCTGGTTACCAGAGTTGTGATACATCAGTCATACACCGTTGGACCTTAACCAATGTGTTGTCACAAGTTTTATAGTCAGAATTAGGAAAATAAAAGCCTAAATCCCTGGAGGGCTACATTAGCATTGTGAATCCAAGGACAACAATGACAAAACACTACACATGGTGTGTGAACTGAAAGGTGTGGATTACATAACTGTTTGCAAAGATTTACACATCAAGTTTCTTTTATTTCTACAATGTGACCTCAGAGGGGCTTTGTACAATTACCTTTTTTTTTTTTTTTTTTCCAAAATAATGATTTTTATGACGTGTTGCTGTGCAGACTGGTTTATAAAGTGTCTCATGAACAACTTGCTGGTGAATTGAAGGTCATCAAGCAGACAGAGGACACACCACAGATGGCTTGAAGTACACACAGAAGGGACATTGGAGCCATAAATGCTTCATTTGACAAGTATAATAAAAGCCCAGGAATATGTCCCGGTGGTATTGGCAGCCTTTCACCATACATGCCGTCATATGCATTATAATAATAAATGACCCTTATGTACGCTATAAACAGAACACGCATACAGCACCTCTCTGAGCTCAAACATGCCTGAGTCACATCTCACACAGTAAGTAAAACTCTGATGTGCACCCTTTTATTTATAGTTTAAAACCACCTTACACCTGTCATATAAATTTATCTGCATAGATTTTTAGTCTCAACACGCAGTAGGGTTGGGTATCATCAGAAATATTATAAAATGACCCTTAAAGTATTACTGATACCAATATAGTTCTTCACTGGCCACCTTTTTTTTCCACTTCACCCGATACTCATCATTTGAATAAAAACATTCAGTTGTGGAAAGATTTCACCATACTTTTGAACGTTTTGGCGGCATCTTAGCACACTGAACTGCCAACACCATCAAATACACTGTGCTTGAGTTCACCACTCCACAGGCTTTATAGGTTGTTGTAGTTGCTGCAAGTAAAACCATACAAATAGTCGTTTTTCCAAGATCTGGGTACAAAAAAAAAATCAAATATAGGTATCGTTTGACTGGAAAAGTTCCATTACTACTTAGTACTGGGTTTTCACAGTCAACACCCTAAAAGGTTTAAGTACGGCTACCCAGCCCTAGTACCCTATGTCTCTTACTGAGTAGGGGCAAGTAAAGCTCAACACTGCAGTTTTGCTCAGCATCTTGTGCAACACAGTACATTATCAATCTTAGTGTCACAGAAAGAAAATCAACACTGAATAGATTTTTCTTGGGTTGAAACAAAAGTTAAAAGGGTTGGTGAGAAGCTCAACATTGGATCAAAAGAGTGGACTACTCACTGCAGCAAAAGGTGGTAATGAGTCTGATGGCTGATATATCGACTTGAGTTTCTTCCTCTGGGGATCAATAAAGGCTCATCATCTCATCTTAGCAATCTTTCATGCTATATAAGATGATTATACCTGTTTCCCTGAGAGTTGCCGACCAAGAAACACAAGCCCTCAAAAATTCCACACTGAAGCAAAGTAATGTCCATGGCATGTACACGACCTTCTGCAAACAATCCCACAATACATTCCTTCCATTTCACAGATGTGAAAATTACAATGTCTGCTTTTTCAAAGCAGACATTTTGACTTCTCATAGTATGTGAATTTATTAACATTTATGATGGTTGGCTCACTGGAATAGTTTACTGGGACACTTGATGGAAGTAAGCAGTGGCAGACCTAGCAAATTTGGTGCCCTTGGCTGTTTGTTTGTTTTTTTGTTTGTTTTGTTTTGGGTTTTTTTTAAGTGGCGAGGTAGTTGAGTGGGCACCAGAGAGCTTTTGTTGTTCTTGTGACGTTGGATAACGCGCCCATCTCCCCCAGACAGCAGGTAAAGTGTAACAAGCTGGCGAGGGGGGCAGCAGGAATCCAGAAAAAAAAAGGCTTCTCTATTATTTAGTAGGCTTTGCTATGTAGTTATGTTGTTGTGGCCTTATGTAATATTTCAAAATAAAAGTAGTGATAGCATTAGTTACAAATAAACATTTAGATTTTTTTTCTTTCCCAATTTGTTTCACCCCCTACAGTTGATGGCGCCCCTAGTATTCACCTATACTGCCTATGCCACTGAAACAAAACCATCAGTTTGTCCTGTCATTTTCTGACAATGACAAGTCAAAATGTCTGCCGTGAATGACTCTACAGTTGGTGGCGCTGACACAAAGTGAAAATGATAAGCAAATGCCCATAATCTGAAGTTCCTGCTCACTACTGCGTGAACTATTGAATGTCTGTTAAGAGAAAAGTGAATGTGTGAACAAAGGAAGTATTTCAGACACTCAAATCTTAACTGGGTACATTTGGTCTTAAGGTGCTCTGTGTTTTGTCTCGTAGTGGCACTTCACATCGTCACTTTAAATAATCACTGTCTTGTGAAACGACTTTTCTCTCATTTGCCCATTTGTTAGTTTTTTTTATTTCTCATGTTGCAATGCTGGAATGCACAGGTTTGTGTGAGTAGCATTGTGTGAGATGGCTTAACAAATACAATTAGTCCCTGATCTGTTAAACCAGTGCTACAAATGCTGTGTCATTAAAATAGAAATGTCCCATCAAAATTTAATAATACTTAATAATTAATCAACTATCGGCTATAATTCTCAGTATTTATCAATGATATTTTTAAAGGCTATATCTGGGTCTGGATAAGATGGCGTCTGGGCCTGGACCCAGGGGGGCTGGAGAGGGATGGCAGGTTAAGAAGGGGGATGCATCATGGTCATTTTCCTAAAGAGGGGGATCTGGAGTTCTATTGGGTTTAAGTTAGCTAAAGCCTGTCATATTAACATTAATTACTTATGGCAAAATGTGTTGAGTATAAATATTGTACTTTCACAAAATATATCCTCAGTGGTCCAAGTTGCCAAAGATATGTAACCTGTCAGTTTAAGGTGTATTGTAGCAGGATTTAGCCTGTTCCATTAACTTTCAAAGTGACTACTGTTTGAAAATAAGCAATTTAAGGGACCCTGACTTTATAATAAGTGTTGTTAACCAAGAGGATAACTAAGACATTTTTTGTGTCCTAGTTATGAGATAAAAGTCATTGTTATCAAGAAAAACTAACTATGAAAATTGAACCCACCAAATAGATATTGTTCATGTTGTTACTGTTAAATTGCATGCCACAGTACTATCTGAATGTCAGTCTGCTTACTATTTCTAGTCACATCTCTGATCCTTTGGTGGCGAGTGAACAGATATCATTTTTCATACACAGTGCGGAGTATTTGCCATTTCAACTCATCACAGTCATTTCACACACTTGTATGGGGCTGGGCTGTTCTCAAGTGTGAATGCATGTAACAGCGTTTGAGTGAAGCAGACCACTGCACTGAAAAGTAAATATATGCTCAGTCAATCTTTCTTAGATGAGTGAAGGATAATAAAAAAAAAATAAAAATCTATCTGCAGTCTGAACATAGAGTACCTGTGTATACTCAACGTTATTCAATACAGTTAGACCCAGGAGAAAACCTGTAATTCAGCCCAACTTTGATTTGGACCCGTGACCAGAGCGCTAAATGAGATTCCCTTCAGGCAAAGAGGGAGATTTTTGGACTCATAAATCCTCAGACAGGACTACTCTGCTACAATCAGTCAGCACGGATCAATCCACATCACTGCTGACGGATGAAAAGCACACATCTAGAAAAAGTCAGTTTCTCCGTAATCACCAAAGGAATTCACATTTTCTCACAGTGTGTTTGTAAAATTTCCTAGTGAGGTTTATAATAAGTTTCAAGGATCCGAGGATCAGAAAATTTGGAGCTGGAAGGGTTTTTTTTTTTCTTTCTTTTTAAGAGCTCATGCCACAGGTACTGCAGGATGTCGTCTAAATCCCCAGCCGCGGAGGACGTATCGTGCGTCTGGCGTGCATGCTAAGGAGTTTCTAATCAGGCAGATGGCTTCAGCAACTCTCTCCAGCTTGACTGTGATTTCGCCATGTGGAGGGGGCTCAAAGCTACTTTAATCACAGAACATGACGAGATCCTGGAGCAGAAATACTGAGTTTTGTGTACGCAGGCTGACAGATTTGTAAATGTAACATGAATGTCAATTTTTACCTTGTTTACTGTTTCTTTCCTCCGACATTCCTTTCATTTCTTAAATTGATTAGTTGGTACCTCTCCTTTCTCTCTCCTTTCCACCTTTCCTCCCAACACTATATAATTCTCCTCTGGTTTATTCTTTCTATCCTCCTCTCAATCTTCCTCTTACTCTTAAGGTATTTACACCAGCTCCATATGTTTTAATTTGTATTTCTCTTCGGTCTGCATAAAAAATGATATGTAAATTACATCCTTAAGTGCAGGAGGATTTCTCTGTATGAGTGTGTGTGTTATTTAAAGGCGTGTTTGTGCTTGCACAATCCCGACATGCATATGCACTTATTACCACTGGCCTACCCCTATAGGCAAGTAAGGCAAATGCCCCTCCACTTTTCAAGGTGGGGGGGCAAAACTCATATTTTGCCCCCCCACTTTTTTCAACTCTTTTTAAGTCAAAACGTTGTTGCATAATATTTAATTGGATATTTTCAATATAAAATGTAATTAAAAATTAAATAAATTAATCTTACTTACATTTAAATAATTGTATTTGAATTATTCTGCACCCCATTTTCAATTCAAGTGGCATATTCCAGGCAGTACGAAGCAAGTGCACCATGGTTGCCATGTCCGCTTATTAGAAGGAGTTTGGATTGTTTGTATTTCTGTAAATTTGCTTTCAAATACTGGTAGTTAGCTTGCCTGTTTTAGTTGTGGATGCATTTCACGTTTTCGCCATTGTAGTTTAAGACACATTAATGATAAAAACGGGAAAGATGTGGAGAAGCAGCTTGTCTGATTGCGTGTTTTACTCCGGACATCTGGCGCTGCTCTCTGCACGGCATACTGCAGCAGAAGCTGTACAGTCCAGTACAGTGTGCCACAGACTGTAGAGTACATGAAAAACCAACCATGAAACGCCAGCTAACTATCCATAACTTATGGAACAATAAGATAAGGAAAAAACATGTGAGCTGTGACCAGACGTCCCGCATTGCGTGGGACTGCACAGCATTTCTGTCTCTTTTCACGCATCACGCAAATTGAGACCATGTCCCGCATGATTGGTTGTCACCCGCGCTTGCATTCATGCCGGCCCACGTAGGCTTTCTGTTTATTGTCATAGTAGCACCACACGTGCGTTTAAGCCCTATAGGGCTCGCCCCTCCCGCCCCATATAGCAACTATTTCAACCTCCTTGGTCGCAACAGGTGACACTCGTTAGCTAATGACACTCGCGCGGTGTGGCGCGAGTGTCCATAGGCTCGTTGGAGATGAACTGCGCCTCGCCTGGAAAGTAGACGAGAGCAGGCGGCCGCAGCCGGGGGTGGTGACAAAAAGCTGCGGTCAAGTCGGACAGTTTCCCGACAGTTTCCAGCAGCCTTCAGTCCGTACAGGAAGTCACAGACACACTTACATCCTGTCTGGTATGATGTCAATTCATTAAAAAAGTGATCAGACCCATATATCAGTTTGTTTTCAGTCTCCAGTTGTTTTAATTATGATAGACTAATTTATTAAAATGCTTTACAGGTGATCTGTAGTTTATGTTCATGGTTTATCCTCCATTTGACATGAATTCTCCAGTAAATCAGCATCATATCAGTTTGACCTGTCCCCTCAACTACACAGGCTGAATAAACTGTGTTTGACTATAAGGTTAATATTTTCAGAGGAAAAAAAATACAAGACAACAGCTTTCATTAAGGCTCAGTCAGATACAGTCAGAGCTTCACATCTGTAGGCTACAGATGTTATTATAAGAATCCTCAAATCCCACTGACCACAAGTCTCTGTGTTGCTAAATACTTCAATAAACAAAACAGTCCAGTGTTAATATACAGTAGACTACGTATAGTTTATGATGAATGTATTTAGTCTCTGATGACTAAACTTCGCGCTGGGGGCGGGTGTCCCACATTGTCCCTCACAAACCTACTCCTTGTCCCACATTTGGTTTATTGGGACCTAGTCACCCTACCTACAGTTGTGACCAATGCAGCGTTAATGCAGAGCCCTCCAGCGTTATGTTGCTCTGGACAGTTGGAAAAAAAAAAAAGTGTAACTTCTGCCTTTGTAATCAAATTTGTAAATTGTTAAAATGGTATTTGAATGTCTCATTTCTTTAAATTAATTGGTCCTGCAACATAGCATTGAGACTCATAATCAATAAATTTACTGGAATATGTTTTGTTTCTGGTTTTTCGCACATCCTTACTCAGGTCATATTTTGCCCCCCCACTTTTACACAAAGTTAGGCGCCCATGCTTATTACTTAAAGTGGAGTTCAGGCAATTAGGATACCATTTGCAAATACGTAAATTAATTCCACCGCCTTTGATGTTAGGGTTCCTATTGTAAGGAAAATGCTCAACTTCAGCAAACACAGAAATGAAGAGACTTGGAGAACCACGGAGAAAAGTTACAGCCAACGGGGTTACTTTAATCGCAGAACTTTAGCATACAACAGTATACTAGTCTACACAGCAAAACAGATGGAAACAGCCCTGAACAATCACCCTTCAAGTACTTTTATACTGGGCGTCTGCTCGTTCATGTACGTGTGTGTGTGTGTATGTGTGTATGAACACGCTTGGGTCGTATTTTCTGGGAATCCAAAGTTCTCCTGGTTTCCTACTTATTCCTAGAGCTAGACTTCGTGTGTCAATATTTTCTATCTTCTTTGTCTTTCTGGCAAAAACAACCGTTCCTATTGCGAAACTTGGCATATCTGTTCCAATGGTCAGGTCACCCTAACCCAGGATGTTCTCCCTCATTTAACCTCCCAAGGCTTGACTTATGCACAAATACTCAAATTATCAAAACACCTCTTATGGGTCCTTTTTACTGCCAAATCTGATATTTGACCAGCTGCTTCCTAAACCTAGTGTAACTGACCTTATTTTCCACCTTTTGTATAAAATGATACATTATCTGCCTCTACACTATGTGTGTGTGTTTGTCTATGTGTACATGTGAGGACCATTTGATTTAACCTTGTGATTGAGGACATTGTTTTGGAAAATGAGAATGTTTCTTTCATCCTCACTTCAGCGAAGGGCTGTGATGGAAACTGAGGCGTGGTTTTAGAGTTAAGGTTGAAATTGGGTGACATTGTGAGGATTACATGATTCACACAGTCACATTGTGGGGACACGTCTCCAATTCTGGGACAATAATCAGAGTCCCACAAGGGTAACTGTAAATTCTAGAGATTAGAATTCATTTTAGAATTGAAGGGACAGGTTGAGCCAAAGTCAGAAATATATTTCCTCTAGATTATATTAGTGTGAGTTGCAGAGTGTTGGAGGTATCAGCCGTAGAGATCTTTGCCTTTTTTCGGGTATAACGGAACTAAATGATACTTGACTTGTGGTGCTCAAAGCACCAAAAAAGCATATTTAACAAGTCCAGGTCAAAACCTATTATATGGCTGGAGCTTACAAAATGCTGGAGAGCTATTCATTTGAAACAAGGACTTTTGATTTTTAACTGGAAGTGGCCAGCATTTACCCGGTCACTGAGCTGGTGTGTTGTTGCGGTCCTGCCCAAAATTCATGTTAACATTTGTTAAAATGAAGAACAGTACAATTAGACACAGTCACACAGCTAAAAGATCTTGCTCTCTGTGGAGCTGTACCCACTGGTCATTTAACACAACCCTCCCCTCTTCAGCTGGGGTTGGGGATGTATGTCCCCGTGTGACTGGTGGAGTTACCAAAAGAAGAATTTTGTCATTGTGGTGGCATCCGCTCCAACACTGTGACACGTAATATTTAACTTCAGTTTCAAAAAACGTTTGCGTTTATAGGGATGGCCTCGCCTCTGCTGTCCAGCCAAATAAACTCAACAACAATGTCTCTTTCCAGATAACATGACCTGATTACTCAAGATAATCTGCAGATCTTGTTGTGCATGAGGAACCATTTCCCTTCTACCAAACTAAACCTGCCAATCGTATCACTGCCCAGAAGGAAGCGTTCATCTACTGCTAGCTCACCTAGCACCACTGAGCTAACTGATGTTACATCTCAGCCAAGGAGAATGTCATTAATGTTTACATCTTGTGCTGTCACGAGTCACTTGAGTTGATGCACATTTTCGATCTGCAGTTCTGTAGAAAGAAAATAGGTCCTTTATTAAACTGCTCACAACAAGGTCTGCCGATTATCTGACCAGGTCATAATTTCTCGAAGGAGACGTTGAGTTTTTCAAGTGTATTTTTTGACGTTTTGGGCTCCACAAGCCAAGTGCCATTGAGCTCCATTATGTTCAAGACAAGGCAGAAATCTCTACGGCCGGTATCTTCAACACTCTGCAACTCACATCAAACAGTTTGAACTGTTAAATAGCACTACAGGTAAGAGGACAAATATTCATTTTTGATTTTAGGGTGAACTTTATATTGAGGTTTATGCTAAGGTAAGAAAGGCTTGGGTTTAGTCACATACTAGTGATGATTATCACTTGGGTTACATGGTACAAATAGAAATATAAATGTCCTTAGTATCTGAGTGCAAATTGTGTGTGTGCGTGTGTGTGTGTGTGTGTGTGTGTGTGTGTGTGTGTGTGTGTAATTCAGATGTGAGATGCTGCAAAAAGTAAGAATGAGTTTGAAAATGATGCTGCCCGCAAACTCCATCAATGTCTGTCAATTAACCAATAGCACTGCCTCTTCTTTAATGAAACTCTCTCCATTTCCCCTCCAGCCAGTGTCAGGGATGATGGATTTGATTTCCAATGAAGTGGTCGGGTCCCTGACAGATTGGCTCCGACGCTTTTTTGTAATACTCGGCCAAGATGTACTCACAGATGTGGATCTAGTCCAGACTCAGGCAAAAATGTACTGGCATACGTTTTGAATAAAACATGAGGCACGCTTGATTTGTCTTATCTTGTAAGCGGACACATGCACTTTTTGAGGCTGTTTCAGAGTCGTGCAGTGTGGAAAAAATATATTAGGAACGCTTCCCTTGTACTGATTTGCACTGCCTTGGCAATTCTTATTTTAACTGATTTTCACTGCTTTATCTAGCTGAGTGAGGATCACAGCATTTACCTAGACACACCTGATTGGCTTATTACAGGTGGCCACCCAGTTTTGTAAACTTGAAAAGCTGTTGCATACATTTTGATTACAGCAAGTGTTTCATTTAAACAGTAAACTGATGCAAACTTTGCTGCTAGTTATTTTTCTGGTGTACAATTTAGGCTAAAATGGCCATTTGGACCATCTCTTCCACTGCAGAGCTTCATTTTATCTTTGACCTACTGCAACATATGTACCATAATGCATGTGTGCAGTTAAAGGAAGGTTGCTACAACTTAGCTTTTCATTTAGCTGCGGGCACAAGGTTTATCAGTTATCATTATCAACTGTCCTCAGCAAACTAATAGCACAACCCAACAGCCAGAATAAATATTAGCATTCTACGTTTTTGCAAACCATTGATATGTTACCTTTGTACATTATTATGTAGAGGATGCGTGGACACTTAACATTTCTTTACATTTTACCAGCGCTGTGGTTAATGTGTGGTTAGGTTTAGGCACAAAAATCACTTGGTTATGGTTAGGAAAGGTCATTTTTTGGCAACAACATTTTCTTTTGGCACTGGACTAAACTGCAGAGATCGGTCCAAGCATACCTGGTCAGACTATCATACAGGTTGATAGCAAACCCTAAGTTTGGCAAAATGTATTTGACAGACACCCAATAAAGTATAGTTAGACATAATATAAATGTTGTTGTCCTCATCAGTTTTTCAACCTTATCCACCCTTTAAGCAGACCTGAAAGCAGATCATTACTTAAGTCAACAGTGTGAAATGGAAACTATTCCCAGTACACCTCAGCAAGATCCATCCAATAAGAACAAATTAAATTCCATTTACTTCCATGATGGCAGCAGAAATTAATAGTCATGTTCACAAAGTTATGTCCAACCACATTAAAAAATAGAATTACCACCTCAGGGTTGTCACGTAACTTCCGCCAACCAGTCAAGTTGCAGTTTACATCCATGTCTGTCCATACTCACAGAGTATATGTAGTGAAGACTTCGAAGGAATTTCATATAAGGTATTAAGTGTATTTTTGGGCAAAACGTGGGTACTTACCACACAACTGTGATTGGCTCATCGCGTTTGAGGGCAGGACTTAGCCATAGGTCAATTAGCATATGAATACTTGAGTTATGGCCAAAAACATGTTTTGTGAGGTCACACTGATCTTTGACCACCAAATTCTAATCAGTTTATCCATGAGTTCAAGTTGACATTTGTGACAAATTCAACGACATTACCTCAAAATGTTTCTGATATATTACGTATGTTCACAAGAATGGAATTAACAGCCCCAAAACATGATGCCTCCATTACGATTGTCATTAGCATAATAATCTGATAAAACATACAGGAGTGTATCTATGATCCTACAAGTTCACAGGGTCCTATGTCCCCTTAGTCCAGTGTTCCCCAGTGCAATATTCTGTTAATACACATCAACCCTCTTATTGTATTCAT
Source organism: Epinephelus moara (assembly GCF_006386435.1). NCBI lineage: Eukaryota > Metazoa > Chordata > Actinopteri > Perciformes > Serranidae > Epinephelus > Epinephelus moara. Next base: position 27,889,411 of record NC_065527.1, on the reverse strand, counting down.
ACCACTATCTTGCCACTCTCTGTCCCTAAAATAGCTTTGGTTTACTCTGCATATTAATACATAAGACATATCAGAGGAAGAGCCATAAATAGATTCAACTGTAAGATTAAAACTGACAAGTAAGTTTGAGTGTGAACTGGACTCCCTTTCCAGGTCTTTTTTCCAAACCTGAGCCTGTTTAGAAATAGGAATTAAACCTGAACTGTAGACCCTCTTCTCTAACCTTCAGTTAATCCTTTTATTTATTCCTTAACTGTTAGAAATTCATCCCTATGATGTGTGTGTGTGTGTGTGTGTGTGTGTGTGTGTGTGTGTATATACTGTATATATATATATATATATATATATACATATACACATATATTACATTTATTTGTCCTAACAGAGAGAGCAACTCCATTCAGACAAAGGGCTGTGCCAGTACAATGTCAACACTCTCAGAGTCATGATTTTAGTCCTGTAACCTAACCCATGTCATATTAAGCAAATACAGAGCTGGGGAACTTTTTTCATTTTTTTAAGATTCCCATTATGTGCTGAATACAGTAGAGCTGAGGAACATAGGATGATGGGAACATATGACCCTGGGAGAGCACATGTAGAACTGGGAACCATAAGACCCTTTGTCATGTTCCCATTATGTGCCATGAAAATCTGGGCCTAGGACCCTGGGAACATAGTAATGATCAACCATAGACTGTATATAAAGATGGACAACAGGTCTCCACTTGCTCCCACTGTATAAAAACAAAACCAAAATATCCAGGATACAGTCTCTGCCATCTTACGCTATTGATGTAATTTGGAACCAGAGTTTGCACTGTAGCGATCTCCACCAGTATGGAGTTGCTGCTCATACGCACATCAAACCAACCCCAAGCAGCTGTATTGATAGCGAGCACGCTTTGGCACAAACAGCTGTCAAGCATGACCTCAAAAATTCTTTTATTGACATCAAATAACTAATTATTACCAAACTTATCAGAAAAACAAACACTTTAACATACATCATACATGATAAGAACTACGTAAAATGATAGAAACAATCTTTGAGAAACATTTATTTGACATGTACTTAGAGTTTCTAGATTGGCCTATGTCCCATCCCATCTGATTAGGCAAATGCTCAGCTGTGATATTCAGCATTTTTTTGAATTGTCAGTATTGTTGTTGTTGTTGTTGTTGTTTTCATCCAAAAGCCAATAAAATTATTTATTTGGATGTTATACTGAAGCTAAATTTTGTCCTCTTGTTTAACAATGTTACTGTTAAGCCATGTTTTATCCGTGTTTTAGGTGTGTTAGTTGAATTATTTCACTACACTTTACAGAAATTCAATACAGTGGCTTAAGAACCCCACTGCCAACTAGCGTTTTGGAGGTGTAATTGCAGAATATAACATATACCAACATAAGGGAGGGCAGGCTGCAATACATGAAAAGAAGGTGTAAGATCAGTGACTATTTTTTCAAAGTTAATGTTGAAAATAACTTTTTGCATCATTTAAAATACTTAGGATGCTGAAAGGCATTTTAAAAAAGCCTTTTGTTGGAGTTGTGGAGTTTGTTTTATTCTAAATTTCGATGCTAACATTTTTGTTTTATACTGCATATACTGTATATATATATATATATATATATATATATATATCGATTCCAAATATCAGTTAACGGTAGTGATGGCCAAATGAAGCCCCATGAAGCATTTCCTTTATTTTATAAGCCCACTAGATGGCACTTTTTTTCAACAAAAGACTGAAAATACATTGAATTGCCATTCTTTGAGCCTCCCTTTTTAAACTAAGAGCGCCATCTAGTGGGCTCATGAAATCAAGAAAATGCTTCATAAGGCTTCATTTGGCCATCACTAGTTAACAGTCTCCTTGACTACTAATAATCGGTATTGGAAATCGGCTCTTAAAAAACAGGACCCTGGGATCATAGGAATGAGCCCAAACATAGACAAGACAAGAATTCTGACACCAATGTAAAATCCTTGTAACTAAAATTACTTTTTACAATGACTTTTTACTTTTACAACTTTTTACTTTCTATCAAAAAAAAGCACTGAATATTGTAGCGCTGTTACTTTTACCAAAATAGACGTGAGTAGGAGCTATGTTACCAAAAAGAACAGTGTGTGAACCCTTTACATTTTGCCCAACTGTTGTGTTGAATTTAACTCAGCTCGAGTAAGCTATCTCTACTATTTGGTTTTGAAAGTTCACTCCAGACATGACGGCTCTGTGCTCGGATTTTGAAAGGTTGGCATATTTTACAACATAATAGTTTTAGAGGCCTTACTGAACAGATTTATGTAACTTTATTTTAAAAATATATATGTCTATAAAGATAATTTAAAAAAAAAAACATGCTCAACCTAAAGGTTCATTTGCCCTAATATTTTAAAGGCGGTAAAGCTAAGCTAATGTAATTAAATTGACTATTTGCTACAAAATAAAAACACTTCTGATTATTCATTGTTGTTAAAAGATACATTTTTATGTCATCCATGATGTATATGATGAAATGATTTATTAAGTATGATTTTTTTACTGTCTGAGGCCATGCTAAAGCAAATGGTTGAATTGTCCTTTTATGGTAAAGGTGGTGATGCTAAGATATTTAATTATATACATATTCAATTACTAAGAGGTGGCCTATTTTGGCCTATATATAAAAAAACCAAAAAAAAAACCAATGGGGTCTGTTAGGAAAAAATAACCAAAGAAAAACCTTTTCCATTGCTTAATTCTTAGTGTGGACATTTAGTGGTTTAATATACTGTATAGTTGTATATTTGTCTACTCTTCAGTCTTGTTATTTCCACTTTATAAGCCTCACAATAGCATTATGGTACTCAAGTCAGGTCATATAGAAGTTGTTTGAGCACTTTATTCATGTCACAGATTGACTTACTTGGACACATTTACACTCCAGAGCTGCTCAGTACAGCCTGGGTTCAGCTCCCAGCTCAGTGGCACTGCGGCAGCCTGTCTTTGTGAATAACCCACATTCTCATAGCCACTCTGGGACTCAAATGGACTCTGTTTCAGTCATAAGCTCGCCTCTGTAACCTCTGTGACAACTTTATAAAGATGAATTGAGCAAGAAAGAACAAAGTGACTCCAAAAGGGTCTCCAAAAAAGAAACTGCATTTCCCTTAAGGAACATATGTCTGCCTTTTCGCTCCTGCAGTCTAACTCGACTCCCCCTCTTGAAAAAAAATCACCCGGCGCTGTTCTCTTCTCCAGTCTTTGGTCGCCTGCTCCCTTGACGCTGCTGCTCAGGATGTTTATAGATCTGAGGGGTTCTGAGGGGACTGCATGGATCTGACAGCCAAGGGGGGATTCAGGCTAGAGCAACTGAAATGGAGAAGTCTCGACTGGAACGACGGCTATAATGGAATCAGTTGCTGTCTCGGAGGAATAATGATCGCAATTAGTGGTGAATAAAGGAGAGATTACTGAAGGAGCTGCTGCTCTTAAGAGGATGTCTCGCTTTCAGCAGACCTCTGTGAGTTCAACACCAACACATAATGTATCATCACCTCATGGACATTAGTCTGTATTCAGATTTTTTTAATGCTATTATTATTTTAGCTAGATAAGTGTATCACCTCTCCACTAACCAAGACCCTGTAGATTAATTGCTCCATTTAAAGTCTGGTGGTTGGTGTCTTCACTTTCTCACCAGTGAAAACATTAGTCCAAATACAAAGTGCTGCACCCACCAGTAGTGGACCTTGTTCCCGCTCTTGTGCCTTCGACTTAGATATGAGGCATGAAACATTGACTGTACAGATTTTCTAGTACAAAAACTACAAGAAGCAGAATCCAGGCTACCTGTGGCCTCAGTTTGTGCTTTTCACACATAGCTGCTGGTAACGTTAGCTAGCTTGATGAACACTAGTGGAAAACAACATTGTAGGCTATATGAATTACATTTATTCCTCTGCAGTGGTAGTCAACACAACATGAGCCTACAAATACCTGTACTATATTCAGAGCGCAACAAGATCATTAGATAAAAAAAACTAATAATAATTATAGCTGCTGCGCAGCGATGGGTCGGGTCCGGGCAGTAGCAAGTCAACAGTGGCTTCACAAATTGAGTAAGCCATTCACTGTTGTGTAGGAAAGCAGCCATCCGTGCATGGAAAGGCAGATTTGAAACCACTGTAAAAAATTCAGTTATTAAGACAAAAATCTGAAAATACACATATTGCATCTAGACAGCATGGAGATGTTGGTAATTTGTTTGTAACAATGATTATTTGCTCCATAAGTGAAAAACTGATGTTTAAAATTGCCATTTTTACATTGACTCCAATTGTTCACATTAGAGCAAAATTCAAAATGCTGTCAAAAATTCAGTTTTTGAGATAAAATTCTGAAATTTGCCATACATCATCTACCATGACTCTAGAATTTTGTCATTTTTTTTCATGAACATTGAAGATTTATTTAGCAAGAATTTGCATGTATATGTTTACAGTACCGTTTACAGTCAAGCATTTTGATGCACTGTAGGCTCAATTTTTGATAAATCAAAAATCTGAAAAATGTAGTTTTTGTAAGACAGTCTGAAGATGTTCTGTAGCAAGCTTGGTGTCAATTGAGCAAAAATTGTGGGAGGAGATAGGTTTAAGAAGTTTTACAGATTTTGAAAAAAACAGAGTGATGAACTTCATAATTTTTAATAGGTTTAAATGTACAAACGTTTCTTCATTATTGGGGCTACAGTTTGATGAAAGTTGTGAAGTTGTAGCATGCATGATTGATTTTTATGAATTTTCAAAGTTTTGAACTTTAGACACTTGCTGTAGCGCCACCATCGGGACTATTGGCTTGAGTTTACAGCTGAGGATATCTGGCATGAGACTGGACCTTTGTGCAAAGTTTGGTGAGTTTTCACCCATGGGAAGTATGATTTCCTCGGAAGAAGAAAGAAGAAGAAGAATACCTAGGATTACAATAGTGTCCTGGCAGCTTAGCTGCCCGGACCCTAAAAACTAATGAAAAAATACAAAACTGTAGTAAAACAGTATAGAGCGTCTTGTTGTAGAGATGTTAGATGAGCTAGAACACAAGTATCCCCACAGTTACTCTCAAAAGGCCAGAAATGAGCTTGACTTGTTATCAAAGCTCCAGCAGACTCGTCTTACAAGCAGAGAAACAGAGTGTGTGACAGTAGCTGCTCATGGCTGGTTAGCTCTGACTGCTACATAAGAAAGTTAAGTATTAGCAGTGTAGCCAACTCTTGTCCAGTGAAAGTAACTCACAATAGCTTCAAAAGAGTCATTTCTGGACGGTAAACTCAGATCTGCAAACTCTCCCGTAAGATTTCATGTTCTGTGTTTCAATGGATCATTTTAATCAGAACCATTATCCTTCACTAAGCCAAACCAAGTGCTTTTTGTGCCTAAACCTAACCATACCTTAACCACAGCATTGTCACACCATAAAACAGAGAGATAAGAATATTTTGAAGCGGCGCATGAGAGTTTCACAAATCTAGGGTTACCATCAGTGTTAATTTCGCTGACAAAAACTATCACAATTTTTTTTTCCATGACGAAAATGAGACAATGACAAGCTAAAAATAGATCTTGATAGGAAAAACTAAGACATAATCTATGCTTCATATTCGTTGACGAGACAGGACAAAAACGTTGCATAAAAAGCCGAGAATGGCCATGCTTGCAGTTATCTTCAAATGCCGTATGTACTGGTAAACTCCAGTAAATAGTCTGTGCCAATAGTCTGCGAGTTGTGAGTTGTAATTGGCAGTAAATAAGCAGCTGTGTGTGACTGACTGTGGATGATGGAACTGTTGAATGGATTTGTGGACTCCTCTCAGATCAAGACTGTTTCAGAATGGTTTATGGGTTAATTGCTGTTTGACAGGCAGGTATAGCCACTCAGTTATCTGTAAGCGTAGCTGTGCAACAAGTAAACAGTCTGAAATCAGTGTCATTTTCTCTGACAGACCTGAAAGTTTAGTTTTAATCACAAACTCTATGAAAGAACATGAGTTTAAACCTCCAGACTAACATGTTGCAGAGGTTATTTTTTTGCTTCTTAACAGAGAGATCGATAAGTCAGAGATTACAATGAACCTGGGTACAAATCCTAGTTGTCTCAGATTAGTTATTTGTGGTATCAAAGCTTTTGAGACCATAAATAAAGAGATGATGAGCTTTTCAAATGATGATCAGTAAGCGTTTGCTCGTAAATCACACTTATAAATTCAAGTTTATAAGTATGTAGAAATTATTTGTAGTTGTAGAAAAAAAAAGTGAATTAAATTTTTATACAACCTGTCACCTTGATCCTAATTTCTGATACATGAAGTAGCCTCACTGGATTAGTTTAAAGATTTCAAACAAAAACATGACTACAGTGTGATTTAAACTAATAAGCATTTTCGTCTCAAGACCAAGACTAATTCTAAAATAGCTGTCAAAATCAACAATAGTTACCATTTAGCCCCGACTGACCCACCAAAAGTTGCAAAAAGTCACCAGATGATGTCATGCACTCATTTGCATATCATTGATGTCATTGTGCAAGCATTTGCATAAAACCTTGAGGCCTTTTTGATTGACTGCCGACATTAGTGTTGAAGGAGAAACCCTGCTCTTTTAGCAAAGAGCCTTACTTACTCACTCACTCACTCACTCAGTTATTTACTAAATTACTAACTCACCTACTTACATATTTAATCACCTACTTATTTACTTACTCACTCACTCATCTGCTTACTAACTCACCTACTTACATATTTAATCACCTACTTATTTACTTACTCACTCACCTGCTTACTAACTCACCTACTTACTTACTTAATCACCTACTTATTTACTTACTCACTCACTCATCTACTTACTAACTCACCTACTTACTTACTTAATCACCTACTCATTTACTTACTCACTCACTCATCTGCTTACTAACTCACCTACTTACATATTTAATCACCTACTTATTTACTCACTCACTCATCTACTTACTAACTCACCTACTTACTTACTCACCTACTTATTTACTTACTCACTCACTCACTCACTCACTCATGTGCTTACTAACTCACCTACTTACATATTTAATCACCTACTCATTTACTTACTCACTCACCTGCTTACTAACTCACCTACTTATTTACTTAATCACCTACTTATTTACTTACTCACCCACTCACCTGCTTACTAACTCACCTACTTACTTACTTAATCACCTACTTATTTACTTACTCACTCACTCATCTGCTTACTAACTCACCTACTTACATATTTAATCACCTACTTATTTACTCACTCACTCACCTGCTTACTAACTCACCTACTTACTTACTTAATCACCTACTTATTTACTTACTCACTCACTCATCTACTTACTAACTCACCTACTTACTTACTCACCTACTTATTTACTTACTCACTCACTCATCTGCTTACTAACTCACCTACTTACATACTTAATCACCTACTTACTTATTTACTTACTTACTTACTTACTCACTCACTTACTCACTTCCTGACTCATCTGCTTACTCTGATTTACTTACTAACTCACATACTCACTTACTTACTTGCTTACCCATTTACTCACTTACTCACTCACTTACGTATTTACTTACTCACTTACTTACCTACTTACTCACTCACTTACTCTCTCACTCTCTTACCCACTCACTTACTTGCTTACTTAGTCACTCACTCATTTACTCACTCACTAATTTACTTAATCACTTACTTGCTAACTTACTCACTCATTCACTCACTCACTAACTTACTAACACACTCACTCACTCATTCACTCACTTACCTACTCACTCACTCACTCACTCACTCACCCATTTACTTTTTCACTTACTTGCTCACTCACTCACTCACTAACTTACTTACTCATTTACTTACTTACTCACTCATTTACTTACTCACTCACTCACTCATACTTACTTGCTTACTTACTCACTCACTCACTCACTTACTAACTTACTTACTCACTCACTCACTCACTCACTTACTAACTTACTTACTCACTCACTCACTTACTTACTCACTCATTTACTTACTCACTTACTCACTCACTCACTCACTCACTCACTCACTTACTTACTAACTTACTCACTCATTTACTTTTTCACTTACTTGCTTACTTACTCACTCATTCACTCACTCACTCACTTACTAACTTACTCACTCATTTACTTACTCACTTACTTGCTTACTTACTCACTCATTCACTCACTCACTCACTCACTTACTAACACACTTACTCTTTTACTCACTCACTCAGTCATTCACTCACTTACTTACTCACTCATTTACTTTTTCACTTGCTTAGTTGCTTACTCACTCACTCACTCACTCACTCATTTACTTTTTCACTTGCTTGCTTACTCACTCACTCACTCATTTACTTTTTCACTTGCTTGCTTACTCACTCACTCACTAACTTACTTACTCACTTACTCACTCATTTACTTACTCACTCACTCACTCACTCACTCATACTTACTTGCTTACTTACTCACTCACTCACTTACTAACTTACTTACTCACTCACTCACTCACTTACTTACTCACTCATTTACTTACTAACTTACTCACTCACTTACTTACTCACTCATTTACTTACTCACTCTCTCACTCATTTACTTTTTCACTTACTTGCTTACTTACTCACTCATTCACTCACTCACTCACTCACTTACTAACACACTTACTCACTCTTTTACTCACTCACTCACTCACTCACTCACTCACTTACTCACTCATTCACTCACTCACTCACTTACTCACTCACTCATTTACTTTTTCACTTGCTTAGTTGCTTACTCACTCACTTACTTACTTAGTAACGTATTCACTCACTCACTTACTTACTTATCTACTCACACTGAGGAGCATGCATGGGAATGATTTAAAAACATTTTTATATATTTTTCCCTGATGTTCTGATTAAGTTTTTAAATTTGTCACTATGTACTCTTTACGAAAAGTCTAAGAGAATCTTTAAAGTCTTAAATCTAGTGAGAAAGTCATTATGTTGTCAACACCAAGTATTAGTTTTAAAGTTTCATGTGAAAATTTTATCTAAAGCCCAGAGCAGAGCCAGTGGACAGCATATAAATCCCAGTAGAACACACACACATTTTTAATTATTTTATTTTATTATATTTTCTTTTATTTCAACTAGATTCTGATTATTTTGATCCATTTTAAAACAACTGTGAAAAAAATCCAACTTATCTGAGCCTCACAGTGTTTTTCCTCAATATTTTGGTCATGAAACGTTGGTCTCGCTGGGTCCCCAAGTCCCTGCAGTGAGTTGAGAGATGACATTATCTTCTGGTGTTCTGACATCTCATCTCTGAAAAGATCTGAGATTAATTTTTTTTTTTTTTTTTTGCCAGGCGGCTGCAGGCACCAAAAGGAAAACCTCACGGCTTTGTGGGGAAATGATAATATCAAATATGCACCAATGTCTATACAGCAACTCTCATACTGACATCATTTCAGATACTTAGTGGAAGTGGTTTCCTTCTTCCCTCCTGTTTTTGTATTGATCAGTGCTGCAATCATTCAAAATTCCAGGGGATATACATGTCAAAAACACACATTTTAACTCCAAACTCCATAAAAGAAACACTGCAAGTCATGCTTTTTGTTACGTAATGTTACATGTATGAAACCTTTTTTTTTTTTTTTTTTTTTTTTTGCACAATCAATCATTGCTATGCATCAGATTAATCATCAGATAGGCTAATCTGTCATATTAATGATCCATAGCCACAAAGGAAGGTTAGCAGCATTTTGTTCTCAGGTGGAGCCTTTGAATTGACCCTAAACACGTCCATGGCATGTCCTTTTCACTGCATTGATTGCTTCCTCTGAAATGACACAAGCACCTAATTCATAGTTTGTTCATGTACAGTCAACAAAGAATACACAAGGAAGTATTAAAGCAGTGGCAAAGACGAGAACAAAACAGCCCAAAAATTTACAATCATTTAATTTACACACAAAACGAGAAAATCAATGTGGTAAGAAAGACTCTTGGGGTTCATGTAGGGTTGATTTCTCATAGGAGTGTAGCTTGCAAATATTTCATGACTTTTCGTGATGTACAGAGGTGATCTGAAAATCTCAGGCCATATAGAACTTCAAGATTTTGTATATTGTAAACAGTAAACATGGTTACTACTCTGCAAAACCTTTAATGAAAACAATCTGTAAACTCCCTTTTTTTGGACTTCATTTGAATAACTATATTTTACTTTAACTTCATAGTTTTTGTGTGGCAACTGTTGCTGCTACTCATTTGACTATTTTTCACTTTATTGAAGGAGTTTACTTGTAATAATTTAGGAAAAATCTGTAAAAAAAACCCCCAAAAAAACAGTTTCGCTGTAAAACCTTTAATTGATGTAAATGTATTGTTTCTGCACTTTATCTAAATTATGATTGACCTTAATTTTTAGGGCTGCCCCCAAGTAAGAATTTCCATTGTCGACCAATAGTCACCATTTAGGACCATTAGTCGACTAGTCGCCCTCATGTTTATGATATTAATTTAATTATTAAATCATATATTTTGGGTGGGGCAACACAATGGTTTGAGTTCAAGGTCTGAAAAAGAACAGTATAAGTAACATTGTTAATACCGTGCTACATTACAGAGAAATACAAAACTGTACTAATGAACCTTCATTAATATAGGCCTATATTTTATCTACAAGTGCACTTCACACACTGAGCGAGCCGCCTGTTAATTACGCTGTCGGCAAAGCAGTAATGATTGTGCTAAGTGGCTAATGGGCATGTAGCTACTTCCATGTTTCAGGTCATGTTTGTAGTCAACGAATGATTGGCAAATGTTTGCCGGCAGAGTTTACATCTCCCACATTTTGGATTTCCTGCCTGGCATGTTATTAACTAGCCTGTGTGATAACCGCAGGTACCAGCCCTGTACATTAACATGACTCCTGTCTGACTGCTCAGCGTGGCTATTTCCTGTGTCTGTCCTTTCAAATTAAATTCCCAGATGGTCCAGTCATATATGTTTTGATTTACTTTGACAAGTCGCAGCTTCCAATAGAGTTTCATGTTTGTTTGTTTGTTTTATATGTTTGTTCTTTTGCTGCAACTAAGCGCCCAATAAAATCTTGCCGACTATTGATCTTTCTGGTCGACTAACTTTTTTTTTTTTTTTTACATTGTACTTGTACAAGTGCTTTTTGTGGCAAAACGTACATTTTCTGTGAAAACGAACATTTATTTTGAAAGACACTGTAGCGTGTAAAAAGTGTAAATTACTATTACTACATTAGTATGACATGCGTCATAGTTTGAAGTGTACGGGTCACTGACAAAGCTGCCATATTAGACAAGTTGGCAGTTAAAAGATGTTGATCTTCTGCCTAAGGCGGAATTATACTTCTGCACCGAATCGACGTTGTACCTACGCCATAGGCTCTGCGTCAATGTAGAGCCTACGCCGTACCCTATACCGTAGCTGATGTGCACTTCCCAAGATGCTTGCATAATGTTCACAACGGCACAGGCCACATACGTAGGCTATGGCAAAGGGTCTGCCACACAAGTATAAATCCCTGGCTGTCCTCCAGACAGCCACAAAGATTAATATTTATGAATTTTTATGAATGAACGTGAAGCTGGAACCACTCATCTTCACTTTGCAGTGAAGGAGGACTTTGTCTCAACCCAACCAAACCTTAACCATACACATCATAAAACAGATTTACTTTTCCAACAGTGATTTGTGACGTTTTTGTAAGGTACTGAAGAATTATGTCGTCCTGCCGATAGGGGCTCACAGGTCACAAAGCTCTTTGATGGGTTGTTAGAGAGGTTGTGGACGAACAATTCCTTTTTGACATATAATTTGGAGGACTTATTGGAATTGACCAACGTTACACAACACAAGAAGTTGTCAAACTGCTAAATTTTAGATATGTTACGACCTAGCTGCTGCACCAGTATTGTTTCATTTTGATACACTGCACTATATAATATGAGCTGTTGAACCCAAAAGTCCTTTTGTTCCCAGTAAATCTTTTGGGTCTGGCACTTATTGGGCTGATACAGTACCATGAAGTCTGATCTAGGGATTAAAGCATAAGTCTGTATGATGGTTTAACTTGTCAGCAGGAGAGAAGCATTCAGAAAACAGTATTTAAGAAACTTCAGGACATTTGAATCACTTGCAGATATCTTCAACATTATCATTTTCTTCATTAGCACTTGTTAAAATCAAGTGAAAGGCTCTGCTCATGCAGGAGTCTCTTGAAAATACCTTGAACAAATGTCGCCACTGTGCAGAGGGGGCTAAAATACAATGAATATTCATTTAATCAATAAAGGCGTCACTGTAATCTGTGGAGTAATCAAAACTGACTCAAAAAAAAAAAAAAAAAAAGAATGAGGTGGTGATTGAATAAAGCACACATGGGTTTGAGAGGGCTAATAGAATGAGTGACTCTCGGGCATTTAGACGAGTCCCGTCTTTAATCAGAGTACAAACTAATAACACGTCTGCCGCTAAACACACAGGAGGATGAAAGGCACAACGCCAAGCCTCCTTTGTTTTATTCCATCACTCATCTCGTCCCCCGGTACATTAAGGCACTCGACGGCCCTAACAAGCTCTCCCACGATATTTGCTTCAGCTTAATGGATAGAAAATGTGTGTCTAAGTGTGCAGCCTGTGTGTGTTTGCTTTCCTCTGATAATGAACAGACGGCTGAGACTCACCTAGATGTTCTAAGAGCTGCATTTTTAAGAGAAATCTGGGTTTATTAATTATCCTTACACAACCTTTGATGTGCAAATAACAGCCGCTACTAATACAGTTACTGAAGTAAGTCATAAGGCAACATATCTACATGTAATGGAACATGTGAATCTACTGTATTAGAAATAGAATAGATATTTTCCCTTAAAACTTAATTAACTTAGATCAGTGTAATACATGTGCAGACAGATCAGTCACACAAAAGCAGATAAACTGACTCTTTAATTTGTAGATTAAAGTAAATTTCAGCAAGTAAGTCTTTGAGATAATGATGACCTCTGCGATACATTAAAAAATGACCTTGCATATTTGAAACTTAGCATCAAAGCTATGGAGTCATAAGATGAGAAGACTGCTATTAATTTCCATGTCTTCTCATCTAGCGCAGTTTTCAGATAGCATTAAAGGTAGACACACTCTGATGGAGCAAGCTTCCAACAACACCACAACTATTTCCACATTGAATCTTGGTTACACATTTTGAAATAAAAAATAAATGTTTGTTTAAGAGGCAGTTAGCTTATGCACCAGTTATTTCTTGAACAAAAACAGCTGAGCCGAGTGACCACCTACTTCAAAGGTCCTGTCCTCCGACAAGGGTTGTTAGGTTTGTACACTTGTATAAGTCTGAACAAAACCCACAAACACTGACAAGACAGCAGCTTTGGAGTTGCAGAGCCTTTTATTCCACTAACGTTTGACAAAGGCTAAGCTAACTGTTGCCCTCTGCTTCCAGTCTTTACGCTACGCTACACATGTCCCTGACCTGCACTATTTAACAAGAAACCAAGCAATGTTTGAATAGAACACCTCAAAACAGAAGTTATAAAGTTTGCTTAAAGGTTAACTGTGTAGGATTTAGTGGGGAATATTGGCAGAAATTTAAAATAATATAATATGATATAATATTTAACATATAATACATGTCTTTTTAGTGTATAAACACCTAAAATAAGAATCATTGTGTTTTTGTTACCTTAGAATAAGCCATTTATATCAACTTTTTTTATTTACTTTTTTTTACATGAAACTGCTTTAATCCGTGATTTTACCATTTTAAATCACCCAGTCCATTTGTTTAAGAGAGGAAGAGACCTCTGCAGATAATTTGACTCCCACGAAAAACCTCCTGAACGTCTGGATCTGAAGTTATTGGAAAAAATAGGCAAGCACACATTAGCAGGTGCTAGGCTAGTAGCCCATGTCCGCCATGCCAAACAGCGTGTTACTGATTTGTAACAACTGTTTTATCCAGTGTTTTTACTGATTTTAATTACCTGGTCTGTTTGTTTTGGAGAAGAGAAGACCTCTGTGGATAATTTGGCTCCAAACTAAAAACTTTCCGAACATTGACGTTGAAGGTTTTCCAACAAGGATAAGTGTCATGTGGTTGCAATCAGCAGTCCTCACTGCTATATGCCAGCAAATCCCCTTAAAGCTTTCACACTGGAACTTTAAAGGTACACTGTGTAGGATATAGTGATATCTAGTGGTGAGGTTGCAGACTGCAGTAAACCTACAATATTAGGTCATGTAAAAATGTCAGAGGCCCTATCTGTGATTACTTTATCCATTCTTGGCTACTGTAGAAACATGGCAGCCTTTAGGACTACATATTAAGGCCCTGACACACCAAGCCGACGGTTGGCTGTCGGTCAAAGTCGGGCCATCGGTGAGTGTCTGTCGCCCTAGTTTTTGCGGTGTGTCCCGCACCGCCGACACTTCCGCGCGGTGTTGGCGTCTTTTCAGCCGATTGAGCATGTTGAATCGCCAGCGGAGCTTGTTGGTGAGAGAGATCACTCTGATTGGCTGTTCAGGTTTTATTTTCTCGCCACTGTAGTGAGTGAATCTGTCTGTAGTGAAACCAGGGCTAACCAGTACTTCCTCCTCAGTCTCCACTTCACTCTGCTGCCCGACAGACCCGCTGCTTCTTCCTACTTTAACCTGAATAACAAACCGGGGCTAGCTGTGAGGCTAGCGGAACGTTAGCCGCAGCATGACCGGAGGGAAGCACAGCCAGTTAGCCTCTGCTAGCCTCCCCTGCTCTCTGTTTGGATCCAACCGGAGCATCGAGCCCTGGTTTGTTATTCAGGTTAAAGTGGGAAGAAGCAGCGGTTTCGTTGGGCAGCTGAGTGAAGTGGAGCCTGCGGAGGAAACACCGGGACCGTCTGGGTGTAATAGTCCGTGGAGGTGCTGCGGTGCTCGGCTGACAGGATGTACCACTCTCACTCCACTACTTTGTTTATCTCATGCATTCCTCGGACTTCCAGTTTCCCTTTCTGTGTTATTTCCTCTCACGCAGGCGCAGAACGTACGTGCTACTTGGCCCGTCGGATGTAATCTTTGTAGTGTGTCCAAATGCAACTGACACTGGGCGACGTGAGGCGACATAGATGACGCAACAGTGGGCTTTCGTCGCTGCTAGTTCTTTGATGTTGATTTGGTGTGTCAGCACCTTTACACACAAGGTATCCTTCTGTGTCTGCTGTTGACATTTGGGATTCTGCAACCAATGCTGGGACATCAACAAACGTACATGGTTAGGTTTAGAAAAAACCCATCATGGTTTGGCTCCACATTCATACAGGAAGCGAACACCGGGCTCCCAGTTGAGAATCCGGGGTTTGATGAACCCATCCACCACTCCTCTTGCCCATACTATAGAGACTTTCCAGCCCCTTGTATTATGTCTTTACTGGTAGTGTTTCAAACTGACAGCATCCAGCGACAGTTGCCATCAGGGTGCGTTTTGAACTGACGCTGCCAGTCCACGTATCATACTACCTCGTCAGGTGTCGTCCAGCCAACCAGTGGCGTATCGTAACACCACAAAAGGTGGCTCCTGGTAATGTTGTCTGACACCAAGATCGCTGACAAAGCCATGGTATTTGGTTACTTCAAAAAGAGCACAGGCTGAGAGTTCTGTGTTGACAGACCAGCAAAAAATTTAGAGAGGGGACACCAAATGATACAAAGGGACACATTAAAAAATCAAAAAGGAAATGGAGCTTCCCAGCAATATGGTTACAAAGAAGTCTTTGAAGAGACTTTGAGTGTTTAGACCATAATTTACATGAAGATCTATAGCGGAGAAGTGGACAGCTGGAGTGTTTTGAGAACTTATGGATGTGGAGTGAAGTTTTCCTTAAATCATTCGATAGCTCCTCTGTAGCCTTCTGATAGTGTATTACTGAAAATACGTGGGAAAAGTTGTGTAAACCTCTGGATTACAATAACAATCACAGTTTCATGTCGTGCCCACAACCACCATCCGAGGCCTACGGAGCGTTTGACACATTATTATGGCAGCTTGTACACCACAGCCTGTGGAAACATCATTTCTTTTCATTCAGGAAGACTTCCAGCTGGCAAAGCTGCCAGTGAAAATGTAATTTTCCAAACCTCCCAATCTCAGATCTGCTATCAGCCGGTGATAAGCTGGAAAGACGTTTTCTAGGATCCCCATTCAGGAATAGAAGTTCTGGCTCCTGATTAATTGCTTTCTACTCTCTCTCTCACTCTCAGATGGCCTGTGATAAAAAAGCAAACAAATTCAAATCTCGGCTGTGAAAAGCCCTGGAGTTTGTGAATTAAATATGAACAAAACCTGCCATATGGACAGACGGGTGGGCTGAGGAAGAGGCTGACAAGCTGGAGATGTAACTGAAGATGTGGAGACAGAAGAGAGACAGACAGACAGGCAGCAGGAGCACAGAGACAGAAGGACATTTACGGGGCAAAAGGAAAACCCGCAAAGCGACACCCAGACGATGGAGCGGTGGGAGGGAGGCAGACAGTTTGACAGACTCAAAGAGACGGACAGGCAGGCAGGCAGACAGACAGCTGCGAAGGTCGACAGGTTCGCATACAGTGAGACCACGTTACCCTGGAAACGGACAGCCGATCAGTCATTTACAGACCACAGAGTTCAGTTCAGTCAATCTTTATTGTCCTCAGGGGATAATTAGGAAGGGCAAACAGGCAGACACATGGGCAGAGAGATGGAGAGGACAGACAGGACATCAGGGAGAGACAGACGGACATGTAGGGGTACAGTGGCTGAATGCACTGCTGAACGCTCTACACACACTTATCCTGCTGTAACCACACCGCACGCCATGCTGGCGTTGTCATAACAACTGAAAATTAAATCCCATTTCAACTTCGTTATGAGAGAGAGACATTTCGAGAGGGAATTTCTTTTTGTTTGTACTTTTAATTTTACATGAGTTCAGCTCTGTGTATGATGTCTGCCTGCACGTTAAATGGGATAGTATTGGAGGTCAACTTTGGTATTTTCCAAACAGGGCCATATTTTCCCATGTTTTTGTGTCTAAGTGACTAATGGAGACAAAAGTTTTTGAAATTGGTCCAGTATGGAGCAAGAGCTCTGTAGCTGGCAGCCACGACAAAGGCTACAATGTAACCAGTTGAGGCATTTGTGCATCATCAATGTCTGGCAGTGTCTGGCATTATGAAAGGATTCCTACAGAGAGCGACCTCTTCGTTAAAGCATAAAATCCTTTTTTGTTAAACCAGAAACAGCCCTGACATCGACATCGCCAAGTCCCCCAGACTCCATTTAAATTAACAGTGATTTTATCATCAGAAAACACAATTTATTCAAAGTCAACAGAAACAAAATAAAACTCACAAAAAACATCTAGGGCCATCTTTCCACTGTTCCAACAATCACTAACTCTGAATTCACCCAGTTAGATGTGAAAATACGCTGGATGTATACACGCTAAAATTCCTGTTCATTTAAACAGCGTCTGGCCTGAAGTCTTGTCTTTGCTACTGACAGGCTCAGATTGTTATTCTAATTATCTGACCATATTATGAAAAGGATCCCTACAGAGATAAACTTTTTATGTTAAAGAGTAAGATCCTTTTTGTTTAACAAGCAAGAG
Organism: Epinephelus moara; assembly: GCF_006386435.1. Lineage (NCBI taxonomy): Eukaryota > Metazoa > Chordata > Actinopteri > Perciformes > Serranidae > Epinephelus > Epinephelus moara. Next base: position 27,871,675 of record NC_065527.1, on the reverse strand, counting down.
CCCCAAAATTGCCATCGCCAAATGAATACGCAGTAATTTTAGCATGCATAGAGCCAATATATTGTCAGATCTAACTGGGTGAGTCAAGGGTTTATTTCAAACAAATTAGAGTTAGTGATTGTTGAAACTGTGGATAGAAGAATCAAGATGGTTTTTGTGAGGGGTTTTTTTCCTTGTGTGTGTCTGTTGACTTTGAATGAAGCGTGGTTTTGGATGATAAAATTACTGTTTATTTAAATGGAGTCTGGCAAGTTTGGTGAAAGACAGTTCAGGGCTGTTTCTGGTTAAACATAAAAGGATCTTACTCTTTCTAACAAAAAAGTTATATTTCTGAGGGATCCTTCCTGTCATGTAAGACACTAGCAATAACAGTCTTGCCTGTAAGTGGCAAAATTAAGCACTTTAAGTGGACATACACTGACGGTGCACAACTGCTGTTTTGCGGTTGCTGGCTACAGCGCTCTCACTCAACACTGGAACAATTTGAAAAATGTTGTTTCCATTAGTCACTTGGACACAAAAACATGGGGAAATAGGGTCCAGGCTAAAAAAAAACAAAGTTACTCTGTAAGAAAAAAGTAGGTGAAAAAAAAGAGGAGAGATGAGGTGAGGTTCTTGCTGCAGACAAAGCAACACCATCACACCATCAGGAACTGGATCCCAGTCAAACATAATCAGGCTAGCAGACTGCTGACAGGAAGAAAACAATAAGTTGTTTATAAATATGCTAGCAGCATGGCTCTGGGGATGGCAGTGTCAATCTGTTGGTCAGTCTGTCCACCACTTTGGGTCCACTGAAATATCTCTTCTACTGTAAGATGGATTACCATGACATTTGGAAAGACATGTATGCTCCCCAGAAGATGAATCTTACTAACTTTGGGATCCTCTGACTTGCAAAGTTAAAATATGTTGACATGTACTTGATAGATTGGTACCATAGTTTTCATTCATGGTTCCCAGAGGATAATGACTGTTCTTGTAGTGCCACCATGAGGTTGATAATCTTGGTTTTTATTCAAACATCTTAACAAACTGGTGGATGGATTGCCATAAAATGTGGTACACACACTCATGTTCCCCTGGGTATCATTTATAAAACCTTTGATCCCCAGACATTTCATCTAACAACATCCTCAGGTCAGTCAGACCTGCAAGACTAATGGCATCCCCACCAGCCTGGGCTGTACTTTGTGTTTGATGTGAGCACACTAACATGATAAACTGAGATGGTAGACATGCCTACTAAACATCATCACCAGCTGATTGCTTACTTTGTCTGTCTGACATTTGGTGCTGGGCAGGAGATGAACATTGGAGTTTATCAGAGCTTCGTTCACTGAAAAAAGCTGTCTGTTGCTGCTGGAGACAGGGTTAATGAGAGTCAACAACACTACAGTTGCAGACTGCATAACCCACACAATGAGTTCTTTTGGTGGGTTTGACATTACGCACATTCTTTATTTAAAAATGTTAATTAGTGCCACTTTAAGTCAGTTTGCTCTGTGTGTTGTGAGTACCATATGGTAATATTTAAAAATGTGATGCCTTAAAGTTCCCCTCCAGATATATTTAAAAAATACTCTGCTATGATTTAATATGTTGTTAAACATGGTTTTGCCAAATGAAAAGTAAAACAAAAAGAAAACTTTTGAAGGGGGCTGACAGCTGATCTACTCTTGCTCCCTCACTGAGAAGTTCTGAGTCTGGCCTCTGCCTTCACTGTGGCTTGTGTTAGGTTTTGCTTTCCACTTTCTACTTTCCACTGAAGAAGGGTCAGAGCAGTGTGCATCAGGATGGTGTTAGAGGAAACATTGGAGAGACTCAGCCTCAGTCCAGCCCAGTCACCAGAAGAAAATAGTGGCATTGTACAGTTCTACAAACCACCGATAAGTTACATTTGTATGTATATATATGTATCATATCAACACATTCTCCCTCCGACCTCTTCACATATTGTATCTATGTTCAGCCAACAAACGTAGGTGGTTGGATCTCAGCAACAAAACCATGTGGTTAGGTTGAGAAAAAAAACAACAGGGTTTGGCTTTACATTCATACGGGAAGCAAAGGCGGCCTCCTGGGTGTAGGTAGGACCCTACAATACCAGAGTGACGACTAGTGATGGCCAAATGAAGCCTCGTGAAGCATTTTCTTTATTTTATAAGCCCACTAGATGGCGCTTTTTTTTCAACAAAAGATTGAAAACACATTGAATTGCCATTCTTTGAGCCTCCCTTTTTAAACCAAGAGCACCATCTAGTGGGCTCCTAAAATAAAGAAAATGCTTCACGAGGCTTCATTTGGCCATCATTAGTGACGACACTTCCATTGACGCCTGTGGTATGCTGAAGTTAAGCCTCACACGCCCTCTAGTGGGGCATGAGGGCATTACCTTTCTGACCAGAAAACCCATTCACTAGTATGTCTGATGCGCACTTGCTTGTAAGTTGATGAAAACGGCCTTGTTTTTACTTTTAGGTGTCTTGGTCATATTAAGTCACGCTTATAATTTGTTTATTTCAAAATGTACAGAGTAACATTATGGTAGACAACTGTTTTTTTTTACCTGTAAATGGGTCACCGGTGCTCCTATTACGGTAGATTATGGTAGATTATACTTTTAGGTTTGCTTGACTTTGGAAACGCACAAGAATTCCTGGTCGGCAGCAGTGCAGCAATACTGAAGTTCAGTCAGTTCTTGGTCGGATATGCAACGCGCTATCCCGCCACTAGAGGGCACATGACCAACTTTCTGCTTGACCGATGTGTGTCGCTACTCTGGTATTGTAGGGACCTAAGTGTAGGTTACTCTAAGACCCACCCTTACTGTTTTCCAGTAAGACATCACTGCATTTTCTAGCCAGATTTGTGCCACCAAAATGGCTAATTTTAAGCCAAAACATGATCTTTTCCAAACCATAACCAATGGTTTCTGTGCCTAAACTTAACCACATGTTAACCACAGCATTTTTAAACATGAAAAAACATACACTACATTAGGGGTGACCCTGAATAGTCAATGATTTGGTGATTCGATTCGGAGAAGTCTGATTCAACTGCCAGTCTCGCCGTCAAATCGTCGCAAAATGTGGTTATGAAACAAGACCGTACCATTCTGACTACATGGGGGTGCTCACTGCTGCTTAACATCTTGATTTGACATAGAATGTATTTGTTTTCTAGTAATTCATGATATATAGCCTATTTTGATACAAACATCAGCCTAATTTCTGGTAATAAAAAATTGAAAATGACGCGTGCGTTTAACATAGGCATAATCCTTACTATGCATTAATAAATCACCCAGTTGCTCGATCCAAAAATAGCTGAGGTGAGTGATTGCGCTGCGGGACCATCAGAGCAGCATCGAGGCCTACGGTGATTTAAAGTTAAAGTTAAAGTCCCACTGATTGTCACACACCTGAGTGTGTGAAATTTGTTCTCTGCATTTGACCCATCCCCTGAGGGAGCGATGAGCAGCAGCGGTGCCGCGCTCGGGAATCATGTGGTGATGATTTACGGTGGCGGAGCGCATAAACAAACACTTTGGAGCAGTAGCGGCGCCAGGATTTTGATTGTGGGCGGGTCTCCAGAAAACTGGATGGGCCAGTTAAAATAAGCAAAAAACGGGTTCACCTTTATCTCCGTTTCAGCGCTTTTCTGCGGCATTGAGGACAGCTACGCCAGTGCACCGGTGTGGCTCCCTTGTGTCGCTGTCCTCAGCTCAGTGCTGAAGTTTGGAGGAGGTATGTGCTCTCAAATCAAACATTTTTGAAGGATTATTCGTTTACCTGAAGTGTCTTGAAACGAATTTCACCGCTGATTGTTTTCTTGATAGACTCTGATATTTTATTTGGCTACTTTTTGTCCGACGATTGAGAGCGGTGACGCACGGTCCGTGTGGATGAACTGGTATGAACCTGAGTTGATTAATGAAGTAATTTGAAGTCAGAAAGAAGGAAAACTGTTTTACTTTAACTTATACTTTTATTATTATTATTATTATCTTATTATGACGACTGAAGAATTAAATTTGTTTATTTGGGTGTTTTAGCTCTTTTCTCTGGAGCGGAAACTGGCGCAAATGAGCTCATTAATCAATGAAGGGGAAAACAACATGATTTGACGATTAGTTGGCTGAAGGAAAAATCTGCCACATCAGATTAGACTATGGAAATTCTTAGTCGGGGACACCCCTACACTACATAGTAACGTACAAATGAGGTGTGGTTTGCTCAGTCAGACCCAGACACAGACGCACCAGAATTGGTGACAAGCGAATGCATCGCAATGCTAAGTGTAGTTAGCATCTCATATTTATTTCTGTTGTGTGTTAGCATGTTGGCCATCTTGCAGCAGCTGAGACAACATTGGTAGTTGTAAAGCATACATTAATATCTGCTATGATGGGGTTTTTTGGTAGATAGCAGAAGGAAGCGCCAGGGTCTGGTTTACATCTAAAAAACGCACAGTCTATTATGTTTGCTTTCAAAATTTCACTATGCTAATGTTATCTCTGCTCTCCATAATAACAAGTCTACTCTGCACTGGAGGTTTCTGCGCTGGAGGTTTCAGGTTTCTTTGCCAGTGTTGTATCAAAGTCTGTTCCCACGTCAGTATGTGTCTCCTGGATTAGACAGTGATTGGCTTTCGTAGTAGTGACGTACTAAATCTAGCTTGCCTCGGATATGTTTGAATCTCAGACATTAGAGAGGTGCACCAACATCACCCCCTTCAGCACAGGTACAAGTCAGTATAGTCAAGGTCTGACATTTTAGGAGGCAGAAGCATAAGAAAAACATGTTTATCGGGTGGAGGGGGACTTTAATTATGAAAAAATAACTAACTGTACCCACTAATTTCTGTCTATATCCCTAACAAAAAAGGAAATGGTCGCCCATAAAGGCTGACAGAGTTACAGTCAAACATGTTCGTAAATAGACGTTGATGCCGAGAGGTCAGCAGGTTAATTTGGAATCTGACAGTCAATGAGATCAACAGCCACAATGAACAGCCCTCAGTGAATACACCCTCTGACCTCTGACCCTGCCTGCCTGCGGGTGTCTGAGACTTCTTAATGCAGCGTGGAAATGTAATCCCTCTCATTAGCATGCTGGCACTCTGCTAACACACATGCACACATACACACACACACACACACACACACAAAGTTGGATCTAAGCAGAAATGTGAAGTGACACACACGGGAATACTTCCACACTCGCATTTGGAGGAAGTGCATCCAGGTGGTTCAGTGAAACACACAGGTTCAGAGACACACACACTTGATTAGCATGAGCACCTGTCCCGCCCGCCTACACGCACTCCAGCATCCATGTTTACTGCTGCCATACGGACAATACACGGAGCTATTATAGCCGCTTGCTGACGAGTGACAAGGTAATTTCCTCCTCCCTCAGGCCTCCTATGAAGGGAAAAATAAACAATGCATGGATGCTTCTGGGAGCTCAATCTGCACAATAAAGCAGAGGCATTGTCTCATTCCATTCGCTGCTTATTCTTAACAGAACAAGGAGTGTTTGAGAGGGCGAACCATCCAAACTCCATCACAAAAATGAAAAAAAAAAAAACAATTTTGACTTTTAATCCAATAGCTTGCTCTGACAATAAGTTATGATTCAGAGAATCTACTACTAAAGAAGTTGTACATCTAACCTTCTCAGCTCTGGACGCAGAGATACTACTATACACAGAAAAACTAAACAGAAAAGACAGAGAGAGAAAAGAAAAAGTCACTTCACATCACACTGGATATGTGCGCATATTAATCAGTAAACCAAAAGACTCCCAATGCCACAGCTTTTGAGATGCAATCAAAATTCAAAGTTAATATTCCAAATATAGAAATCGTTAATAGATACAGAGGAAATGGTGTTAGATAAAACAGAGAAAAGACCAAAAGTTATTCAGAGAAGGAGCACAGCCAAATTAAATGACAAATAGAAACTAAACTGTTTCTAACTTTCCACCACTGTATATCAGCGGTAGAAAATAGAGGTGGGGAAACAAAACCGATACAGCATAGTATCGCGATATTTTTGTGTGGCAATATCGTATCGCCACACACACAAGTATTGATTTTTTTTTTTTTTTTTTGTTAATTTAATCAAATAAGTTATTAATATTACAAATACAAATTCAGCTTTAGGTAATCTACTAGAATAATTCAATCAATTTATGTTTCAGCCCACTAGATACATCTTGCTGCAAAAAGTGACTGACGTAAGATGACCAGACTGCAAACTTATTAGATAATACAGATGTTAACAGCTACAGTTTAGTTTTCCTTTGGGGACATAATTTGCAGTACAAAAAAAGGTAATAAATCACAATATATTGCAGTATATTCTATCACAATACTCACCATATCACAACACATTTAAAATTGTGATACAGTTGTATTATGACTAAAGTATCATGATAATATATCATGGAGCCTCTGGTGATACCCACCCCTAGTGGAAAGTAACCAAATACATTTATTCAAGAACAAATTTGATGTATTTGTACTTTACTGGGTATTTCAATTTCAGGACACTTTGTTTTTATACTCATCTACAATGCGAGGGAAATATTGTACGTTTTACTTAACTACATTTAGTTGACAATTACAACTACCCCACTGAAACAAGCAGTAATCATCATATCATCATAAAACACTTCATTCAAAGTCTACAGGCACATATAAAACTCACATAAACCATCACAGCTGGCACTGCGCGTAAAAATGACGTCAGAAAGAAATTAGACTCTTGCGTCACACAGAAGTTACATTTTGGTTGAATGAAAATCAGGTTGATGAAACTGTAAATGTCTAATGTCGTTAGAATTTCAGGTTGTGTGGACGTTTTGTTATTCTAAGTCAAGATGACATTGGAGATGTTGGATTTTGGTTACTTAACAACAAAACTTTGATGTCCTGACATTGAAGTTTTTGTCACCTGACATCACAACCTAAATTCAACAAAATATTGTGATTTAACAATGTTGGTAGCCAGCTGGGGTCTTGGTTGGTCTTTCTACAGTTCCAACAATCATCAACTCTGGTTTGGTTTAAATCAATCCAGTAAGAGGTTTAATTTGCCCGGATAGATATGAAAACATGCTGGTTCTAAACACACTAAAATGATTGTTTATTGGGGCGTCGGTTGCTTAGTGGTAGAGCAGGCGCCCCATGTACAAGGCTGTTGCCGCAGCGGCCCGGGTTCAAGTCCAGCCTGTGGCCCTTTGCTGCATGTCATCCCCTCTCTCTCTCCCCCTTTGACACTTAACTGTCCTGTCCATTAAAGGCAAAAATGCCCAAAAAAATATCTTAATAAAATAAAAAATGATTGTTTATTTAAATGGAGACTGGCGCATTTGGATGATGGCGATTGGATGGCAAAGGCTATTTCTGGTTAAACCAAAAGAATTTCACACTTCAATAAAAAGGTCCATCTCTGTAGGGATTCTTTCCATAACATTGTAAGACACTTAGAATCCTAATCTGAGCCTGTCAGTGGCAAAAACAAGCACTTTAGGTGGATGTAAAATGAGCTTGTGAACATGCCCCTCATGGTTGCATTGCAGCCTCTTTTGTGGCAACTGGCTAAAGCACGCTTCTCAATACTGGACTAGTTTCAAAAACAGTATCTTAATGAGTATGTTACTTGATGACTCATGACGCCAGCAACTACTTTACATGTTTGAAACAACTCAATTTTACTTTTGGTTTCACACAGGACATGAACACCCGTCTACTGGGTGAAAGCCCAGTGTGTGTTTGACCCATCCATTTCCACTCCATTCCTTCCACCTTTCTCAGACTATTCCACTCTTTCTACTGTTATTGCCAGAGATGGGACGTGCATACATTACATTACATTGGAGTTAGTTGAAAGCCCGGTGCATCTCACTGTAAAGTGCCTTGATAACAGAAGCCAAGGGCCACTGACCAGACTGCTGTATTTGATGGCTTGAAAATGACAGTAGGTTGGATAAAAACATATATCATTCTAATACCAGGAACCATTTACTCTGCTTTGCACAACTAAATGCTTTTCTTCTAATGGCTTAAATATATGTGTGATTACTTCACCTCCCCTCTTTTGTTCTCTTGCTCTCAGTTCTTTCCTCCTTTTATCTTTACTGTCAGCCAGGGGGAAGTGATGGAGATGTGTCGGGGGGGTCCAAACCACAGGTGTGAGGGAGGTAGCTGCTAATGAATGGCTTCCAGCAGAATGTTAATCATGATTAACGAGTGAGAACAGCCAGGAGGCAGCGGTTCCTGACAATAGAGCGAGCTGACCAGGCGTGGCAAACGCACAAAGGCACAAAGTCCATGCAGAGCTGCTCAGTGGGGGAGTTTGCCAGCCAAGGACAGACATGTTGACTCCCTCCTGCATTTCAAGAATTATGGACTGTTGCTTTATGGGGAGCATAAATATGTTTTCCAACTGGGGTGGCAATATTGCACCTTCATTATTTGCCCTCCAGGGATGATATGGAGATAACATATGACTGAGGCTACACTATAAAGAGTTAAGATTTATCTGGCTGTCAAGTTTGGAAGAATCTGTAGGAGATGTGTGATTCAAATTCGTATACATTTTGGGAAATATTTCTGAAACAAAATTTTATTGGAAGCTACTATTGTTTTTTTTATTCTAACTTTAAAACAATCTGTGGTCTGTTTTTGTAACAACAAACTTGTGGAAAGGGGCCGATTGTTTTGTTGTGGCTCTGCAAGAAAACATAATAATCCCCGCTGTACACTCTGTAAAGATGTTTACATGGCAACAGAGCCACTTCAACTGAATTAAGTTTGAATTGCAATGAAGGAAACAAAGGCTAACAGAAAAATCACCACATGACCTCAGATAAAATCACAGTCTGTATTTATGGAAAAAAATACAAGTCATTATCCATCCATCCATCCATCCATTTTCTTAACCGCTTAACCTCTTGAGGGGTCGTGGGGGTGCTGGAGCCTATCCCAGCTGACATTGGGCGAGAGGCAGGGTACACCCTGGACAGGTCGCCAGACTATCTGTCTTGGGTCGTACCCCCAGTCTAGCTGAACAGAGAGACGATTGACGTGCTGACGTATTGCGGTAAGCGAGTTGTGTCATTTCCGGTGTTTCTGTGACAGTGTCTGTGTACTGCTCTAGTGAATTCTACTAGCCTGCTTTCTGCTTTCTCACTTCAGTTGCTTTAACATCTACTTCAAGTCTTAACCCACACTAGTTCTGTTTAAGCACTTATAGCTCTCCTCCTTTTTACGACTTCCCTGCTAATCTCTTAGCTGTTGTTTGCACGTTACTAGCCTTGTTAGCTACATTAACTTTAGCTTTACAGTTAGCGATGGCTTCTCCTTCTGCTCTTTCTTGCTCGGTGTGCCAAATGTTCAGTTATGCCTCTGCCTCCTTTAGCGACAGTGGTAATTGTAACAAGTGTAGTTTATTTGCTGCGTTGGAGGCGAGGCTTAGTGAATTAGAAGCGCGGCTCCGCACCATGGAAAACCATTCAGTAGCTGCGGTAGTTAGCCAGTCCCCTGTAGCTGGTGCGGAGCCACATAGCATAGCCTCTGCTAGTGGTCCTCCGGTAACACCCGTACAGCCGGGAGGTTGGGTAATCGTTTGTGAGAGGCGTAGCTCCAAGCCGAAGCCCACGGCTCACCACCAGCGTGTTCACGTTTCCAACCACTTTTCCCCACTCAGCGACACACCCGCTGAGGATAAAACTCTGGTTATTGGCAGCTCTATTCTGAGGAACGTGAAGTTAGCAACACCAGCGGCCATAGTCAAATGTATTCCTGGGGCCAGAGCGGGCGACATTGAGTCAAATTTAAAACTGCTGGCTTAAGCTAAACGTAGATTCAGTAGACATTGAGTCAAATTTAAAACTGCTGGCTTAAGCTAAACGTAGATTCAGTAAGATTGTTATTCACTTTGGCGGCAATGACACCCGATTACGCCAATCGGAGGTCACTAAAATTAATATTGCCTCGGTGTGTGAATACGCAAAAACGATGTCGGACTCCGTAGTTTTCTCTGGACCCCTCCCAAATCTGACCACTGATGACATGTTTAGCCGCATGTCATCATTTAATCGCTGGCTGTCCAGGTGGTGTCCAGCAAACAATGTGGGGTTTGTTAATAATTAGCAAACTTTCTAGGGAAAACCTGGTCTTATTAGGAGAGACGGCATTCATCCCACTTTGGATGGAGCTGCTCTCATTTCTAGGAACCTGGCAAATTTTATTAGTAATTCAAATCCCTGACAACCCAGAGTTGAGATCAGGACTCAGAGTTGCAGTCCTATATGCCTCTCTGAGCTTCTAGTTCAGTTACCCAGCCATAGTTTTCATAGTTTTATACAAATGGTGTCTGTCCCCTGGCTACCTAAATTATTTAAATCCAAAATTAAACAAAGAGGAGTTGTGCATAACAACCTCATAAAAATTAAAACCTCTTCTGTGACAGAAAGACAAAACAGGAGAATTAAATGTGGACTGTTAAATATCAGGTCTCTATCGTCTAAAGCACTGTTAGTAAACGAATTAAT